>NC_058130.1:349599203-349788628 GCF_016433145.1 Gracilinanus agilis | reverse complement strand
CTTTCTTTCTTTCTTTCTTTCTTTCTTTCTTTCTTTCTTTCTTTCTTTCTTTCTTTCTTTCTTTCTTTCTTTCTTTCTTTCTTTCTTTCTTTCTTTCTTTCTTTCTTTCTTTCTTTCCTATCTTAGAATCAATACTGCATATTGGTTCCAAGGCAGAAGAGTAATAAAGTAGGCAATTGGGGTTAGGTGACTAACCCAGCATTACATAGCTGGGAAGAGTCTGAGGCCAGATTTAACTCTCATTTCTTTTCTCTGGCTGCCTTCAAACCTGGATTGCTCTCCCCGCTGTTTCCATTTTCCGGCTTTTGTGGCTTCTTTGAGATTCAGCTGGAATCCCACCTTCTTCAGAAAGCCTTCTCCTCCCCTCCCCATCAGCCCCACTTCTAGTGTGCTCCCTCTGAGATTATCTTCCATTTACTCCTTATCTCTCTTGTTTGTACACAATTATTTGCATATTGTCTCCCCAGTTAGAGGGCAGGCCCCATGTTTGTCTTTCTCTGTATCCCCAGTACTTAGCACAGTGCCTCATGTGCTGTAGGCACTTAGTAAATCATTGTTGACTGACGGACAGGAGGAAGTTCAAACAGAAATGGTCCCGAGGAGGACCCTACAGGTCCTGTAGTTGGCACTTTTGTTGTTCGCTTGTCTCACTCCTCATGACCCCATGGCCCACAGCTATCCATGGGGTTTTCTGGGCAAGGATAATAGAGTGCCTTGCCATTTCCTTCTCCAGTGGATCCAACGGAGCCTTTTAGTTGGTGCTTAGGACCAGGATTAAATGATGTCAGTTTGCAGCTTGAGGTATTATTTCTTGTTCCAACTCCATCTGTAAATCTCTACCCTGCCCCTCTTTCCAATTATGTTTCCCTTATAGTGCATGATCATAAATCCTCTTTAAAACATACCAGAGGTTGGTATGACACTCTCAAGGAACAGAGTGATAGAGAAGGTTAGGAGATGAGAGAGACCCTGCCAGCTCCCATCATGACTCCCATCACTGGGGTACTGGTGATAAAAAGTGTCAGGTCTGAGACACTTTCCCTCTGTGGGGCCTCTGTGATAGCTCTCTCAGGCTTAGTTTCCTCATTTGTAAAATGGAGAGGGCAAGAGCACCTACCTCACAGGGTTATTATGAGGATCAAAGGAGATGACATTTAAAAAAATGTTTACCTTCTGTGTTAGAATCAATATGTGTATTGGTTCTAAGGCAGAAGAGCAGTAACAGCTAGGCAATAGGGACCACAAAGCTAGGCAGTGTCTGAGGCCATATTTGAACCCAGGGACATGACTTCTTGACAATACTTTGTAAACCTTAAAGCACTAAGTGAATCCTGTTAAAGGAAGCCAGGAAAGCAAGGAAGTGGTGGAAGGGAAAATTAGGTAGGAAGCATCAGCCAAGGCATGTTTAAAAATTATTTTTTTTATTACATTAAAGTTCCCAGGTATCTCTTCCCCTTCCTCTTTTCTCCACACTAAAGAAGGTATCATTTTACAATATATGTATATGTGTGTGTGTGTGTGTGTGTGTGTGTGTGTATAAAACTATGCCTTGTTTCTGTTTACCAGTTCTTTCTCTAAAGGTGGGCATATAGAAGTCATTCTTCAAATACTAATTCTGTTGCTGTATATAATACTATCTTGATTCTGCTCATCTTATCCTTCATAATTTCATGTAGGGCCTTCCATCTTTTAAAAAAATTAATCTGCTTGTCATTTCTTACTGCATAGTAATATTCCATCTCAATCATATGCCACACCTTGTTTAGCCATTCCCCAATTGGTGGGCATCCCCTCAGTTTCCAGTTTTTTGCCTCCACAAAGAGAGCTGCTATAAATATTTTGGAACTTTTAGGTTCTTTTCTTTCCTTTCCTTGATCACTTTGGGGAATAGTTTTAAGGCATGTTTTAAAATTGTATGGTGTGGGGGGCAGCTGGGTAGCTCAGTGGAGTGAGAGTCAGGCCTAGAGACAGGAGGTCCTAGGTTCAAACCCGGCCTCAGCCACTTCCCAGCTGTGTGACCCTGGGCAAGTCACTTGACCCCCAGTGTCCACCCTTACCACTCTTCCACCTATGAGCCAATACACAGAAGTTAAGGGTTTAAAAAAAATTGTATGTTGTGAAAGTAAAATTATGGTCCAAAGATAAGAGATAAGCTGTGTGACCCCATGTAAGTCACTTAACCCCTATTGCCTAGCCCTTACCACTCTTCTGCCTTGTGTACTACTGTGTATTGATTCTAAAACAGAAAGTAAGGATTTGTGGTACATAAGGAGAAGACAGGAGCTTCCCCAGGGGAAACTAGGGTTCCTCAGGCTACATGGCAACACACTCCCCTTTTCTGTGCCAACAACCTCTAGCCATTACTCTGTTATGAAATTTGAGGAAAGAAGAGAAAGGAAAAAAGAACAGAAGGTAATAAACATTTATTATAGTGTCTACTATGTGCCAGGTACTATGCTAAATTCTTTTTAAAATATCTCATTTGGTCTTCATGACATCCTTATGAGGTAGGTGCTATTTTTTTTATCCCATTTTACAGTTGAGGAAACTGAAGATAAAGATTAAATTATTTGTCCAGGGCTACACAGCTAGTGTTTGAGACTGGATTTGAACTAAGGTTCCTGATTCCAGACTTATTACCTTATGCACTATCATGCCACCTAACTGCTTTATCATTCTATGGGGTTTATGAGTAATCCAGGAGAATGAGCTCCTCTGGCATGAGGGCTTGCAAACCCTTTTCAGGACTGCCCACCCACCCTTGGTGTTCATCTTTCACTTAACCCTCACCTGTGTTTCCAAGAAAACTGTAACACGAAGCAGGCATACTCCTATAAAACCATCTTGGCAGATGGGCTAAATCAGTTTGAGGGCAACCAATGGGCCTCAAACTCATCAATGAGTTAAGGGAGTATCTATCCCAAGCATGTGAAGACTACCCTTGATGGAATGAGCAGATGAGAACAATTTGTTTTAACAGTCATGAAGGTGGATGAAACAGGTGTTGTAGAGTGCTCAGAGCTTGGTTAGACATCAAAGATAGTAGAGTCATTCATTGTACTTTGGACCATCGCCAGCTGCCCTGACTTTTTTCTGGTCACTGGACTCTGATGGCTCTGGAAGAGAGCATGAGGCAACAACTTTGTGTAATTCTACCTCACTTGAATGCAGTTCACATAGGAATCATCCCACGATGCCATTGGTCCTCTTCAAATTGAAGGACAAATGACAATATCATACTATGCAGTATAGTATTGTAGAAAAAGTATTGGTTCCATAGCCCATCAATTGCCAAATCTATTCTACTGTGCCTTCAGAACATCTCTCCTAATCTCTCCATTGAAACCTCAGCTACCTTAGTTCAGGCTGTCCTTATCACTTCTCACTTACACTATTGCCAAAGTTTCCTAATTGAACTTCTGACATCTAGAATTTCTCCATTCCATCTTCCACACAGCTGCTAAATTGATATTCCTTAATCACAGCTCTCACTGTGTCACTCATCTGCTCAAGAATCTTCAGGCTTTCTCTATTACCTCTGGGTTAAAATTTTAACTCCTCACTTTGGCATTTAAAGCCCTTCATGATTTAGCTTCAGCTTGCTTTTCTAGCATATATGTATATACTCTACATTTCAGCCAAAATAACTTATTTGCCAAACCCCAGTTTAGCATTCTCTCTGCCTACACCCAGGCTCTCCCTTATGCTTCTTTGAACCCCAAGATTATATGATGCCCCCTTGGGGCAGCCTTTCCTAATCCCCAGTTCAGTGCTGAGACACAAAATCTTTCAAACCCTGAGGCTCCTGGGTTCAGTGTCAGGCATGTTACTAATACCCCTTCACCCTCTTCTTCAGCTGAAGCATGCTCAGAGGGCAACTAGAGGGAGTGCCAAGAGAACTCCCAGCCTTGTTTGTTCCTGTTCAGTAGAACAGTTAATAAACTTACAGGAACCAGCTGAGTAGGCTCACAACCTAAATTCACTAAATGTTTGGGAGGTAATAGTTTGGAAAATCAGCTACGAGAATATTCGATGCTTGAAATTCACTAAATATTTGGGAAGGGGCAGTTAGGTGGCACAAAGGATAGAGCACAGGGTCTGGAGTCAGGAAGATTCATCTTCCTGAGTTCAAATATGACCTCAGATATTTACTATATGACCCTGGGCAAGTCCTGTTTGCTTCAGTTTCTTCATCTGTATAATGGGATGGAGAAGGAAATGGCAAACCACTCTAGGATCTTTGCCAAGAAAACTCCAAATGGGGCCACAAAGAGTTGGACAGGATTGAAAATGACTGAACCACAACAAATGTTTGAGAAATCAGCGATGAGAATATTTACTACCTGATTGTCTCTCATGATATAGTTTGCATTTTATTTTAAATCAATGTTCTTTGAATTGCTATGTTGCCATGCTTTATTCTGACTAGCTGGTTATGGGGATGTCTAGGGGAAAGCAGTGACTGAATACATTTTAAGCCCCTAAAAGTTCTAGGAAACTGAATGTAGTAGTGAGTGACACAATAAGGGAAGACCTTGGGACTCAAAGTGAGTTAAAAATAGGAAAAATTCTTTAATATTTAAAAATGGGTCCAATATGCTTCCAATTTCCAACAAAATGAAATTGTATATAGATGGTTTCATGTCCTATAATAACCTAGTCAGTCACTGGCTGAGTTTTGTCTGCGTTTGGTTGTCTCCTAGTTTCTGAGCACTGGCGCCTATCCTGGTTCCTCTGTCTCTTGTTCCATATGATTTTCGGCTATTTCTCCTCCCCTTGTCCTGTTTCAACCTGGCTCATGTTATGGTTTCCACTTCTGCCTGTTCCCTTGGCTTTTGCATTGCCTGACTCACTCCATTGTCAAGTCCTCTTGGTGCCAGCAAGGAGGTCTACTCTCCTTCCTTCTAGTCCAGGGGTTCTTAATTTTTTGTGTGTCATGAATCCCTTTGGCATTCTAGGGAAGCCTATGGACCCCTCTTCAAATAATGTTTAAAAATAAATAAAATAAAATAAAGTACATAGGATAAAAAGGGAAACCAATTATACTGAAATACAGCTAACAGAATAAATATTTAAAAAGCAAATTAAGAAATTCCAGGTTAGGAACCCTTGTTATAGAACCCAGAATGCCTCTCTTCCCCTTACCCAACTCCCAGTTGTGGCTGTTTATTGTTAATACCTCTTCTCTTGGAAGACTTAAGCCCTACCTCAGTTTAATGTATGTAGAGCTAATCAGCTCTACAATTGTTTCTGGGGGAAGCTCTTTGTAGAACTTGACCATGCTCAAACTTGTCAATAGCTTGTAATATCTATGATGTAAGGTCAAGCTTTGCATATACCTAAATACTCACTGAGAGGCATTCCAAGTTTAAGCACTCTACTGAGAATTTCTCTTGCCCCTGGAATTTTCCAATGGTTCCCCAAAAGCCTGGTCTCATAATTTACTGATGACCTGATGATGAGGGCAAAAATCCAACCAAACAAAATATCAGAGAATTTCAACATTTATGGGACCTCAGCTGTCATCTATACTAACTTTCAATCCATTCTGTAAGATTGCTAACAGGCCAGTTCTCCTCTCCTTGAGACCTCGATTGGGAACTCATTATTTCCTGACACAGCCCAGTCCATGTTTGGAGAGCTTTAATTGTTAGGAAGTTTTTTCCTGACATAAAGCCAAATTCTGCCTCTTGGCAACTCCTACCCTTTGCTCCCAGTTCTGCAGACCGAAAAAAAAATTTCCAATTCCTTTTCTACATTATAGCACTTGTGAAAATTAGAGACAGTCTCTCCTCTCTTCCCATGAGATTTCTTTTCTCCAGGGTAAGCCTCTCCAGTTCCTTCAATTAATCACCATATGCCATGGTTTCCAGCTCTCTTGACAAGTCTTGCCACCTTGCTTTGGACATTACCCAGCTTGTTATAGTATCATAAAGTCACCAATTTAGAACTAGAAGGATCTTAGAAGTCATAGGGTAACCACTTTATTTTATAGATGAGCTAATTGAGGCCCAGTGAGGTTAAATGATTTGGCCAAAGTAACACAGGGAGTTAGTCAACATCCTTCCCAAAATATGGTGCCAAGATCTGAACATGACTCTACAGATGAGTGTGTATTTGCACCATTACCTTCCTTACTCTTGACTCCATACTTTATTTCATACAACCTAATGTTGGAATGACTTTTTTTTTACTACTGTATCATTTTGCTGACTCATATGGAGTTTTTTGTCCATCTGGTCAAAATCTTTGGGATAATGAAACAAGGTGAATTCTGAACTGGTTAAATGACTGGGTAGAAACAATATAATAATTCCCCTCCCTTACTAGGCAAGTTAGGCAAGTTTTTCCTTAAAAGGAACCTATCTTTGAGATTTGATCATCTTAAGGAACCAAGATTTGGGCCATTGATGTAGCTTTCTGATCATTTGGAGTAAAACATCAGGACAGTCAAGGGCCTTTTCCTGAGACTTTAGATCAGAGATCAGAAGCTAGAATAACACTGAGAAACTGCTCAACTGAATCAATCAACACTTTATCCTGGAAGAAGAGCCCTTCTGGGAATCCTCCCTTAAGTAAACCTTTTGTTAACTGTTAAATGGATTATGAGTGTTTCATTTCATTACAATTTTTATGCCTAAACTATTAAGGAACCAACCTGTGATCAAGGAATAGTTAGAATAGTTAGTGAAAGAAAGAGGATGCAGCTAGGTGTTACAGTGGATAGAGTGCCAGATCTAGAGTGGGGAGGACCTGAGTTCAAATTTGACCTTAGACACTTCTTAACTGTGTGACCGTGGGCAAGTCACTTAACCCCATTTGCCTAGCCCTTGCCCTTCTGTGTTAGAGTTATTATTAAGAAAGAAAGGGTTAAAAAAAAAAAGATTAGTCAGTGATGTGAAGTTAACTTGGGAGGAGATCTATACTGGATCAAGGGTTCAAGGGTTTTTGCCTCTATGTTTTTTTCTGTCCTTTTTTAAGTCAAAGACTCTGATGTAATATTCATAAAATATATAACAAATATATATACATATATATGATATGATTCTCAAACTAGCAGGAAACACAAAGCAGGGAGAATTGAGATCTTAGAAGATCTCGATAGAGCAAAACTCCATGGAATGAAATCTATTTAGATGTAATTTAGGAGACATATATGTAAAAAAACTACGCTTCTAACAATTTTCATGAATCTATGATGGGGAAACATAATCATAAAGCATTATGACATTCGACAAAGATCTGGGAGCATTAGAGGACCCCAAGTTCAACAATGTAGCACAGAAACCAAAAACATTAATGGTTCTTAGTCTTCATGGTGACTAAAACAGGGGAGGTGATAGTTCTGAGGTACTCTTCCCCATACATACAACAATTCTTACCACAAATGGAATACTATATTCAGTTCTGAGAGCTTCATTTTAGGAAGAACATTGAATAACTACAGTGTTCAAAAGAGGGCTGAAGACTATGAGCTGTGAGGATCTGTTGAAACACTGCCTCTGTTTAGACTGGATGGTCACAAGGAAGAAGAATTGCATTTGCCCAATTGGTGTGTGAGAACAAAACTAAGCACAATAGCTATAGTTACAGGGGCAGCTAGGTGGTTTAGTGGATTGAGAGTCAGGTGTAGAGATGGGAGTTCTGGGTTCAATTTGGCCTGAGACACTTCCTAACTATGTGATTCTAGGTAAGTCACTTAGCCCACATTGCTTAATCCTTAAGGTTCTTCTGCCTTGGAACCAATAAACACTATTGATTCCAAGACAGAAGGTAAGAGTTTTTTTAAAAAAAGATACAAAAAGAACAACAATAAAAAAGCTATAGTTAAGAAAGGCAGATGGAGGCTCAAAGTAAGGGAAAACTGTCCTTTAGAGCTACTTAGAGGTAGAATGAGCTGTCTTCGGAAGCAATATGTTCTCCCTCTCTGGAGAATCTTAAAGATTAGATGGACACTTGCTGGGGATACTGAATGAGTTGGTCTCTGAGGGTCCTTCGAATTTTGATATTCTGTGATTTAGTTGCATCCTCACTCCTGCCCCAGCCTATAGATATAAAGTTGGTGTCTGTGCACAACTATAAGACTTTACATTAATTAATTGTTAATTAATTAAAAATTAATTCTTCATGAAACTTAATTTTATTCCATTCAGCCAATAAAAAGTCAAGATCTCTTTCTGTGGGGTTGGGGAGGATCCCAATTCTATCCTCCAATACATATGTGTGATTCTTCTCAATGTGGTTTCAAATGGTAAGCATGCCATTTACGCTTTCATCTAAGACATTCCTAAAAATATTGAATAGAACAGGGCCAAAGACAGGTTTCTTGGAACACTCCAATCAAAACTTTCCTCCAGGTTGACATAATGCTATCATTCTCTACCAATCCACTTAATCATCTTATCATCCAATCCATATCTTTCTATCTGTCCAGGAGACTATTATGAGATACTGAGTCAAAAGCTTTCTGAAAGCCAGGAAAACTATATGCCAGTCTCTTCACTTGCTAATCTAGTGACCAGGACAAAAAGACTAATCTGATCTGATCATAATGAGCCCATATTGATGCTTTCAATCTCTATTTCCCTTTATAAATGTTTAAAAAATTGTATGCATCATAGTTTCACATGAAGTCATTTCTGTTCATCTTTGTAAATTAAAACGTTCCTCTTTGTTAAGTTCATAATAAAAAAGGAAAACAAATCCAAGTTCCTTGATGAGATCCCTGTACATCCACATCAGTCTTTTTATATAGAGCCTCTCATTTCTTTGTTAGAATCACTCATATTTCTTTTTTTAGGATTTAAGAGTGTCTCATCCCCTTTGTAATGACTTTCTCCACTGAATCAAGCATCTATTATGTGCCAAGGACTATTCTGGGTGTTGGGGATATAAAGACAAAAATATTAACATCTTTTTAGCATTCTAGTTCTGCCATGCAACATATTAGTTATTCCTCCCAGCTTCATTTTTATTGAAAAAATTAAAAAAAAACATACTATTTTTGCCTTTATCCAAATGACCAATTACAGATTATATTTTTGCCTGGAATCAAGGTTGATGTTTCTACTCCATAGTTTAAGACGATGATGGTGAAACAAAGATGGCATGCAGAGTGCTCTCTGTGGGCATGCAGCTACTTCCCCCAACCCTACCCATGTCCCCCAGTTCATTACTTGTAAGGCAGAGGGACTTGAGGGGAGCTGCTCCCCTCCCCATCTCCACCACATCTGATGACATTTCCCCCCATTCTGAGCCCCTCTGCACAGCAGCCCAACGGGAGCACACAGTGGATAAGGTAAGTTGCTCATAGGAGGCAGAGCTGGAGGGGAGCAGAGTCTCAGTTCACTCTCCTTCCCCTCTCTACACTTGCTAAGAACATTCCTCCCTTGACCTGCCCCTCCACCCAGCAGCCCAATGGGAACACTTTCTCCCTCCTCTGGGTGGGGTAAGGAGGGGCAGGGTTCACCAGTACTCAGTGAGAGGGAGAACATGGCACTTGGTCTCTTGGGGGAGTGGGCATGGCACACTCAGTCTGGGGCACAGGGTGGGGGTGGGACCTGGCACTCCATCTCTAAAAGGTTCTCCATCACTGGTTTAAGAAATCAATCCCCTCATCACTTCTTTTTTTGAAAATTAGGACAATCTTTGCCTCTTTCTGTTACCAGAGCATATTTCCATTTTCTAAGCTCACATCCATGTGTTTTTTCTGTACTCTTGAGATAAAGGTTATTTAGGATTGGTGCCTTGAACTAATTGAGGACAGTTTGGGGTTCTTTAATCACCTCCTGAACTATGTTGGATTCTACTTCCCCACTAGGCAGTCTTGTTCTTTCCTTTCTAATCTGAAGATTATTTATAAGATCATAGATTTAGAATCTGAAGAGACCTTAGACAGCATTAAATCTAATTCCTCATTTTAAAGAGGAGAAAACTAAGGCTCAGAGAAACAAAGAACCCCAGCGTCTGAGGCAAGATTTGAAGCCAGGTCTTTCTGACTCTAGGTTTGAAGCTTTATCTACTATACCACACTGCCTCTTGTTGCTTAAAACACAAGCAAAATAACTTTTTGGTAGTTTTGTCTTTGTCTTGTCATCTATTATTTTCATTCAATCTTGTCTAGTCTAAGCATTGGTAATCTTTTTTTGGTCTTCTTGCCCCAAACACAGGCTTTAAAAGAATCCTTCTTGTTGTCCTTAACAGTTGTCATCCATCAGCCTATTAGTCTTAGCATTTTTTGACACTCCACTTATGGATTTAAGTCATGCCTTTGCATTCATCTTCAGACACCTTCTCTAGCTTCCATCTCATTTATGTCTCTAATTTCTAAAAGAAATCCAAGTGGGAATTCAAAAAACAAAGAAAAAAGGAGAAAAATAAATCCAGAGGGGAATAAAAATGAGGAGGCAGTTGTACCATACCAAATTTAATAGTCTCTTCCAAAAAATAAAATTCTATGTAACAAGTTCACAGTTTTACATAAAATTCCCTCTTTTGATTTTTGCAAACTGAAATATTCATTTTTGTTGTTAGTAATAAACAGTAAGATTTAAAAAAATCTATTACTTGATGAGTATCTTTTACATCAACATCAGTCTCCTTTCATGGCTCTCCCATTTCTTCCTCGCTGGAATTATTATTCCATCCCATACCAATACATTGTTTTTTTAAAACCTTTACCTTCCATAGAAGAGTATTAAGGGCTAGGCAGTGTCAGGTAAATGACTGGCTCTCATTCTACTTGAGTCATCTAGCTGCCCCAATCCAATACATTGTTGATGGATCTGTGAAATGGTTGTAGAATGGCTAAATAAACCGTGCACATGAATACTACTGTGTCATAAGAAATGATGTGTGATGAATACAGAGAAGCATGGAAAAGTCTATACGATCTGATACAGAATGAAGTAAACTGAGCCAAGGAAACGATACACCCAGTAATTACAACAATTTAAAAGGAAAAACAATGACACACCAACAAAAACTCAAAAGTAAATGTAACAAGGTTATAGTGATCAAGTGGTACTTAAGATGAAGAGATATGAAAAGTTACCCTCAACCCACCCCTTTGAGGAGGTGAGAGGAACACAGGAGTTATATATTACACATATTTTCAGCCTTTTTCAGTACGTTAATAAGTTGTGCTGACTTTTTCTTCCCTCTCTAAAAAATATTGTTTGTCATGAGGGATAGTAGCTCTGGGGAATGGAGGATAGTTATACGGTGGTATAAAAAAAACAAAAAAATATCAATAAAACTTTTTTTAAGAGCATCCTATTCACCTTAGAATGATTTTTCTTGTTGAATTTTTGGCTGTGATATCCAACTCATACTTTTTCTTAACACTGAAATTGATTAGCAAAAAGGATTCCAGGAAATTCTAACATCAAGTATCCAAGTGAAAAAATGAAACTGAGAAATCAGAATTTCCAGTGTTGTCTTTCAACTGCCATATCATTTTTGCTGGACTTGTCCCCACCCAAGATAAGGGCCGTGTGGTCCATGAAATGCCTACTTCAAAAACAAAGCAAGAGCATCAAGCCTTCCTGTGACTGCTTAACTTTGTCCTGAGTGTTTTTCACAAAAGTGGCAAAGAATGAATGACATAGACCAAGAGACAAATCTTGCCTTTGCTCCTTATTTGCCATGTCGTGTACTCATATTCAAGTGTAGCCCAATGTTCCTGTTTTCATTCCTTGTTAGTTCTTATTAACATTTAGTTCATCTGGAGTCCCTGTAGTTGTGTGCGACTGTGATTTCTGGGATGGGGTTTGTCTCTGAGTAGTTTGACAGTAATGAAAGAACCGTCTTGTCAGCTTTGAAAGTTACATGTTGAATTTATTATGTGTTTTAAGAGAAAAGCAGGCTGTACATAATAAAGATTCATAGTTTCATGTTCTTTTTCTGTTCTGCTCTGTATATGGAAATTCCCATTTTATTTGACATTTAAATACAAAATAAAAATAAAATAACTCTCACATATCTGTTTGCTTCTACCTGACACATCATTTGCTCAAAGGTCTAACATTCAGCCTGTACTTCTCTCCCAATTCTTCTTTTTAAAAAATAGTTAACTTTTCCTTCATCTTCTTGGTGGAAGTAAACACAAGGCAAGAAGAGAGGGCTCTGTCTATTGGTCATATAACTAGCTAAGTCCCTTCTCATGCATCTGGAAATACATTTGAATTTTTCAAAGGCAAAGAAAAAAAATTACTTTGTTCAAAGAAGAAAGCAAAAGCCTATTACAGCCAGCCAGAATTTCCTAGCTAAGCAGCTCAATGCAAGTTGTAAGAAAGATCTTATCTTTATTCCAACTAAGATGCAATTTAGGATGTTTGAGCAAGAAGCTTATTAGGTTACCAACACACAGCATAGGTAAGTAACCTCAACAGAGACTGTCACAGGAGATCCAGGCCGATATCCCAGCTTCAACTGTGTGATCAAAAAGAGTAGCTGGAGCTCGGATGAAATGAATCTCAACATGACAAATGCATTTTTGAGTTGCTTGTGAAACATTCATGTTATTGACCTGCTGGGAGAGCATCAGCAGGGAGGCCAAATCCAGGTTCCCAGGGTTCCAGGGATTGGGGAGGGGGGAAGGAGAATGGCGGGATGCTTTCTTCCCCACATCTCCCCTCATTTAATTCAGAGGACTGAGTTTTTCTTTGAAGCAAGCTGTTTCAACTTGAACATGAACCATGAAATGAATGGATCTTTAGTGACTTGTCAGGTATGTTGTAATACCAAAAAGTATTTTCAAAAGAAAAAAATTATAATAAACTCATAATGGAAAACTAGCATTTTCCCTAAAGTCCTATCAGTTATTACTAGATATGTTAAAGAAATTGAGCTCTAAGTGCCTTTTTCACAGAAGATGAGGCTGTTTCCCCCTTTCTAATTGCTAGCCCAGGAGTCATTTGTCTTCTGTGCATTAGCGTTACTCGGCCCCTTTCTTCCTTGCTTGAAGTTTCATCGAGGCAATATGCTTAATCAATGTTTGCCGATGTTTATGGTCTAATGCTTGCTGACAGCAGGTGCAGGAAAAGTAAATCCCCATCTGCATAAAAATCTTCCTTAAATCCACCAGCCCACTGTTTTGTTGTAATTTTAGGAGACAGGTGATTTTTCATGGCACCTTCATGAGTCACTTGCCTCCTCCCCCTTTCCCCTCTTCCATCCCCCCTATAGCTGGCTCTATTTTCCTACCTGCTGTTCTCAGAAGTTATGGCCTTATTTGTAGCAACCGCCAAGATTTGCTCCTTCTAGTATATTTATCTGGCTTGTTGATGAAGTCTCCCTGGTGCCTGGGCTTGACACGCTGGTCCTGGAAATTGACTTCATCCCTTAGTAATTCAGGAGCTATTGCCGCCATGTCAATTAAGGGGGAGGCTGGGGAGGGGGCTCGTTTGGAGGGTATTGGCCAGAGATCCTCAAATCACTCCACTGGCCCTAAGGATCTATATTCAATTCAATACAATGAAAGGGGATTTCACTGCAGGAATTCCATTAACCTTAATGAGAGTCACATGGCTAATTACCCATAGACCTCCCTGGAAATGTGCCTCTAACTACAGCCTCATCATCATCATTATCTATTTACTGCGGCACTCGAGGTGGCTCACCTTTCTGCTCCCCATTAGGGATGAGCCAGCTTGTGCATGGATGACACCATACCATCTTCCAGAAAGTCTCTCCCGCCCCCACACCCCATTTTGGCCTTTATACAGCATTTGGACACTGCTGCTTAAGCCCAAATAAAGGCTCTAGCGTGGGGTTCAGCTAAAAAGGGGCTTGGCATCCACCACTGCGTCATTTTAGTGGCTGGTGTCTCCCTGGTCTTCTCTTGGCTGGAAGACTTCAGCTTCTTTCACCTGCTGGTGACTCACGTTGTGAGGAAGTTTACTCCCCTGGTTTTCTCCATAAGATTCACGACCCAGAAGAAAAGTTTTACCTGAATCTTAGGCAGCTGTGGAAACCAACCAACCAACCTAGCAAAAACTGGAAGAGGGAGGCCAGGCCTTGAGTAAGGCATTTGACTCCATTGTATTGTTCTAACTCCTTAAGAGGTAGAAAAAGAATGACCATCTTGAATGGAATTCAAATAGATTGCAAAAACATTCATTAAGCCAGTCAATCAATAAGCGTTTATTGGGACAGCTAGGTGACTCAGGGGATAGAGAGCCAGGCTTGAAGATGGGAGGTCCTGGGATCAAATCTAATTCCAGGTATTCCCTGGCTCTGTGACCCTGGGCAAGTCACTTAACCCCAATTGCCTAGTCCTTATTGTTCTTCTGCCTTGGAACCAATACTTACATCGAGTCCAAGATTCAAGGTATGGTGGTTTTTTTTTTAAAAAAGCATTTATTAAATATCTACTATGTGCCAGGCACTGTTCTAAGGGCTGAAAATACAAAGAAAATAGACCCTGCTTTGTGAATCAGATCAGAGGACCACAGACTTAAAGTTGGAAGAGACCTAAAAGCTCATGTAATGTTCAATTCTCACCCTACCCCTATTTTACAGTCCAAGAAACTGAGACAGAGTAGGGAGAGGAGGCAAAGGTGAGAGGGCAGGATCAGGTAGAGCCCCAGAAAATAGTGGAACTTCATGAAGTCCTGGAAGAGGACATGGAGCAAAAGCATTTCCATTGCTTATAACGTTGGCTATTTGCTAAAGGCTAAGGATTGGAGTAGGATTTTACTCTGTTACATACACTTAGTTGATTGATTTTGACAACTACCTATGATTTTAAAAATACATATAGTGAACAGGGAAATGATCTGTCCAGAATCGATTCCTTTGGATAGAATTTAGAATAGAAAATAGAATTTTCCTAAGAGTTCCAAAAACAAAAAGAAAACAGACCCTGTTCTCAAGGAGCTCACAATCTCATCAGGGAGACAACAAGCTAACAACTGTGTACAGGTAAGGTACCAACAGGATAACTTGGGGTAGTCTTAGAGAGAAGGGACTGAGATTAAGGAGTCCTACATAAAGCTTCTGGCAGAAGGTAGAACTTTGGCTGAGTCTCGAGGGAATATATGGAGGCAAAGAGGCTGAGGGGATAAAGGAGAGCATTCCAGGCATGAGGGACAGCTAGTGAAAATATATATGGGACAACTAGGTAACACAGTAGATAGAACAGGCATGGAGTTGGGAGAACTTGGGTTCAAATTTGTTTAAGATCTTAATTTTATTATGACTTTAATTGTCAAATTATAAAGAACAAAAAAGAGTATTGTATATATATCTAAGCCTGCAAACTTCTGATTTATACAATTTGTATAAATAGTGGATAAAAAGTAGATGGATTAAAAAGATAGTCTTAGAGTCGGGAAGACCTGAATTCTAGTCTTGCCTTTGCCATATACTGTCTTGTGACTCTGGACAAACTCCTTAATGCTCCAAGAAACTCCCTAAAACAATTTACATTGGCAGGAGATGTTCCTCACTGGGAGCTCCTATAATTATGAAATCACAAACACAATTTAAAAAAAAGAAATTCAATAAAGTAGTAATAAAATTATTCTGCTTATGACCTGGTAGACTTTTGTAGCCAATTTTCCTTTTCTTTTTAAAAAAAAATTTTTTTTTTTACTTTAAACCCTTAACTTTTGTGTATTGACTTATAGGTGGAAGAGTGGTAAGGGTAGGCAATGGGGGTCAAGTGACTTGCCCAGGGTCACACAGCTGGGAAGTGTCTGAGGCCAGACTTGAACCCAGGACCTCCTGTCTCTAGGCCTGGCTCTCAATCCACTGAGCTACCCAGCTGCCCCCAGCCAATTTTCTTTTGCAAGATTGGGTTCAAATTTGGCCCAATATCTCATAGTTATGTGACCCTGGGCAAGTCACTTAATCCTGATTGCCTAGCCTTTGCTATTCTTCTATCTTAGAACTGATACTAAGAAAAAAGGTTAAAACAAATTTTTTAAAGGAAATTTTGTAACAGTCAGATTTTTTTTTAATCAGACCTGTGATTTTATTGGTTCAATCCCAGTGAAGAATATCCTCCCTCAATTCAGATCAGCACTTGTTCTATACCTTAAAATCTTAGTCAGCTGGAGAGCTGCGTAGTGACTTATCCATGGCCACAGAGCCAGGATGAGATAGAGGAAGGATCTCAATTCTACTTGACTCTGAGGCCAGCTCTCTCTCCACTAGACTACAGTGTCTTTTGAAAAACAAATAAACAAACGAAATAAAAATAACTCAAACTGCAAAGCACCATACAAGACATGAGAGATAACTCCTGGGCACATTTATCACCTTGGAATCAATTTAAATTCTGCTTCTGACTCATATTAACTATACAACCTGGTGCCAATACTTGAATCAACCTGTGTCCTAAGCAAATCAAATATTCCCAAGTTACAGAGGAGTTGTTGGGGGGCACTGGTGAAAAGAGCTTTCACTGAAGGAGCTAGGTAGCTCAGTGAAGAGAGCACCAGGCCCAGAGTAGGGAGGCCCAGGGTTCAAATCTGACCTTCAGATACTTCCCAGCTATATGACTTTGGGCAAGCCACTTTACCCCAATTGCCTAGCCCTGACCACTCTTCCATCATAAAACTGATACTAAGAGAGAAGGTAAGGGTCTGTTTCTTTTTTTAAAGAGCTTTCACTATATGCTGATCCAATTTTTTAAAAATGCAGGGCAGGCACCATCCAAGGACATGACTACTTGGGGACAAAAAGAAGACATTGAAAAACATCTGCTCAATGGACACACCAAGCCTACAGCATCTTTACTCTTGTAGTTTTCATACCTCCCACACTTCCCTGCCCAAAGTCTCTGTAGGGGTCAACTAAATCCTCTTAAGAAAAGATAAGAAAAATGTGAAAGGGGAATTGAAAGACCAGATAGACATAAAAAGACAAGCTGGGGGCGGGGGGGAAATTTAAACAAAGCCCTGAGAGGTATCTCAAAGCAAGATGCAGAGGAAAGCCCTAGTAACCCAAGATCAATTGTGTCAGTAGATCAAAGCCAAGACCTACTGTGGTTGGAGGAAGGAACTCGGCAGAGCATTAACTATTATTATCAAGGGAGATGCACTCCTGTGTTATGGAGTGAAATGAGAAATTCTGCTCCCCCAAGAAGATCCGATTAGCTTTGGAGTTAATATCAATTCAGCCTGGGAAAATCAGCAGTGCCATACCAAAGACCCATAGAGAAAAGTGTATTTCCTCCTTCTGCGAGGTGTTTCAGAATGGAAGGTGTGTGCTGCCCAGGTATACCTGTGTATAAGTCCACATGGGATGTCTAAACAGGGCTCAAGCAGAAGCACTGATAATAGATATTGCTACCTCTCCAAGGGAAGCTGAGGGTCTTAACCTGTTGGGAGGCGGGAGAAGGGGCTATGACCAGCCTGTCTTTTCTGTTGTCCTCTGAGAAAAAGAACCCTGAACTAGAGTTCTATCAACTTTCAGTTGTGGTCTAGGCATGTCTGACTTTTCACATCCCTATTTGGAGTTTTCTTGGCAAAGATCCTGGACTGGTTGGCCATTTCTTTCTCCAGCTCATTTTACAGATGAGGAAACTGAGGCAAACTGGGCCACAGAGCTGTGGTTGAGGCCAGACATGAGTCTTCTTTAGTTCCAGGTCTTGAACTCTATTCATGGCACCCCTGTTCTATGAAAATTGCTGCCTTTAAATGTTGCTGGTCTAGGAGCATGATTGGTTCAGAACAAAAAAATGCTCCTTTCCTGTCTGTTATCTCTTAGCTGTTCCAAGAGATTTTACAAGCTAAAATCTGGCCTTGATACTCACCTCTCCTTCCTGAGTAGAGCCAATTTCCTTTGTGCCAGTTGTCTAATGGGAAGATTTCCACATGTAGCACCACACTGAGAGGGTCTCACTGCTTACCTGGCAGATAAACACGAAACCTGTTTCTCAATTTTAATTTAGCAGTCTTAACAAATTTATTGTTGGATGGGTATCAGGAGTGTGGAGTGATGAGAACAGGAGGACTTGGCAGAACCAGCTGCACAGATTTGGCCAGATTCTATTTAGAGCCCCAAAGAGGGACCCATGTGCGGCCAATACTGTCTCTAGCCATTGGGAAGCTATCTTTTCTGTACAAGGACCCTGGCCATGGTGCTAATCCATATGGAATCCATATACCCTTCCTCTGTATGGAGGAGAGTCAACAATCACCAAGAGTGATTTTATGAAATCGATCACTGCCCAAAATGGGTATCATTCCCATTAGCAAGAAAAAGAATGATGACAGGTCCATGCAAACACAAGTCTGGAGTCCATAATTCTGATATATTTGGCCCATGGTAAGCTAATCCTTGGTTCCCAGGGAATAGACTGATGTGAATAGAGGAGAAATATTCAAAAGAACAAATATGATCAAACAGATGGTTCAAAAGGTGACTGGAGCATGCTATAATGGGCATGGATGAGTAGGAGGGGGGTAATGTGCTGTCACCGGGCATTCATTTAGGGATGCTTGGTGTTTTCTGGCTGTTTACAGAAACTGTTCCTCCTATCCAAGTTGTAAGGCAAATGATTATCACTATGAGGCAGTATGGGGTTGTGAAGAGTGTCAGAAAGACTGAGGATCAGTTCCTACTTCTGCCTTTTCCTAGCTGTGCAATCTAGGGAACATCTCTTAAAATTTATGAATCTCAGTTTCCTTCTCTGTAAAATGAAGCAGATGGATAATATGGATTCTAAGACACTTTCTTACTTTATATCTATGTATGGTACATATTATTACATTTATTATCTTATCTGATCCTCCCAGCAACTCTGGGAAGTAGATATTATTATTATCCTCATTTCATAGATGAGGACACTGATGCAAACAGAGTAAGTGATTTGACCAGGATCACATAGCTAGTAAGTATCAGAGGCTATCTTTGAATTATAGGTAAGAAGATTCATCTATGTGAGTTTGGGTGTGTTTTTCTAAATTTATTCTGAACTTAAACATAAAAAAGTATTTCTACACACACACAGCAAAACATAAAAAAGGGAATTCTAGAGAGCAACAAAATGGCTCAATGGATAGAGAGTTAGGTATGGCGATGGTAGGTCCTGAGTTCAAATAGGGCCTTAGAGGATACTACTGGGTTAAGATGGCTGCAGAGTAGAAGCAGGGCACTTAACTCTCCTGACCGACCCATACATGATAAGGTCACAAAAACCAAATCCAGATTAATGAAGGGACCTCACAATAGGGTGCAGCATTGAAAGTACGTGGGATTTGGGCATTTCCATGCTATAAGGGGGCAAAAAAGCTCTCACTAAAATGCGAGCTGATCAACACCCCCCCCCTCACACACACATACACCTACAGTCCCAGAGCCAGCTCACAGGAGTTAGAGCAAGAGTGGGGCATTCACTAAGTTCCTGGCAGCTAACTGGGATCACCAGAGTCTGGCTCCTGAGAGTAGCAAGACTTAAGACCCCAAGAGGCCAAAGAACATAGACTTTGAGCGCAGACCTTGGACACGGACCTAGAGCAGAGGGGTGACAGACTGTGGAAGCAGCATGCTGAGACTTGTAAAGGAGCCTCAGGCAGAGGAGCAGGCAAAGGGACCACCAGGAGGCTTGACCCTGAGAACAGCTAAACTTGAGTCCCCAGGAGCCTAAAGAGGACAGACCTTGGGCTAAAGGATAAAGCTGAGAGGGGCAGCACTGTGCTGTGACTCAGGCAAAAACTGCTCCATAGCTCTATACACAGAGAGTCTGCCCACCTCACCCAGACTTCTAACTGAGAAGGAAAAACCAAAACCAACATAATAATGTCAAGCAATGCCCAAGAACTAACCAAGAGAAAAAACAAGAGGAAAACATTAATACTCGATAACTTTTACACAGAAAAAAATCCAGACTACAGAGCAGAGAGCAGAGGAGGACAAACAAGTAAACACATCCAAACCTTCCCAAAAAAATGAAAATTGGTCACAAGCTCTTGAAGACTTCAAATCTGAGATGAGGAGAAAGATGGAAGAGATTTGGCTAGAAAAGTGGGAAATAGCTCAAAAGGAAATTAACAGGTTAAAAGACAGAAACTCTCAATTGGAGAAAGATGCCCCAAAATCAAACGAAATAATAAGCAAATTGGAGACCCAAATTAAACAGCAGGAAACCAAGATAGACCAAATCGAAAAGGAAAATCATAAGATTATAGCAGAAAACCAGTCTCTAACAACCAGAACTGGGCAAGTAGAAGTCAATGATCTTGCAAGACAGCAAGAACTAATAAAGCGAAGTCAAAAGAATGACAAAATAGAAGAAACATGAAAGATCTCACTGAGAGAATGACAGATCAAGAAAAAAGGTCTAGAAGAGACAATTTGAGAATCATTGGTCTTCCTGAAAAATCAGAAATCAAATATGGCCTTAGACATTTCCTAGCTCTGTGATCCTGGGCAAGTCACTTAACCCCCATTGCCTAGCCCTTACCACTCTTCTGCCTTAGAACCAATACACACAATTGATTCTAAGAGAGAAGGTAAGGTTTTTTTTAAAGGGGATTCTATATGAAATCTTAAATCTCTCTCTTTTTGCTTATTTGTTACAATGTTTCTTCTCTTTTTAAATTTGAGTGAGAAATTAGGTGAGGGGGTTTAGGAATAGTGATTAAAAGATGAGGGGCATTTTAACATTTTAAATGTACAACATGGAAAGAAGTTCATTCAAAATGAATGACAAGTAAGTAGGACAATTTTGAAAGTAACTAGAATTCATTATATACTTTAAAAAAGTAAGTAGTATGAAATTGAGATTTGTGATTTCACATAGAATCCTCTTTTAATGTTCTGCTGTGTGTGTAGAAAAGCTGTTTTTTAATGTTTAAATTCAGAATATGAAATATTCCCCCCCCCAAAAAAAAATTCCAGATTTATTTGGACAGATACTTACTAGCTGTGTGACTCTGGGCAAGTCACTTCACTGTTTGCCTCAGTTTCCTCATCTGTCAAATGAGCTAGAGAAGGAAATGGTAAAATACTTCAATATCTTTGCCAAGAAAATCCCAAATGAAGACATGAAGAGTCAGACATGCCCAAAACAACCAAATAGCAATAACAACTTCCCAACTCAAGATCGGGCACTCTACCCACTGTGCTATTTACCTGCCCCATAGCAAAACGGAGGTACAGAGAGCCTAAATGATTGGTCTTGAATGATAACTCCTGGTTCCCCGGGAGCTCCATGTCTCTGGAGGGTAATGTCAATGAAACTTGATTCTTGTATAAGCTTGGGTTCAAGGGTATCTTCTATCTCTCAGTCTATGATTCTGGAATAATGCTGCCTCTCTATTGCTTTGTAGTTTCACGGGTCAATTTTACTAGAGAAATAAATCAAAACATGGAAAGTCATCTTGATGGGCTGTGAAAGATCTAGTCCCAAAGAGAACAAAGCTTCAATCAATTCAGATAGCAAACATATTAAGCAGTCCTCTAGCCTCTTTGTCAAATCTGACCCCTGCCTTAATTTCACTGGCTCTCAGCAAGTACAGAGAGGAGAATTATATAACCCAGAAAACAATTTTCTTCTTAGAAACTATCCTTTGAATCAGAGTATCCGGCACAGGACCTTGTTGAGTAGTAGGCACTCAATAAATCATTGCTGAAAGAATGAAGTTAACCCATTTATTTCTGAAATTATTTTATTATTTTTATTTATAAATAAATTATTTTATTTATATGACACATATATGTATTTATATATAAATAAATAAAAGTATTTCCCCCACAGGGAACATTTTTGCTTATTTGTTTGAAATCCTACTATACATCATCCCTACTAATGCCCAGTTAGGGCAGAGAATTGGATTTGACTCCGGAGGAGAAGGAAAGCTCAGAATAACAAAAAGAATGCTAGAGGGGAATGAGATAGCCTAGGATAGTTGAATGAGATAGCTTTAACCTCCCAATAAGGATGTTGCAAATAGCCAAGAGAGAGTGGAGAGAGTACCAGAGCTGTGTGATCTGTTCCTTATCTATAAAATGAGAAGAATAATAGCTCCTCCCACCCAAGGTTGCTCTATGGGTCAAATGAGATACATAAAACACTTTGCAAACCTTAAAATACTATTTAAATGTTAGTTATTATTATTATTATTATTATTAAACAATTGGGATAATAGGGATAATAGTCAATAATTTAATCATTTAAAACTATTTAATTATTATGAAATTCCTTAAGATTCTGTTTCCCAGTCTAAAAAATGAGAAAGATAAGTTCACTAGCTATAGAAAAGAAGTTAGAGAATTTTTAGTTGTAATAGATTTTTTTTTTAAACCCTTACTTTCTGTCTTGGAGTCAATATTGTGTATTGGCTCCAACGCAGAAGAGTGGTAAGGGTAGGCAATGGGGGTCAAGTGACTTGCCCAGGGTCACACAGCTGGGAAGTGTTTGAGGCCAGATTTGAACCTAGGACCTCCCATCTCTAGGTCTGGCTTTAGAGCCACTGAGCGACCCAGCTGCCCCTGGTAATAGATCTTAATAGCAATCCTGTCCAATCTATACCCAAAAGGAGTCCTTGTAACCTCTGAGGGTTCTGGTGAGAGAGGCATCACTTCAGTGTGTCTCAGCACCTAGGTCAATGCCTGGCACACGTTAGGTGCTAAAAAAATGCTTGTTGATGGATGGATTGCTTTGGAAACCTTTGAGGTGCTATAGAAAGGGGAGCATTCCTTCTTCTGACTCTGTTTCACTCCTCTTTCTTCCTTCTTTTCTCTCTGACTCCCTGCCCTCCCTAATAATTTCTCATGCTTTAGAACCAATGGCAGGCAAGTAGGTAGTATAATGGATAGAGCACCGGGCTTTGAGTCAGGAAGACACAAGTTCAGATATGGCCTCAGAATAGGTGCATGACCCTGGGCAAGTCACTTAATCCATTTGCCTCAGTTTCCTTATCCATAAAATGAGGTGGAGAAGGAAATGGCAAACCACTCCAAAATCTTGGCCAAGAAAAACCACAAATGGGGTCACAAAGAGTCAGACATGACGGAAATGACTCAACAACAACAGAACCAATGGTTGGTGTGTAATTTTTCTTGCTTGTGTTTACACTGAGTTACTACGAGGAGCAAACCAGAGTGCTTTATTTTTTTTTGAAAACTCTTAACTTCTGTGTATTGGCTCCTTGGTGAAAGAGTGGTAAGGGTGGGCAATGGGGGTCAAGTGACTTGCCCAGGGTCACACAGCTGGGAAGTGTCTGAGGCCGGATTTGAACCCAGAACTTCCTGTCTCTAGGCCTGGCTCTCAATCCACTGAGCTACCCAGCTGCCCCACTAGAGTGCTTTAGAATGTTAAAAGGACTAGGGGAACAGTAAGTGCCATACACACAACTTTACTACACTCACTTGTTCCAATATAGGGGCATCACCAGTGGAAAACGTCCAGCGAGCAAGCAACGATTGTCCAAAGCACAACGTTTGTTGGAGAGGTTTGTTCTAATGGATGGTTGTCGATTGCAAACATTGCAGGGATGCGAGAAGGGCCATATGAATAATGTGTGTTGCTATTATTATTTACAGCTTGTATTTGTCTTATAAAATGTTACTATGGCAAATAATTGTATCTTACTTGTTCATTTATAAAACCAGTGACTGGAAAAACCTTTTATATCTTATGCTCTATAGGATGAATAAACAGGAAACCAAATTCTGTATGGGTCTCTAAATTGGTTTTTTCCCCTCTCTGAGGGTCTGTGGGCCCTTGACTGAATAGCCCTAGACTTGAAATCAGGAAGGCCTGAGTTCAAGACATGTCTCTGACCCCTAGCTGTGTGATTCTGGGGCAAGTCACTTCCCTCTCTGAATTTCAGTTTCCTTAGCTACAAAATAGGAATGCTAATAACTGTAGTAATTACCTCAAAGGGCTGCTATGAGGCTAAAATGAGATAATTCTCATAAAACATTTTGAAACTTTTAAAGTACCAGTGAGTCTGGGATCATTGAAGCTATTATTATACAAGTATCCTTTTCACCTTGCGACTCTCCTCATCACAGTTTCAATATATCACAGGTTGGCACGAGAAATTAAATGGGAATTTTTTAAGGAGTTTTGAGGAAGCTGCAAATGACAGACAAAGGCCAGAAGATGACAGAAAAAGTTTAGAAATGATATTGCCTATGACCAAATACTTAACCCAAATTTTACAATAAGGTACTGAAAAAATTCAGACTTCTTCTCTGGTACAAAGGGAGGGCCAAAAAATCTTATGTGGATTTTCCAGACCTCCAAGGCCCCTTATCCTCACAATATGAAAAGTAAAGCTGCAATTAAATTAAATTAAAACAATTTAAATTAAAAATAAAATAAATTAAATTAAAAAAAATTTTTTTCTGGGTAGCTAGGTGACTGAGTGGATAGAGAGCCAGACTTGGGGATGGGAGAACTTTGGTTCAAATCTGGTCTCAGATACCTCCTAGCTATGTGATCCTGGACAAGTCACTTAACCCCAATTGTCTAGCTTTGAGATAGAGAGATAATTCTCTTCTGACTTGGAACTAATACTTAGTATTGATTCTAAGACAGAAGGCAAGAGGTAAAAAAATTTCCTGCATGCTCAATAAATTGTTATTGAATTCTCTCCTGTTAGAAGTTTTATAATTTAATTTATTTTTCTTCCCAAATTCACTTAATTTTTTAAAAATCTACTTTGTTTATTTTATTTTTAAAACTATTTATATTTATATTTATTTTATTTTAAAATCTATTTTAATTAAAATAGAACATTTTTCCTTTTTACTTGTTTGTGTCTTCCTGATAGGCAGTGTTATGTAGTGGGTATTAAGTGAGCCTTGGAGCCAGGAAGAACTAGAATTAGGATCTGCTTTTGATACTTCCTGGCCATGTCACCTCACTTAATCATTTAACTGTTTTAGGCAGCTCCCAGTGACTAAATTATAGACAATGTGCCAGGCTGTGCTGGGAGAGGGAGTCCCCTATCAAGGAGTTCTTCTAATAATGAAATCATAGATTATTCCCCACCAGAGATCAAATGAGGTCATATTTATAAAGCAGTTGGCACAGTGCCCAGCACATACTAGGCACTTAATAAATGTTTATTCACTTGCCCCTTTCCTTTTCTCAATTCTTAACCTTCTGTTGTTGTTTAGTCATTTCATTTGTATCTGATTTTCGAATGCTTTGCCATTTCCTTCTCCAGCTCATTTTACAGATGAGGAAACTGAGGCAAGTATGGTTAAGTAACTTCCCTTAGGTCATACAGCTAGTAAGTATTTGAGGTCACATTAAACTCAGGACTACCTGATGCCAGGCCTGGCACACTATCCTCTGTGCCACCTAGCTCAAGGCGTAATGGCCTACACTAGAAGAATGGATAAAGACTCTTCTATTAGGAAAAAAATAACTTTTGGAAATAGTCATTTCATTTTCAAATATTTGGTAAGAATAAAAAGGAGAGAAGGCAGAAACAGAGAAATTTTCTGAGCAAGGACTTTTTTAATTACAAAATTAGCAAGCCTTTAATCTTAGAGAAGCGTACAGATTTATTACTTAGTAATTATTGCTAAGTAATTACTTAGAGATTAGATGGTTAAGATACATCAGTGACTCTTCCACCAATTTTTTTTCTGTACAGCCCTGGGCAAGTCACTTAATTTTTCTCTTCCTTAGTTTCCTTATCTGTAAAATGAGAGTAAAAATATCTGTCTTCTGCCTTGTCCTCCCACCTGATCCATACTCATGTGGTGATAACGAGTTAGATTGAACAAAAAAAATCACCAGACTACCTGTGAAGTACTTGGAGCTCCTCAGGGAGGCTCCTTATTATTATCTACCCTCTATTCAGTGGCCTGTCTCTTTTTAGGTAGCCTGATTATTCCTCTTCAGATAAGGCCTTTTTGCAATCACATCCTTTGAAAGATCTCCCTGAGTGCTCAGCCAGACATGGAACAGAAAGATGTATTATTCTTCCCTCCATTTGAGGGGTACCATAGTTTGGCCAGACAGTGAGAGCAGAGCATCAGACTCCATGGTCCAGATTGCATGTTTTCTGAGAGTGAGACCCTGCACGCTGGTATTATTTTTCATTCCATTTACTTTAGAAAAGAGATTTCAAGAACCCTCACCCTGATCTGTCTTGTCCAGGAGCCAACTGGGTTAGGCCATTTCTATGCCAGAGGTTACTGCTTGTAATTCCACAATCTTCAGGTTCACTCTTCTCTAAAATACCAACCATAGTCCTGAGTTCCACTTTGGGCTCAGAGCTAGAGAGATAGGTTTAAATGCTATTTTTGACATTTATTAGCTGTGTGCCTGGAAAAGTGATTTACCCTTTCTCTCAGCCTCTGTTTCCTCATCTGTAAAATGAGAGGGTTAGACAAGATGCCCACTGAGGACTAAGTGAGCAGCTAGATAGCACTGTGTATAGAGTACTGGGTCTGGAGTCAGGAAGATTCATCTTCTTAAGTTCAAATCCAGTCTCAGATACTTCCTAGCTGTGTAATACTGTCATTTAGCCCTGTTTGCCTCAGTTTTTTTCATCTGTAAAATGAGCTGGAGAAGGAAATGACAAGCCATTTGAGTATCTATGCCAAGAAAATCTCAAACGGGGTCATGAAAAGTTAGACGTGAGTAAAATAACTCAACAACAACAAGGACTTAGTGGTCATCCAGTGTTTCCACTCCTAAGCCTCCTATCTAATTATAGGTTAGTTTCTAAACTTTATTTTTGTTACTATTACTAGCAGTGGAAAAAAATCAGGACATTATTGCTATAATGAATCTTGAAAACACCACATCCACACGGCTGATCCAATTGGGGACATTCAGACTACTAGGTTGGAGACATTCTTTTTGGTTTTCTCAATGATTTTCTTGATATCCAGTATTTCTCTTAACAATTTATGTCAGACACAGCCATATCACTACTGGGTTTGTACCCCAAAGAGATAATAAGGAAAAAGACTCATACAAAAGTATTTATAGCTGTGCTCTTTGTGGTGACAAAAAATTGGAAAAGGAGGGGATGCTTGAATTGAGGAATGGCTGAACAAATTGTGGTATATTCTGGTGATGGAATATTATTGTGCTGAAAGGAATGATGAACTGGAGGAATTCCATGTGAACTGGAAAGACCTCCAGGAAGTGATACAGAGTGGAAGGAGCAAAACCAGGAGAATGTTGTACACAGATATATCTTATTTTATCCTCACAAAAATCCCTGACTGATTGCTGTCATTATTATCCACATTTTTCAAATTAGGAAACTGAGAGAGGCAGAGGTTAAATGACAAGGTCACTTAGGGAGCATTTGTGTCTTATTCTTTCAATTTCTAGCCTGTGTGGCCTCACCTTGATTCTTTATATTTTTATCTTAGGGAAACCTCAATCAATCAATTTATTCATCACCTACTATGTATCAGGCACTGTGCAAAGCACTCAGGATACACACACGTACAAAAAAAAAAGCAAAAAAGAGTTCTTGTCCTCAATATAATGAGGAAACAAATATATACAAATAAGCTATATCCAGAATAAAAAAGAAAAATAGAGGGAAGGCACTAGAATTAAGAGGGATTAGGAAAGATTCCCTCCATAATTATAAAAGATAGAGGTGCCTTAGTGGATTCAGAGCCAGGCATAGAGACGGGTGGTCCTGGATTCAATTCCAGCCTCAGATACTTCCTAGCTGGGTGACCCTGGGCAAAGCCCTATTGCTTGGCCCATAATGATTAAAAATAGGATTCTAGGTGAGACTTAAAGAAAGCCAGGGAAATCAGTCGGTGGAGATGAGGGACAGAGAGATAACGTTCCAGGGATTAGGGACAGCCAGAGATATGAAATACTTTATTCATAGGATAGCAAGACCACCAACGTTGCTGAATTGAATAGTACATGGCAGAGACTAAGGTATAAAAAGAATAGAAATGTTTTTGTTGTTGTTTAGTTATTTTTAGTTGTATCTGACTCTTTGTGACCCTATTTGGGGTTTTCTTGGTGTAGATACTAGAGGAGTTTGCCGTTTCCTTTTCCAGGTCATTTACAGATGAGGAAACTGAGGTAAACAGGGTTCAGTGACTTGCCCATTCACAACCTGTGAAATATCTGTTGTAATTGCCCAGGATCACACAGCTAGTAAGTGTCTGAGGTTAGATTTGAACTCAGGAAGATAATCTTCATGCCTTTAGGACTGGCACTCTATCCACTGTGCCACCTCGCTGCCCAGAAAAGGGAGGATCTCCCTCATGGAGGCAAGGATATAAATAACCAATTGTTGTTCAGTTGTCTGACTCTTTATGATCTCATTTGGGGTTTTCTTGGCAAGAATACTGGAGTGGTTAGCTATTTCCTTCTCTAGTTCATTTTACAGATGAGGAAACTGAAGCAAATAGGATTAAGCAACTTGCCCAGGATCACATAGCTAGTAAGTGTCTGAAGTTGGATTTGAACTCAGAAAGAGGAGTCTTTTGGACTCCAGGTCTGGTACTCTATCCACTGTACCACCTACCTTCTAGAAATGTAGAAGGGGACTAGAATATGAAGGGCTTGGAATGCCAAAGAGAGGATTTTATTTTTGGTTTTGGAGACCATAGGGAGCCACTGGAATTTATTAAGTAGGGAAGAGCCATGATCAGACCTGTGCTCTAGGAAAATCAATTTATTGGCTAAACAGAGGATGAACTGGAGTGGTGAGAGACTTGAGTCAGGCAAACCCACCATTGGGTATTGCAACAGTCCAGGCATGAGGTGAGGAAAGCCTGCATGCATTAGGGTGGTGGCAGTGTCAGAGAGAAGGGGACCTTTTTGAGAGATGTCAAAAATGGGAATTGACATATCTTGGTAACAGATGAGATACAGTTGGTGAGAGATAGTGATGAGTTTGAGAATAAGTCCTAATTTTCAAACCTGGGGAACTCTGAGGATAGCATTGCTATCTACAGGAACAGAGAAGATAAGAGAGGAGGAGACATGAGCTCCTTGGATGTCCCCACATCCCTAAGAAGTAAACAGCTCCTTTGACATTTCAGAGAAGAGGAAACACACTGAGTTTACAGTAATTTCTTGATGTTACTTGGATTAGTGTATAGGGAATGTTTTTTACAGTCAGGAAGACCTGGGTTCAAATCCTACCTCAGCCACTAGCTGGATTAGGTTGTTATTAAATTCTTTTGCGTCTCTAAATCTCGAATCTATGACTCAGTCAATCAGATGCTGAGTTCAATATGGGCGGAAGTTTTTCTGATTCTACATTTGAACCATCATCCCCAGAGCTCTGACACCTGACAGACTGCATATGAGTACCTCTTCCATCTCCAACTCATCACCCTCCCACTTCCATGTCATATTTAGTGTCCACCACGAAGTGATACCCAGGGTGCTTCCTTAAACTAATCCTCCATTTCCTCCCCCGCAGTACCCAGCTAATCCCCAACTGCTCCCACGCAGATTCCACTTAAACCCCAACTCCTCCTCCACAGTTCCCAGCAGATTCCCAATCTAGATCTCTGGACCTTCCCAGCAAACGCTAGGCCCTTTCTTCTTCAACTTTTGGCCCCTAAACTTCTCCCCCACAGTGTCTAGCTCATCCCAGGGCCCTCTGACACAGCTACCAGGTAATACAATTAAAAAACCAATGTGGATTAAATGAAGAAGAGACAAACAAGAAGACAGAGAAAAAGCTCTTTGAGAAGTGGGAGGAGAAATCAGCAGAGTGTCTTCTCTCTCAAATCAAGAGTTGTCAGTTAGGACAAATTTTACTTTGGAACTAAGGGGCCTGGTTCAGAAAAACAAAAGACCACTAGATTTCATGACTATAAGGTTATTGGTGACCTAACAGAGGTTCTTAATCCAGGGTCCAGGAACTTTAAATTTTATTTTAATAATTTGATAATGTATTTCAATATAATTGAGTTTTGGGGAAACTTTATTTTATTTTATGCATTTAAAAACCATTATTCTGATGTAGGTTATACTGAGAAGGGGCTCTATAGAGTTCATGAAACTTCCATAAATTGTCCATGATACCAAAAAAGGTTAAGAACCCCTGAGGAAGCAGGTTCATTTAATGAAGTAGAGTCAGACTGCAAGGGGTTTAGGAGAAAATGAATTTAGAGAGAAAATAAAAATATTAGTTGCAGGGAATTTTTAAAAAACATTTAGCACTGAAAGGGAGGAGAGAGGGATGGGATGAAGAAGATAGCTGAATGGAATAGAAAAAGTCAAGGAAAAAGATTTTTTTAGGATTAGAGAGATCTGACCATGTTTCCAGCAGAAGGAAAGAAGCTAGAGATATGAATGAATGATTGAATCAATGAATCAAAGAGCAAATGACTGAAAAAAAGGCTATTAGTAAGTCTTTGCTATGTAGCTGTATGACCCTGGGCAAGTCACTTAATACTGTTCGTCTCAGTTTCCTCACGTATAAAATGAGCTGGAGAAGGAAAAATGCCAAACCATTCCAGTATCTCTGCCAAGAAAACCCAAAATGGGGTCATGAAAAGTCAGACACAACTGAAATGACTGATCAGCCACAAGCACTGAACACTTAACTAAATCTGGAGATACAAATATAAAAGGGAAAGATGGCACATAATGGGGAGCAGTGGCCAGAGAAGATAGTTACAATCTGGAAAGACACAAAGATGGGAAGTGGAACAAGGGCTGTCCAGTTGGCACACTCTTTCTCCAGTCAATGGTAGTTTTGATCTGATTAAAACACTGACAGCAAGTGTTAGAAAGGGATTTCCTTTGCCCTTTTCCTTTCAGGTGGGGCTTGGTTCTTCTCCCTAAGGATCTACATAGTCCTCCTGATGTGTAGTCCTATTCTGAATGTGATCCTTCCCCAAAGAGAAGACTACTCAGGAGAGTTAGAGATTCAAGTAATGGTCCTCACTAATAGACCCTCACTTTATTCAGGGACTTCTACGGTCCTCCTGACTCAGAGTACCATCTTGGATCTGCTAACACACACAGAGAACAAAGCACTTGGGGTTTGCTAGGGAGTTAGAAGATACTATCTTTCCAGGAGGTCAACCTTTCCCAAGGATTCCCCTAATCCAGGTGACTTTCAGTACTCTCCTGGTTAGTTAGACCCCTAAAAGGGGTGTAAGGCAAGGGTGTGTTGGAGAAGATGGCTAAATTTTTGATATGAGCATTTATACCTTGGAAATTGCTAATACTACAAATCAAAGCTTTGTTGTTGTTGTTGTTGTTGTTGTTGTTGTTTATTCGTCAAGATTTAAAATAATGGAGAAATATTAGTAAAGGTGGTTTAAACTTAAAAGTGTATCATGTCTACATATTTCCTCTCAGAGAGCCAATTGTTAAATATTTGCCAGCATATCTTTGGGATTAGGTTCAGGTTTGCTTCCCTACCCCTGATCTCTGGGCCTTATTGTCCTTTTATCAGTCTCTCCTCTGGTCACGGTCCCATTATTTCATTAGTCTGCCACACCATTTTCCCTTTCCCATTGGCCCTCCACCTCTTCTCAACAGATGTCAGAGGTCTATGTGACCAAGACCACTATGCTACCTACAGAGCAGTCCTCACTGGGTCCTCTGTATTGCATCTGTCTCAACTCCTCACTTTGATGCTTCACTTGAATAAATGATGCCAGTTGTTGACTAGTTGGAAGATGGTGCAATTAGTAGAAATAGTATATCACAAACTTCATGCAACTGTGAGTTCCTTGAGAGCAAAGGATAATTTTTGCTTCTCTTTGTATTCCCCAGCCTTAACACAGTTTCTGGTCTATAGGAGACACAATAAATGACTGTTAACTTAGTGACACAATCAGGATCACAATTCTTTCAGGACGGTCCCGAGTCTGTAAGTGATTTCTTGACCGTATCTCTTATTTCATCTAGTGCCTATTAGAGCACTAAGTATATATTGTAAGTGAACAGTAAATATTTTTTGATGACTGGTTGATTAATAGCTTTGCTATTGTTGTTATTCAGCTATTTTTCAGTCATGTCTGATTCTTCATGATACCATTTGGGATTTTCTTGGCAGAGATACTGGAGCTGTTTGCCATTTCCTTCTCCAGCTCATTTGATGAAACAGAGATAAATAGGATTAAATGACTTGTCCAGAGTCACACATCCAGTAAGCACCTGAGGTCAGATTTGAATTCAGGAAGATGAGTGAGTCTTCATGACTCTAGGCCAGTACTTTATCTGCTGGATCATCTAGCTAATTCAATTAATAGCTTACTGGTTGCTAACTCAATAGATGATCCTGAGCTGTTTCTGTGGTCCAGGGTTTTGAAGTCTTGGCTGTACAATGCCTTTCATAGTGGTTTGAGGAAGAACCATTCACAGAGGAGTGAGATGGCATAGTATATAGCAATTTCACTCCTGTATTTTCATGGTGCTCCACTTCTGGGATGGGGAGAACATCCTGGACTCCTACTTAAGATTCTTTTCAGTACTTCCTTGAGAGTGTCAGACCTGGGTGATATGTGGGTCACTGCTTAATAGGACACTGGCCAATCGACTCTAAATTGAAACCATGAGAGAATACAAAAAGAAAGCAGAGGAGGTACATCTTTCCCTCCCTTTTCTCTTCAAGGAACTCAGATTCCCTAATACTGAAGGGGAAGCCACATAAAGAGTTTCAGAGTTGTTCAATTCAATTTAATTCAGCTCAATCCAGCAGACATTTTTTAAGTACTCATTCTGTGGAAAAGCATTATGGCAGGCTACCAATAGGCTATGGATGAGAAAGCACAACTCTTGCCATTTCCTACTGAGGTTCCAAAATTCTATGACTTTTTATCAGTAACCTTCCCATAAGATAGTTCATAAGAGTGTTCTGACTAGGTTTTAGGCTCCAGAAAGTCAATATTTGTGAACATCAATAGATAAGGTCAAGCTCTCCCAAAGTCCTTTCCAACTCTGTGATCTTTTTTCCCCAAAGATCTATATCTATGAGCCAGTGCTAGCGACTATGATTCTATACACAGGAGGCTTCTAACATGTCCTGTACCTTTTGAAGTCAATGGCTTCTTAGGGCTCATACCAAGTTCTATAGCTGTAGCATGAGGAGCAGCCATACCCCAAATAAAACTTCTTGGCAGATGGGCTAAACCAAGTTCAAGGAAATTGACAGGCCTTAAATCTAGCAGTGATTTAAGGGGATGTCTACCTCAAGCTCATGAAAACTTCCTCCAGTAGAATGGGGAGATGAGAACAATTTGTTCAATGAAGGCAGCCCAATTGGATTTTGTGGAGCCCTTAGAGCTTGGTCAGACATCAAAGAAGCCAACGTCATCCACTGCACCCTGGGTCATTGCCACTCATCCTAACTTTTATATTGTCACTGGACTTAGATGACTCTGGAGAAGAGAGTGAGATTGATGATTTTGTATAACTCTGCCTCACTCAAATCTAATTTACAAGGAAGTCATTGGTCCTCTTCAAAATGAAGGATGAAAGACACTAGGTTCTAGCTGTTTTTATATAGTTATTGTTGTATTTTGTATAGAAACTGGCTGTATCAGTTCAACCCAGGTGTACCCTAGTTCAGATAAATATGAGAAATCTTAAGGGGAAAAACAAAGTTTTCCAATTCCACCAAGCCCCAAAGAATAAATCTCATGGTTCCTTTAGATACTGATAGTTGCTTGTGGCTTATAAGTATGCCTGTGAGCCCTCTTGGGACTCAAGCTTTGTAGCTCTCTTGGAAGAATTGTGTAATTCAGATATTTTCTCCTAGTTTGACTGCCTGAATGCTGCTTAGTGATGAGGAGGAGAGTTTGTTCCCCCCAAGAAAGAGCAAAAAATATTGTGCATTTCAGTGGAACCTGCTTTGAACTAAATTTAATGCTCTAGACTCTTCATTCAGGGCTCAAGGGAATCCTTGCCCTCTGGAGGTATTGATCTCATGTGCTCTTGGGTTATTTCTTTAGTAGGAAAATAATGTTGACACGAATCTAAGTCATGGAATTTTAGAGTTGGCGGAGATCCTAAAGAAGCAACCCATAATGTAATTTGTGGCCCAGGACTTGAGGTCCTGGACTCCCATGGGTCAGGTTCAACAATAACTCTATGGCTCCTACCCCAACCGGGGTTTCCTTAGGAAACATCAAAATTTGGACTGTGTCTTTCCCTGCAAAGGCCTCAGCTCTTATGTAAGTACTCAGGCGAACAAGACATTGGCTGTATGACAGGCTTTCTTTAATCTGACAAAAACACAGAGAGAGAGTCGTTTTTTTTTTTCCATATCCCTTTAAAAAAGATGTTTTATTAGAACCTTTTCTTTAACATCTTTTTATCCTTTGAATCTTAACTTGACCTTATATTTTATTGTAATCCATTCATTGGATGAGGCTGCATTTTTAGATTTTGGGGGTGTGTGTGGCATGGGGAGGCTGCCTTATTACCCAGTTCTCTACCTCATTTTTCTAGTGTGGGGGTTCTTAACCCAGAATCTTTGCACCTAAACCTACAGAGAGCCTAGCCACTTCTCTACCTAGCTTTCTCTAGGGATCTGTACTGTCTTTTGGGGTGGGGCTTTTCCATGAGGGAAAAGAAATTGTGATTGTTAAAAAAGCAGAGTATTGAGTAAAGGGAAAGGGTTTGGCTTTGGAACTGAAAGAAAATAGCTGGTTTCAAATCCCACTTATTTTCTGTGTGACTTTACTTAACTGTAAAATAAAGGAATTTGGTTAAATGACTTCTAGGGCCATTACTATCTTTCTGTCTCTCTTTTTAAAAACCCTTACCTTTTGTCTTAGAACTGATATTGCTAGCTGTGTGACCCTGGGCAAGTCACTTAGCCCCCATTGCCTAGTCTTTACTACTCTTCTGTCTTGGAAGTCTTCCTGTGTTCATTGGCTCTTATGAATCAGTTCTATTGCATTGCTTTCATATACCACAATTCCTTTAGCCACTGTCCAATATATGGGCATTTCCTTGGGTTTTAGTTCTTTTCAAGTACAAAAAAAAAAAAACAACAAAAAACTGCTCCCTATTTTAGAAACAAACTAAAGCCTCTATAGTGACTTGGATGAGTTTAGCAATCTTTGGTGGGAATTTATGGGCATTTCTCTCATCTGTTCAGGATATAATCCCTTTGTATCATTTTGTTGCAGTAGAATAACTCAGGTGTACAGCGGACAGAGTATGGGACTTGGGATCAGACCTGAGTTTGAGTCCTGCCTCAGACACTTCCCAGAAGTCACTTAACCTCAATTGCCTAGCCTTTACCACTCTTCTGCCTTGGAACTGCTATGCAGTATCAATTCTTATTTTTTTTTACAAGTAGAATGATAAATTTTATAAGTTATAGTATCAAATCTAAGATAGAAGGTAAGGGGTTTAGAGAGAGAGAGAGAGAGAAAGAGAGAGAAAGAGAGAGAGAGAGAGAGAGAGAGAGAGAGAAGGGATCTTAAAAATCATTTAACCAAAAGCAAATTTGGATGCATCAGTTTCCTAATCTGTAAAGTGAGGATAACAATAGCACCCAATTCCCAATGTTATGAGGACAAGGTACTTTGCAATCTTTAAAGCATTCTACAAATACTATCATCATCATCACTGTTGTCGTCATCATCATTAAGATGCAATCCCCAAGCGGTTACAATTATTGTTAATTATTATTATAAATTGTAAGATGACAAGCAATCCAGATGTGGAGGCAGCTCAGAAATAATATGAATAGTAGCTTATGGTTACTTGCCACTATCTGTCATATAAGCTCTTTCTACTTTCCTTTATTTATTTTCTTGTAAAGTGTTAGCACAATGCCTGGCACATATTAGTCATTTAATAATTACTTCTTCCTTTCCAGCCTTTCTTTTCTCTTCCTCTTCTTTCTGTTCTACCTTTCTCTTTTCCTCCTGTCCCACTCTCTTCTTATCTTCCTTTCTATCCCTTCTCCCATCTCTCCCTTCCTCTTCTTTTCTAGGGTTTTCTTAGACCTGACAGCATCATCTCTTGGCACCCTGATTTGAAGAGGCTGCTGACCTTCCCATTCCAGCAATGCAGTTCTCTGATTGTCTTATACTGATACAGCTATTCTTGATTCTATGGACAGAAACAAGACCTGCAGCCCCAGATGCCATTGGCTTTGTCCAAACCCATCTGAGAATGAATACTGCAGAAGTACCAAACCTCAGGTATTTTTCCGTTATTAGAATAACAGTCATATCTGCTTCTTGTGGAAATGATCTAAGTCTTCTCAAGCATAATCTCTAAACTATTTGGGCAGGTCCTAGCTTAGAGAAGGTTTACCAGTTGTTCATGGAATACTTTCGGGAATCCCTGTAAATGAGATTATATTTTGATAGTATTTAAGTAGAAATCTCCAAGTATGATTCTAGGATTTTAGATTCAGATGGGACCTTAGTCCTAATCAGGAAGACCTGAGTCCAAATCTGGCCTCAGACACTTACTAGCTGTGTGATCCTTGGCAAGTCACTGAAGGCCGTTTGCTTCCATTTCTTCATCTGTCAAATGAGCTAGAAAAGGAAATGGCAAACTGCTTCAGTATCTTTGCTAAGAAACCTAACCTAACTTAACTCTCTAGTTTTACTCAGGTGGAAACTTAAGAAAGAGAGGTTAATGAATGGGCCATGGTTACCCAGGTCCCAAGTGATTTGGCTGAAATTCAAATTCGGATTCTTCCTAGGTTTTCTGACTCCAGAGCCAGTGTTATTTCCTTTGTAGACACAGAGATACAGAATGTCAGAGCTGGAAGTCACCTTAAAGACAGAGTCTGACCCTCTCTAACTTATGGAGGAAGAAACAGGCTAAGAGAGAGGGAGAGACTGATCCATAATCACACTGCCATGTAGGGGCAGAGCCCACACTCAGACTCAAATCTCCTTTCCTATATCCTAATCCAATCTTTGTCTTCTATCTGTTCTGTATGTTCCCTCATAATCTTCTGCTTGTCAATTCATGATTTATTTTTCCAGAGAGAGCAGTTCATTTGAGTGTTGGAAACTGGAATTTAAAAAATAAAATAAAATCAGAGAGTAGACCACACAAACCTATTGGGACCAAAAATGGACCATAGTTATACTTTTTCTTCCCCAGGCCCATTTTAATTGCATGCTGCCTAAGTTCAAAGAATTATAAAAGAACACTGTTCCCATATGACAAAGAGAGAGAGAGATTAAGAAGGCAAAATTGAAATTCTCCCTTCCTTAGCATTGGAGAGAACCTAAAAGGTTATCTAGTTGAATCACTTATGCACTACAGAAATCCCCTTAAAAAATACATTCAGAAATGGGAAGTTCCTCCTGAGATGTAGCTTTTCAATTCAATGTGGACCAGTCCTCATTGCCAGGAAGTTCTTCCTTATCTTCTTGCTCAGTGGGTTGAGAGTGGGAATCCACCAAATTCCAAAATGATGATTTTATGTTCACCATTTTGATTTTGTCCAAACAATCCAACCATTGGCACATCTCAATGAATATTCCATCTCAAGAATGGCTGTCTGTGGTCCTATGAGATTGGTTTTGCAAGATAGGTGGCCAATTTGTTTTTTGTCTTCCTTGCCTTGACTCACTCAGTGTTTCTTTATGTGATAAATTGCTTTCCATATGTATATCTGCCATGCCAATCTTTCCCCAACCTCTTCATTTATCATGTAATGATTCATATCTTTCTCCACCCCTCCCCTGTATGGTACACGGCATTTATTTTTCGTGTCTTAAAATTAATTTTTTTCAATTACCAAGATTTTTTCTTTCTCTCCCTCCAATTGAAATGCACACATATCCTTTTTTCCTCTTTCATTTCTAAGTGATTACAAGTGATTCTTCTAAGTAATTACAAGTGGCTTAAGGACTCTTCATTGTGAAACAGCATCCTGATCATCATAGGCAGCAAAATGGAGTTGAACATTTTTGATCTGCCTTTCATGTATATCTTTCTATCAAACGTTTTAGTGAATGTGAATAAAATAACCCAGGTCATTTTTCATCTTCTGGTACATTTTCTTTCCAAGCAGTTATATTATTGCTGAAATTGGTGACCAAAAGAAATATTGCAATATGTCTTTGATTCCAAAGCCAGAATTCATTTATTCAACAAACATTTATTAATTGCTTCCTACATGCCAGACACTATACTAGAAACTGGGAAGGCAAAACCAGAACTAAACTTTTTGTGCTCTCAAGTTTACATTCTACTTGAGGGAATGGGGCATATTCATAGATAAGTCAATTAAAATTACTCACAACATAAATAAGGAGTAATTATTTGGAGTGGAGGGAAGGGGTACTAATAATAGGGAATTGAGGCCTCACTTTGAAGAGAATGGATATTTTCAAATAACTGGTTGCATATTGTTTCCCCCATTGGATTGTGAGCTCCTTGAGGGCAGGGATTGTCTTTTGCCTGCATATGGATCCCCAGTCCTTAGCACATGTTAGATGTTTAATAAATGTTAATTGACTCATTGAATATTGGAAGAAATCCCAGAAGCCATCTGTACCAGACAATGTCCTCCTTTGTAGTATCTCCAACAAGCAGTCAACCAGTCTCTGTTTGAAGACTTCTAATAAGATCTTAAATCCTTTATCACTCAGATTAAGTTTCACTTCAGTGTCATAAACCCTGGCCTCACATCAGAGTTGGAAGAGGCCTGGGAATCCATCTAGTTTAATGTCAGGAAAAGAATCCTCAGCAGCAGCATACCCAGAAACCCTTGGTTGAAGATCTCTGGAGAAAAATTCTCGCTACCTCTGGAGGGAGTGCTTTTCATTTGGGAGTAGGTCCAATTGTTGAGAAAATTTTCTTGACACAGCCTACAGTTGCCTCTTTGTACTCAAGGCTCTTAGTTATACCCTCTGAGGTCATGTAGAACAAGTTGAATATATGTTCATATATCTTCAGTTGTTTCAGTCATGCCCAAATCTTTGTGACTTCTTTTGGGGTTTTCTTGGCAGAGCTACTGGAGTGGTTTGTCATTTCCTTCTCCAGCTCATTTGATAGAGGAAGAAACAGGCAAACAGGGTTAAGGGACTTGCTTAAGGTCACACAGCTAGTAAGAGTCAGGACCAGATTGGAATTCAGATCTTCTTGATTCCATGCCTAGCTCTCTATCCACTGTAATACCTATCTGCCCACCTATCTTCCATATGATATCTCTGCAAAAAACTTGAAGACAGGTTTATATTCTTAGTATTCTTCTACTTAAGGCTAATGTTCTCAGCTCCTTCAATTGATTCTTTGTATGATATGATCTCAAAGCCCTTTGTCATTCTAGTCATTCTCCTCTAACACTAATCAGCTTTTTAATGTCCTTCCTAAAATTTAGCACTCAGAATTGAGCATAATAGCCAAATGTAGTCTGGCTGAAAGTACAATAGTTCTATTCACCTCCCTAGTTCTTGAGACTTTCTCTCTCTCTTAATTCAGTCTAAGATACATTTAATGTTTTTGGTTGCCATCTCACTCTGTTGACTTATATTGAGATTGCTGTATACAAACCCTCCCCTTTTTTTAGATGAATTGTTACCTAGGCACATCTCCTCAGCTTTATTACATGAAAAGTTGATTTTTTGAATACATATATAAGACTTAAATCTCTTTTTTTTATAAACCTTTACCTTCTTTCTTAGAATCAATAAAATCAAGAGATGTAAGGGCTTGGCAATGGAGGCTAAATGACTTTCCCAGGGTCATACAGCTGGGAAGTATCTGAGGCCAGATTTCAACCATAACTCCTCCTATCTCTAGGCGTGGCTCTCAATCCACTGAGCCACCTAGTTGGCACCAAGACTTAATGTCTTACATTGTTTGTCACGTAATTGTTATGTAAGTGGCAGACATTCCCATAATTCTCTGTCCTGAAAAACTCCTTGTAATGCCCCTTAAAAGGATGGAGAGTTTGAGGCACTGGGTGGAAGCTCCTAAACTTGTCCTTGTACTGTGGTTGAAGAATTAGATTAGTTCAATAGCTCACATTTATGCAACACATCAAAATTTGCCAAGAAACCCTATATGTCTCATCTCGTTTGAGCCTCATAATAGCCCTGAGGGATAGTTGCTATTATTATCTCCCTTTTAGAAATGAGTAAAAATGAGTTCAGATAGGCTAAGTGACTTCACCTCAACACCACACAGCCAATAAATGATCTCAGGTGGGATTTGAATCTAGGTCTTTCTGTCTCCGGGTCTACCACCTTGTACCATGTTACTTATCTGTTGAGAGGAAGAACAAGAAGAGTTGGATAAATCTTCTCTTTAGCAGAGCAGTGAAGTTCTAGGTATGTTGGGGAGTGAGTCTTGTGTGCTTGAATGGCTTTCCATTCACACCTGAGTTTGTGTTTGTCTGCATTGTGTTTGCTCTTGGAAAGTTGTCATGCTGTGATGCAAGCTACTGAAATATTAGGCATGGAAAACACTAAAGGACTAGGCAATAAGCATTCTGAGTTCAAGGTCAACAAGAGTTTTGCTTTTCACATTACCTTCTGAACCTTTCCTTATTCTCTCTAGTGCACCTGAACCCAAAGTATTCCCAGTTACTAATACTCTGCTTTGCACATAGTAGATATGTGCTCAATAAATGCTTGGATTAAGTTGAATTGAACCCTTACTTCAGGAAAATTTTTCTACATTTGACTATTTTCTTTCTTATGCTCTTTCCTTCTCTTTTTTCTAGCTGTGCTTCAAAGAAACAACCTTAATCATATTAAGAAGTTGGGCTCTAAGAGAGGAATATGCAGAGAGGATACTTGGAACAGAGGCAAACTGATGAAGAAGTGATTTGAGAAATGGGACATCATGTGGGGCTCATAAACCTGTGTAGGAAGCCTCAATGGATTGCACTGAGAACAGCTGGGAATATTCCAAGGTCACTGAGTGCCTAGTGGGAGAGGCACTGAAAGAAGGAGGAGGAGGTACCACCTACAATACCCATTACATAGTTTTGTCTGAGGAGAACTCTGTGCCCAATTATAGGGTAAGAACTACATTCATTCAACTTCAGTTGGTAATCAACAGATATTCCCAAAGTGACCCAAATCAGATTTTTATCTATCTAAATGACCAGCTCAACGCTAGTTAACTTCTTAGTCCTCCTACCCCAAGACCACCTTCTAAGTTTAGCCTTTTGTACACACACACACACACACACACACACACACACACACACACACTCATACACACTCTTCAAACACTTCCCTCCTTTCAATCTGTCATGTTCCTGACTCCTACCAGGCATGACCTAATAGTGAGAGCAGTCTTACGTGGTATTATTATGTGTGCTGTCTCTAGGAACCTCAAAGCTATATAACTATAGCAAACACTTCCCAAATGGCACAGACAGTTGTCTGGACTTCAGGATAAGAGGTCATTTTTTTTTTCAGAATTACAGAATATTTGAGAGTAGTTCGAGACCTCTGAGGTCATCTGTTCCAATCTGTTTGGGGGCAAGAATCACCTCTACGACATCTTCACCAAAATGGCTATTCATCTTCAGGTGGAATCAGCTCCTGTGGAAACACAGGCTCACACAGCCTGCCAACTGCTCCTGCTAGTGCTCCAACCCAAGCTTTTAAAGACCAAGAAAAGGGGGCAGCTGGGTGGCTCAGTGGATTGAGAGTCAGGCCTAGAGAAGGGATGTCCTAGGTTCAAATCTGGCTTCAGACACTTCCTAGCTGTGTGACCCTGGGCAAGTCACTTGACCCCCATTGCCTAGCCCTTACCACTCTTCTTCCTTAGAGCCAATACACAGTATTGACTCCAAGACGAAGGTAAGGGTTTATTAAAATAAATAAATAGATAGATAGATAAACAAACAAACAAATAAATGAACAAATGAATGAATGAATAAACAAACAAACAAATAAACAAATAAATAAATAAAGACCAAGAAAAGAAAGCTGGTAGCCAAAGTCATTGCCATGGTCAAACCATTCAGAATCAGAAACTGATAAGATTTTGTCAGTGGAAATGACATAAAAGAAGAAGCATTTACACATATATTCGTGTCCCTAGTGCTCAGTACAATGTGTTACACATAGGAAATCTTTAATCAATATTTCACTCACTTATTCATTCAATCAAGATCTCCAGCATATTCCTTACAGGCAGCCAGTGGCAGAGTGGATAAAATGCAAGATCTGTAATCAAGAAGGTCTGAATTCAAATATGCCCTCTGACTTGCTATGTGACTCTGGGCAAGTCACTCAGTTACCTCAACTGTAATAGGGGGTTAATAATAGCACAGTGCTTGGCATATAGTAGACCCTCAATAAATATTTATTGACTGACTGTCTACTAGACTCCCTCCAGGAAAAGGATTCTACATGAAACTATGAATCTCCATTCATTACCTACAGCTCATTTTAAAAATAATATAGCTCCCTTCTGCTTTTTCTTATGTAATTTTCGAATGTTTCCTTGATCTTCTTTGTTTCTTTTTATTTTTGTTTGACATCACGATCATTACCCTCTCCCCTTATAACTTTCCTCCCCTCAATCCTCCCTTGTAACAAATAAGAATAGTAAGCAAAAGCAAACCATACACTGACCATGTTTGATAATGCATGCTTCACTCTTTATCTGAAGTCTGTCACTTTTCTCTCATCCTTGGTCTTCTGAGTTGTGACTCTTCATTGCAATGATCGATATCTGTAAGTCTTTGAAGTCTTTTACAATGTCATAGTCATGTTTTATAAATTGTTTTCTTGGTTCTACTCACTTAACTCTGCATCAGTTCCTACAGGTCTTTCCAGGTTTGTCTGAAAGCATCCTTTTGGCCACTTCTCTTAATGCAATGATATTCCATCACCTTCATATATTGTAATATGTTCAGACATTCCACAATTGATAGATCTCCTACTTTCTTTTCAGTATTTTGCTTAAACAAAAAGAGCTCCTATATTTTTGTACAAATGGATATTTTCCTTCTTTCTTTGACCTCCTTGGGGAATATGCCAGGTAATATTATTTCTTCCTTTGCTGATCAATTAGTAATTTGCATTTCCCTTCTATTAGTGATCTGGGATTTTTTTTCATGTTTGCTAATAGCTTGCATTTCTCTTTTGAGCTCTTGCCCCTGGTTTCTATTTCCCTCGATCTATCCATGTTCAGACCACCCCAAACTCCCTCCCCTCCATTCCTTGTCAAAGTGCAATAGACCTCTGGTTCTTTTGGAACACCCCCAGTGAGAGCCCTGTCAGGACTTTATGCAACCTGGAGTATCCCAGTTTAGCATATTGCGGGCTTCTAACCTCCCTGGAGCATCCCTGGTCAGAGTAATAGCAGGTTTCAAGGGTTGTTTACCTCAGAGTGTGCTGACTTCCTTTGCATGGCCTCTCTCCTAGTGCCCACTGATTTTTGGCTGTCATATTGTACAATCTTGTGCTTGATGGAAGAGCTTACCATTGTTTCTTTTTAGATTTTGTGATATTTATTCAATCTAGTCCCCTTTTTGATTTTTGATAATAGATAAATGGAAGAACTTGGCTCCTTCATGATTTACTTTTTAGGCTGCCATTTTTACTGGAAGTTAATTTTCTGTTCTTTCAAATAACACTCATTCTCCTTGATAACCTGGTGAGTTGGTCTTTAGCTTGGTAACTTTGTCTTCTAAGACAGACACCAACTTGTACTTTGTGTATACATATGAGTTCCTTGGTTCTCAAAGGAATGCAAACAGTACATACTCTGCAGATCATGGTGATATTCTTCTTTCCACCCTCTACCCCTTTTCCTTTCTTACCTGAAGCCAGATCCCCAGTCCTTTGTTATCTTTTTAGTAGCTCTCTTGGCTAACCTTTGTGGCTAACTATTACAGTAAGCTGCTAATTTTCTGTATGAAAAGATCAACCACTGAGGGCTTGTGAGGGAGGCATGATTTATTTAGAATGGGAGTTCCCAACTTTCCCAATGGCAGGACGAAGTAATCCTCTCACATGATTTTGTTAGGTAGTACATGCCTGTTATAAACTAATCAAATAAAAGCTCTCCAGCTATCCAGACATAAAAATCCCATATCTAATAGGATCCATTTATCTCTTAGCTCCTTGTTGCTATTCTCTTTACATTTTTTGATATTTAACATAGCTTTTTTTTTAAACTTGGTCACAAAAACTTCCCAGAGGCAAACACACACACACACACACACACACACACACACACACCCTCTGACTTCTCTCCTCTAATAATGAATATATCAATAAAACACATGGGAACCACCCAACAATCCAAGCCCAATATATCCCTAATTTCTTACTGCACCAGAGACCTTCTTGTTTCCTCCTCAATGCAACATAATAAACAAACATTTATTAAGTAGCTACTATGTGCAAAGCATTTGTGTTAGGTATTAGAGGTATACAAAGACAAATTCCCTGTTCTCAAGGAGCTTTCACTCTAATAGGAAGAATAAGGCATATGCAATAATATCTTCGATAACTTAGCAAAATACTATATGCAAAGAGGAAGACAAAAAAAAGACTATATGAAATTTGAGAAAACAAAGAAATCACTTGGTGAGGGGAGGATGAGAATGGTATATGAGAAAGAAGTGATCTCTAATTAAATTTAATATGTATTTCTTTAGTGCCTGCTATGTTCCAGGCACTGCATAAAAAGAAACAGTTCTTGCCCTTGGAGATTTTGCATTCTATTGGTGGGGAAAGGGAGTCAGAGAGGAAATCTATGCATAGCTAAGTAAATAAAAAATATATGCAAGAGAAAATTCAGAATACTGGACCTTGAGTCAGGAAGACCTGAGTTCAAGTCTAGTCTTAGATGAGTACTAGCTATGTGACCTGGGGCAAGCCATTTAACATAGATTTGCCTAGGAGGCAGCTAAAGTGGCATTATAGTGCACAGAATCCTGGACTAATAGTCAGGAAGATCAGAGTTCAAAAGTGGCCTCAAGATACTTCCTAGCTCTGTGACCCTAGGCCAGTCACTTAATCTTTTTATATCTCAGTTTCCTCATTTGTAAAATGGCATCTATCTTCCAGGGTTGTTGTAAGGATTAAATGATATAATATTTGCAAACCTTTATTCTTGATTGATATTAAATTAAAAGTTGCTGATTGATTACATTAAAAATAAACAGTTCATTTTCTCTTTCCCTTATCAGAATGTATCTATCTGTCTATATTTATATCCATATATATCTATATTAAAAAATCGCAATAAAAATGATAAAATCCAGATGGAAGAAGAATTCCCTGGCGATGGTAAGGTCCTCCAAGTTCTCCCAGGTAAGGTCCTGTTAGCAGATGGCAGAGGTTGATTTCCTCAAGCTTAGTATAGCAAAGAACCTCTAAACAAATCTAAAATGACTCTAAATTCTGTTTCAGACATCTATTAGCAGTGTGACCTGAAGCAAGTCACTTACCTACTCTAAACCAGTTTCTTCTTCTGTAAAATAGGGATAATAATAACACTTTATAGGGTTGTTGAGAGGATCAAAGGCATAATCTATATAAAGCACTTTGATTTTGTAAGGCACCATGTATATATTAGCTATTATGATTTGTAAAGCATTTTGTAAACCTTAGAGTGTTCATTTTAGTTATTGTTATTAGAACAATCTGCGCATGAAAAATTGAATGAACAATACCTGTTTTTCAGGCTGTGATATAAATAGCCCATAGAGTTGGTTAACCAGTATACAAAGCTCAGACAGTCCTTCTGACTGGACAATGAAATGGACCCAGGTGGAGAAGAGTGAACTGTCACCTCTGGAAAATTGCATGGTGCTTTTAATATCCTCTAAGCTGTTCAATGCCAACAAAATAAATCTTTTAAACATCAAACATAGAAACTTAGAATATCAGTAATCTCCCAGTGATGCAGTAAGACTCTGAATCATGGAATATATAACTCTAAAGAAATAAAGGATTAAAGTTTGAAGTCACCTAGAGAGCAGTAGAAATGTACATGATAGGTGTGAGAAGATGGTGACATATTACTAATGAATAATTATGCGAGAGAAGTCTTTTTTAGTAATGCTCTCAGACACATGTATGGCGGAGAAAAAGAAGTGGGTTAGTCATAATGGGACTCTTCAGTGAGAATGAGGGACAGCTGGCAAACAGCTCAAGTATTCTATTAACTTGGTCTTTGGAATTTATGTTAGGTCAAGATATTTAGAAGATCTCTATAATGTTGCATGGACAACCCCTGCCTCACTTATGGAAAATTTTTGGAAGACAGGAACAAGAAAGGAACAGAATGAAAAGGGGTAGACATTATTGATATCACCAACTAATCAAAGTATTGAATGGGTATGAATAAAGAGATTATAGGCTGACTGGATTGTTGTTTTATCCATTTAGCTAATTAGTCATACCCAACTCTTTGTGACCCCATTTGTGGTTTTCTTGGCAAAGATATTGGAGTGATTTGCCATTTTCTTTTTCAACTCATTTTGTAGATGAGGAAAATGAGGCAAACGGGGTCAAGTGACTTGTTCAAGGTCACACAGAATGTGCTTGATGAGGCATTTGAATTCAGGTCTTCCTGACTCCAGGGCTGATACTCTATTCACTTTGCCCTATAGCTACGCTTGTGCTGGTAATCTATGTATGAAATTGAGATTTGAATAGAAGTTTTTAACAACTAGTGTGAGAAGTGTCAGAATCTATCAGAGATGAATAAAAGAAAAATCATATATTACCGTATTATGCTACTATTCCACTCTGCTATTCTTTTCATTTTATGGGTGAGTTCATCTCATTCTAGTGATGATTACTATTTGTATGTTTGCCTCCATTTTATTTCCCCATTTTATTTTTCTTTCTCTCTCCTTTTAGTCTTTTCCTGTTTATAGATGTTTTGTTTTTGATGATCACCTCCCCCAATTCACCCTCCTTTTTGTCCACCTTCCCCTACTTATTCACCCTACCGTCCTACTTCCTTATAGCTTGGTTTCTATAACTGAGTGTGGGTGCTATTCCCCCTTTGAGTTAGTTCTGATGATAGTATGGTTCAATCACAATTGCCCCTATATCTTCTCCTTTACTGTGTTTGCCACTTATGGGCCTCTTAATGAGAGGTAGTTTACCCCCTTCTGTCTCTCCTTTTCTCTTTTCCCCATTTGTTTCTCTTTCCCATCCCTCCCTTTTTTATATCAACCCATCATATTTAACTTCCTTCCTTATTTCTATGTATACTCTCTTTCATTGCTCTAATAGCAATACAATTTTTAAGCATCTTAGTACTTTATGTATCTTGCATACTTTAAGTACTTTGTCATTCTCAAGTATCATAGATATTTTAATTATTTCAATTATCACCTTTTCCCAGTTATGAATGTACTTGGTTCAACCTTATTAAAAAAAAACAACAAACAAACGTTAAGTTTTCACTTTACCTTTTTTTTCTTTTAAACCCTTATCTTCCATCTTAGAATCAATACTAGGTATTGAGTCTAAGGCAGAAGAGTGTTAAGGGCTAGCAATGGGGGTTAAGTGACTTGCCCAGGGTCACATAGCTAGCAAATGTCTGAGGTCAGACTTGAACCCAGCACCTCCTGTCTTTGGGTCTGCCTCTCAATCCACTGAGCCACCCAGATGCCCCCCATTTTACCTTTTTGTGATTCTCTTGAGGGTCAAATATGCTCATCAGATTTTCTTTTCAGTTTTTTTTTTTTTTTTTTGGTCAGGAAAGTCTAAAATTCTTCTATTTCATTAAATTTCAATTTTTTTCCCTTTGAGAATTATGTTCATTTTTGCTGGGCATGTAATGCTAGATTGTAGTTCTAGATCTTTTGCCTTTCAGAATATCATATTCCATGCCTTCTGGTCCTTTAATGTAGAAGCTTCTAGGTTCCATGTAATCCTGACTATGGCTCTTGATTTTTAAATTGTTTCCTTCTGGCAGCCTCTAGGACATTTTCCTTGGCCTGGGAGTTCTGGAATTTGGCTACAATAGTCCTGGGGTATTTTATTTGGGGATCTCTTTCCAGAGGTGATTGGTGGATTCTCTGCATTTCTGTTTTTCCCTCTTGTTTGAGGATATCAGGGCAGTTTTCCCTCATATCTTATAATTTGGTGGTCAGGCTCTTTTTCTGATCATGGCTTTCAGGTATTCTAATGATTCTTATATGATCACTTCTGAATCTATTTTTCTAGGTCAGTCATTTTCCCAATGAAGTATTTTATTCTGTTTTTTCAATTTTTCAATTTTGTTTTATTGTTTCCTGCTGTCTTAGAATTTCATTAGTTTTGATATATCTAATTCTAATTTTTAGAGATTATTTTCTTCCTTGGGTTATTGTGTTTTCTTTTCCATTTGGCTAATCCTACTTCTTAAAGAGTTATTTTCTTTGGTGTGTTTTTTCTGTCTCCATTTTCATTTGGTTGATTCAGTTGCTTAGGGCAGTGATGGGCAAACTTTTTAAAGAGGGGGCCAAAGGAAAGGAAATGCTCATCTGTCAGTCTGTTTCTAAGGCAACTCTTTTGAAGTTTCATTGTATTGTATCCTACCCATTGTATTCGTCAGATTAGGAATAATGTCGTGGCCAGCTGGATAGCAGCCATAGTTTGCCCATCACTGGTTTAGGGAGTTGCCTTCTTCAGTGAATCCCTGCCCACCCCCCTCCAGCTATTGAGTTTTTCCATTAATTCACTTATCATTTGGATTTTTTTTTTAAACCCTTGTACTTCGGTGTATTGTCTCATAGGTGGAAGATTGGTAAGGGTGGGCAATGGGGGTCAAGTGACTTGCCCAGGGTCACACAGCTGGGAAGTGGCTGAGGCCAGGTTTGAACCTAGGACCTCCTGTCTCTAGGCCTGACTCTCACTCCACTGAGCTACCCAGCTGCTCCCTCATTTGGATTTTTAACATCTTTTCAAGTTCTAATCATTCTTTTGAGGCCTGACATCCTTTCACACTTTCCTTTGAGGCTTCCCATGTTTTCTTTTTGGCATTGTTGCCCTTTTCAGAGTTAATATTTTGGTCTTTCCTGTCACTAAAGTAACTTTCTAAGAGCAGAATTTTTTTTTCATCTTTTGCTCATTTTTCTAGTTGTTTTTATCCTCCTTGCCTTATCTATCCCTTGAGGTTTTTCTGTTCCTGGGGTAGAAGGCTCACTGCCCCAGGAGACAAGAAACTTGGTTTGCAGAATACTCTTCTCTAGGACTTGGGGTAGGATTGGTTGCCCTTGTTCCTCATTCTATGTCTCAGAGGAGGTGGCTCTGCTGGCTTGCTCTGGGGAAGTTTACAAATGTTTGATCCAGCTATATTCAGCACTCCATGATATCAACTCCCCTGTTACTTTGTGGGTTAATCTGGTCTCCACACTGCAGCTTTCCTGTCCTTGCCAAGTGGCCCCTCAGACTATATGATAACATAAAGGGGAAATAAGATTATTATTATGTTCTTAGAACTTTTCTTGGTTTAATTCTATTTCAATTTGTTTGTGGTTTCATTTCAGTTTTGTCCAACTATTTGTGACCCCATCTGGGGTTTTCTTGGCAAAGATCCTGGAATGGTTTGTCATTTCCTTCTCTAACTCATTTTACAAATGAGGTAAATAGGATTAAGTGACTTGCCCAGGGTCACACAGCTAAGATGTATTTAAAGTTAAATTTAAAGTTAGGAAGATAACTCTATTCACTGAGTCATCTAGCATTTGTTTACCTAGACTGTAAGTTTATGTTTGCTACCTGCCTGACCCTGGGAAAGTCATTTTGCTTCTATGACTCAGTTTCCTCAACTGTTTAAAGCAAGAAAGTTGGATTCAATTTTGTCTAAATCTTTGGTTTTAGTTCTATAAATCTATTATGCTATTTCTCCAGATTTTTTTAATCTTAGTTTTCAGGTGCACTAGAAAGGTCTGTGTCCTTTCCGGTTTGTACCAAGTTTCTTGTCTCTTGAGGAAGTATCTAATTTTGCCATCCATCTGACCTTGAAACCTTGTGAAGATTCTGTTCAATCTGGAACTAAGCATCAAATCCTTGGGGATTTTTCAAAACTCTGGGTAGGTGCTGGATTGTGGTGATTCACAAAGGGATCAGGAAATTGAGTAATTTAAATGAATCTTGGTAGAACCTCACAGTAAGGATCTGACTAATTAGGTGGAGTCCTGTCTGTAGTGTGAATGCATGGAATGAGGCCAGTGTTAAATGGAGACAGTTATAATTATAAATCAGGGCTAGGCAGAATATTCCCCTTTTCTTTTTAATTATTTGGGCAATTTTTCCCAGGAGATATTTCTCAGGCTGGTTCAGTGTGATGCCAAAGCATTTTGGGCATTCAGTAAAGAATTTGGTCAGTCTTACAAATACCAACAACAATAACACTCAGATTATGTTTTTGGTTTCATAAAAGCAGTTCCCTCACAGTAGCATAAGGTCAGTCAAGAAATTCTGCGTCAGTGAAACTAAATCCTCCTGCAACAATTTAAGCCTATATCTTCTCTTTGTATCCTTTATATAAGTAAAGTATCTGTTTATTATTCAGTCCTGTCTGACTCTTGGTAACCTCATTGGGATTTTCTTGGCAAAGATACTGGAATGGTGTGCTAGTTCCTTCTACCACTTATTTTACAGTTAAGGAAACCGAGGCAAAGCAGGATTTAAATGGCTTGCCCAGGGTTGCATAGCTGGTGTCTGAGGCTGGATTTGAACTCAGGAAGATGAGTCTTTTTGACTCTGTCCAATGCTCCACCAAGCTGTTCCCCAATTGTAATTACTCTTCATTTATTTGAGAAGCAGCTTGGATAAAATTTTGGACTTGAAATTTAGGAAGGTCTGGTTACAAGTTCCGCCTCTAGTCAATAAACATTTGTTAAGTGCCTGCAATTTGTCAGCCACTGTGCTAAGGAATAGAAATAAGAAAGCCAGTCCCTGCCCTCAAAGAGCTTATAGCCTAATGGAGAAAGACTCTACCAGAAAGAACACTGAAAAGGGAGGGGAGGGATGGCCAGAGGGTACAGGTGTGGCATGATGTTCTTGGAGTCAAAAACAGGCTTAACTGCAAATGGGAAATGAAGAGTTATTTGGGAAATGCTGAGCCCTCTTGCAATAGAGAATTTGGGAAGAGTCTCTAGTCCTCCAGGCAGAGCTCAGGAGGTGTTCAGAACTTCAAAGCCAAATCAGTCTTAATGATGATACATGAGGTTTCAGGTTTTCAGAGACCTGACACTTACTGGTTGTGTGACCCATAGACATATTATTTAACCTCTTTTTAAATTTATTTTATTTATTATTATAATTTAAGTCTAATGCAGCTCTAAGAGCATTATAGATAGAGGAGTAGGTACTTGGTATTATTTGAAACCCATACATCACTCTTTGGGCAGGTAGGTAGCACAGTGGATTGAATGCTGGGCTTGGAGTCAGAAAGGCATCTTTCTGAGTTTAAATCTGGACTTAGACACTTACTAGCTGTGTGACTCTGGTCAAGTCATTTAACCCTATTTGCCTCAGTTTCTTCATCTGTAAAATGGGCTGGAGAAGGAAATGGCAAACCACTTCAGTATCTCTGCCAAGAAAACCTCAAAGAGTCAGACACAGCTGAACAATGTCACTCTTGAGGTAGTTTTTTTTTTCCTTGACAAATTACCCAGGCTTCCCTTTAACTTGTGCTGAAGTTTAAGTAGGTTGTTTCAATCAGGAGGACTTTATCAGGCCTAGAGATGGGAGGTCCTGGGTTCAAATATGGCCTCAGACACTTCCCAGCTGTGTGACCCTGGGCAAGTCACTTGACCCCCATTGCCCACCCTTACCACTCTTCCACCAAGGAGCCAATACACAAAAGTTAAGGGTTTAAAAAAAAAAAGGAGGACTTTATCCTATAGCACTAACATCTGGGAGAGGGGGTGGCTAGGGAGAGGGCTCCCTTCCTCCCTGTGACAGCTCTCTGTCCTACACTGCACACATCTCATCACCCTCCTCCACAAATGTCATGTACCACAGCTACCTGACTGCATGACCCTGGGTTGGCCCAATGCCCTTTGCCAGCCTTATGCCTAAGACATCCACTCGCCACTCTCTTCCTTCCACCTTCTCACAGTTCCTGGAAGTTGAACATTCAGGGATAGAAGAATCATCAAGTGTCTGGGAGGAGGGGAGGCTTTTCCCTTTTCTGGTGTAACTGCATCCAGGCTCACTACATGCCTTTCAGGGGAGTTATTTGAAATCAGTGGCAATGTCAAGAGATACCAAGGCATTTCCAAGACACTCTAGGTGACCTCCCTTCCCCCAAATTTTCCCCTAGAACTGAATTTATATCAGAATTGCTAGTTACAACCCACACAATCCTATTTGTAATCCATTTCATATTTTTAGTAGCTCTTCCCTGGGTCCTCTGGGGTATCCTCCATATGCTTTTAAAAAAAGCACAGGCTGCAATTTGCCTTTACATTAAAGTCTTTGATATTGAACCAGAGACAGCAAAGATTTTCTTTCTAGGTCTTGTCACAGTAGGCATGAGGATGGATTCCTAGAACACCATGGATCTATCACTACCTGCTTGTCCTGTGAAATGGGAAGCCTGGCTTTGCCCTCGTTCCTCAGTCTGAAAATCAGTTTCGTTCTTATTAGGTTTGGAGGATAGCTGAGGCCCTGATTTTTTTCCTGATTCAACCAATAAATATATATTTTGGGAAAGGGACTGGAGCTGCTATTTCATTGAATAAGTATCTCCTCGATGAGAAAATAATTCTGCTAATAGAGGTAGAATTGGCATTTTTTCTGCAATATATAATCTTAGAGAGTTGACTAGGGCACTAAGGGACTCAGTGACTTGCCTGGGATCACATACCAAATGTCAGAGGCAGGATTTGAATCCCAGATCCTTCTGACCCTAAGGGGAGCTTCCTATACACTATATTCTGTTGATATGTGTGACTATATATTATATATTATGCATAATAATATTATCTATGTATACATAATTGTGTATGTATATGATATATACACACTTATTCACACATATACATATATATACATTTTGTGGACATGTATGTATTTATATATGCTATTGTTGAGTCATTTCAGAATTAACTGACTCTTTGTGTCCCTATTTGGAGTTTTCTTGGCAAAGATCCTGCAATGGTTTGCCATTTCCTTCTATAGCTCATTTTACAGATGTGGAAATTGAGGCAAACAGCGTTAAGTAATTTGCCCAGGGTCACCCAGCTAGTAAGTGTCAGAGACCAGATTTGAACTCAGGTCTTCTTTAAAAAATTTTTTAAAATGTATTTTTATTTTTTAGAATATTTTTCCATGGTTACATGATTCATGTTCTTTCTCTCCCCTCACCCCAAACTCCCCCTCCCCATAGCCAACATGTGATTCTACTGGGTTTTACATATATCACTGATCAAGACCTATTTCCATATTATAGAGAGTTGCACTGGGGTGGTCGTTTAGAGTCTACATCCCCAATCATGTCCGCCTCAGCCCATGTGATCAGGCAGTTGTTTTTCTTCTGTGATTCTGCTCCCATAGATCTTCCTCTGGATGTGGATAGTGTTCTTTCTCATAAGACCCTCAGAATTGTCCTGTGTCATCTCATTGCTGCTAGTACAGAAGCCCATTACATTCGATTTTACCACAGTATATCAGTCTCTGTGTACAATGTTCTTCTGGCTCTGCTCCTTTCACTCTGCATCAATTCCTGGAGGTTGTTGCAGTTCACATGGAATTTCTCCAGTTCATTATTCCTTTGAGCACAATAGTATTCCGTCACCAGCATATACCACAATTTGTTCAGCCATTCCCCAATCGAAGGTCATTCCCTCATTTTCCAATCTTTTGCCACCACAAAGAGCGTGGCTATAAATATTTTTGTACAAGTCTTTCCCCCATGATATTTTTGGGGTACGGTATCAAAGGGCAGACAGTCCTTTGGGCTGAACTCAGGTCTTCTTGACCCCAGGCTGGGTGCTTTAGCTATACCTCCAGGCTGTTGCATATTTACATATAATATATATATATATATAAACATATATAAGTATATATAAAATTGTATGTGTAAGTATACAAATGTGCCAGGCATATATATGTATATATATATAATGCATTCCATATGTATATATGTACATACATATATGTGTATGAGTGGATAGAATGCGTAAGAATGTATACACATATATACAGTATCCTCAGAGTCTTGGTGCAGTTTTAAGCTACGGAACTTTAAGGAGCTTTAAAACTGTGCCAAACCTTTTGGGGCACCCTCTAAATTCATGCACATTTGCTTATGCATATTTATATAAATATAGAAAGATAGATGATAGGTAATATAGACAGACAAATGACACAGAGAGATGGATATTGTAATGTTTAGTGTTATTTAAACCAAGAAGGTTTTTTTAAAAAGATTTTTAATTTGGTCTACAGGAGGATAAAATTCATATTTGGGCTCAACAAATTAGGATGATCCCTTGTGGGTTTGGGTTCAGATTTTAGTACATTTTGGGGTTCTGCATGAACAAGATATGAGAATTAACTGGAGGAGGTGGGCAACTAGGTGGCTGAGTGGATTGAAAGCCAGGCCCAGAGAGAAGAGGTCCTGGGTTCAAATGTGACTTGATTTCCTAGCTATGTGACCCTGGGCAAGTCACTTAACTTCCATTGCCTAACCTTTACCATTCTTCTGCCTTGGAACTAATCAAAAGTATTGATTCTAATTTGAAAGGTAAGATTTTTTTTTTAAAGAATTCACTGGAAAAAATGCAGAAAAAGCATACCCTTTAAAAACATAGGCTCTGTAAATGAACATGAAAATTGAGAGGATGTTTCTCCTACCTCTGTCCCCAAAATTTCATTTGAATATTTGAACATTTGAACTGCCTCCTCTTTGAGTCACTAGCAGGTTTTGCTTCCCTGCCTATCACTTTTTCCTTCCTTTGTATGCCAGAGCGGGCATGAGAGGGACCCAGCATTGGCATTTCCCACACATCTCACAAGCCCTGGTGCAAAGTTTCATTCTCTTTTCCCCTCTGGAAGACCCGTGGGTTCTGAGATCTGCAATTTGCCGGAAGGTTGTAGAAGCGGAATAATAAAGATGAGCAGCAGATGGACCTTAACTATGTGGAAAATAACGTGGGAATTTTTAGCTGCTGCTCAGTTGGGATCAGAGGCAGGTGTCTGTTAGCTTACTTTGCATACCAGTTTAGTGCTTCACGGTGCACATATGGGCTTGTAATGAGCCTGAGTTCTCCTCTAGCTTGGGCGGGGCGGGGGGGTGGGGGGGTGGTGAGTGTGCCAGTGGGATGAGGGGAGAGGAGAAGTATGCCTTTGACATCCCTTTATGTTTTCTCACAAAATCAAATGTGTATAACTCTGCTTCCACCCAAGCCTGGGGCGTTTTTGTGGAGAGACAGCCCTATGACTTGCTTGCTGTGTACCTTCTATGTATGTGCCAGGGAGATGGGAGGAGAAAGGAAAGGGGAAAAAAATCCTCAACTGGTTAAACAAAAACACCTCCTTAGAATGACTCTACATTTTATGCAAAGCTCTTCCAGAGTTTGGAAAGAGGGGGAAAGAGAACATATAGAAAGGAGAGTTAGACAAGCTGCTAACTCCTCTGCCCTCCTCTGCTCTCAGGGGTATGCTTGCCAGCTCTCTCCATACACACTTAAAGCTCTTGGACCCTGGAGCTGCACTGAGGCATCATTGGGTAGTCCCTGAGAGGTGCAAAGAGGATCTTTGGACAAGGGCTAAGAAGACGGAGAATGAAAACTAAGTAGAATAGATATGGGTGCTCTCTTTGGGGTTCAGCAACTGCTGGTTTTACTGTGGTAACAAGACTTTAAGACCAGTCAGGAGAGGAGGTAACACAAATATATCCATGGGACTTTACCTACTGTCTGCCCCATCATCATTTTTTGAGGTCTTGGGCATTGGCATCTCTTCTGTCATTGGTTGTACTCTAAAGATTTCCTGATGTTATCTGCCCTTCTTGGGACCTAAGGCCATCTCAGTCTTTCTATCTGCCCTACAGCTGGATCCTCCTAAAAGGATCTTCCTGATCCTATTTGGGATTTTCTTGGCAAAAGTACTGGAGCAGTTTGTCCTTTCCTTCTCCAGTTCATTTTTCAGATGGGGAAACTGAGATAGTTAAGTGACTTGCCCAGGTTCAAAAAGTTAGTGTCTGAGGCTAGATTTGAATTCTTGACTCCAAACCTAGTATTCTACTCATTGTGCTATCTAGGTGCCCTCCTAAATGTGTTATCTCCCTCTAATTAGAATGGGAATTTCTTGAGGGTATGAATAACTTCCCATTTCTGTTTGTATCCCTATCCCTTAGCTTAGTGCTTTGCACATAATGAAAATGACTTTTCTAGTGCATTCTGTAAGATTTAAATCAATATCAATAACTCCCAGTATTATGTTTTATAAGATCTATTAGAAATCACTTGAAGTAGAAGAAATAAAAGAACAAAAGTAAAAAACTTAAAAATGACCAAGTGAGTAAACTTCTCCTGCCTGGCTCTCATCTAACCTACACACTTGCCTTCCCGGGAGCAGAGAGAGCAAAGGAGGAGCTACATCAAAAGATATCTTCCCTACATTAGTACGTTAGTGTAAATATGTGAATGGGACACTGGGAAAGAGAATCCTGGGGAGCAAATTCTAATTAAACAATTCCAAAAAGAGCTGAATTTGATATCCAAGGATCTCTATTCAAAACTTGACTCTGTAATTTATTATAAAACTCTAGACTCATAGACACACCTATGGTACCTGTGCTGGAATGTGCGAGAGGGGCTGCTTTGCTTCCCTCCCCCTCTCCATGTGCCTGAGGATATTTCTCACATGGTCTGCCCCTCTTCCCAGCAGCCCAATGGGAATGCTTCTTCCTTCCCCTGTCTGGGGTAAGAGGGAGGCTCACATGCAGCGTGAAGGTGCAGTTTGGGCACTCAGTCTCTAAAAGGTTCATCATCACTGCTCTAGACCCAGAGACAGAAGACCTAAGTTCAGATATGCCCCAAACACTAACTAGCTGTGTGACCCTTGGCAAGCCACCTCACTTATCTATTTGCAAGGTGATTTATAAATATTATCTTTTAAAAAATTTTATTTTTCCCAATTATGCATAAAAACAATTTTTAACATAAAAAAATTGACTTCCAAATTCTCTCCCACCTTTACAACCTCTCTCCATCATTCCCTCCCACCTCTCCCCGTCTCTGAGATAATGAACAATCTGCTATAGATTTATAAATATTATCTTAAATATTTATCCTCTCAACTACTTTGGGAAATAGGTGCTGCTACTGTTCCTATTTTACATATCAAGAAATTTGGACAGAAAATTATTTGACCAGGGTCACATAGCTAGTAAGTGAGGCCAAATTGAACTCAGGTTTTCTTAATTATAAGTCCAATGTGCTATACATAGCTGTCTCATGATGTTTCATGTTGTGGAAATAACGTACTAGATAATTAAAAATGTAAAGAGAAAATAAAACAACCAGAATTAAATGCTTTGAAATTATAATGACCAAACTTTCCTGGAGATATGAGAAGATTCTTCCTTTTCCTTTTTTTTCTGCAGATATAGGGGATCATAGGTGTAGAACACTGAATATGATGTTAGAATATCTAAATGTGTTGGTTAGCTTGGCTGAACTTTTATTTTGTTTAAATATTTAATTTTAAATTTTAATTTAAGTTTAAAATTTAAGTTTAAATTTAAAAAATTTAAGTTTAAAAATTATTATAAAAGATGGTTCTGTAGATGGGAAGAGAGAAGGAAAATTCTGGGAAGTGCTAAAATAAAATAAATTGATTAAAAAAAATTTTAAGGTGATCAAGAAAGCTCCAAAGGGAGATCTCAGAACAGGGTGGGGATACCTCTGAACCTTGCCAAGTTATCACGAGATTTTTCTTTCTACAAGGAGGAAAGAGGGTAGCACTGGGTGCCAGGGAGGAGCTCACTTGGGTTGTGACCATCAGAGAAATATAGTAAGCACCACTTCTGGGAGCTTATATTTGAACTAATTATGCTTGCTAATCAAGTGCTAAGCTTGATTGTTTTTATGCTCTTGAAAGAATTTAAATGCTGTCAATTTGTAAATGAAACTTAAAAAGGCCGGACTATTATTATTTTCAATTGCTGTGCTTACTAAATTTTGGTGCCCTGCAGCAAATCTAGAGCTCTCAACCCTAATTCTATGTACTATGATAACTTCAAGGGCTGGGTAAGTCTGTGACTGAAGCTGAGAAGTTCCATTGTTTCACATCCCAGACTCTCTGGGATGATTCTTATTTGATGATGAAAAAATAGGAGGAAATGAGCAAGCAGCACAGCCCCACCCTATTTCTGACATACTTACCCTCTCTATGAAAGTCGCCAAACTATAGTCAAGGTGGTAAATATTTATTGAGTTTCTTCTCTGTGCCCACTCTAGTGCTAGATGCTTTGGGGAACATGGAACCTGCAATATAGGTGGCAAAGGAGATACTCATCTGTGAAACAACTGGAATGCTCTACAAGATGGTTACAAGCTGGGTCATATAGGATGAATTAAGAAGTGTCATAGGAATTTGAAGAAATAGTTCAGTGTCAAGGAAAGAGTTTTGGGCTTAGAGCCCAAAGATTAGTTTTGTGAATATCTTCCTTTTACAGTCAAGGAAACTGAGTCTCAGAGAAATGAAATTACTTTCTCAAGGTCATAAATATTTATAATAATAGCATTTATATAACATTTTGGGGCAGCTAGGTGGAACAGTGGATAGAGTCAGAAAGACCTGAATTCAAATCTAGCTCTGTGACTCTGGGCAAGTCATTTCACCCTGTTTTGCCTCAGGCTACTCATCTGTCAAATGAACTGGGGAAGGAAATGGCAAACCACTCTAATATCTTTGCCAAGAAAACTCAAATGGGGTGAAAAAGAGTTGGGTACAATTTGACAACAAGAAGTATGGCATTTTAATATTTGCAAAGCTCTTTACAAATCTTATCTTAGGTGATCCTCACAACAAGTCTCAGAGGTGAGTGCTATTATCACTTCCATTTTACAGTTGAGGAAACTGAGGCAGGCAGAGGTTAAGTGTCTTTTTCAGGGTCACAGGGCTAGTAAGAATCTGAAGCTGGTTTTGAACTCAGATCTTCCTGACTCCAAGTCTACCCACTGAGCCACTCACCTGCCTGTAGACAAGAGTCAACAAATAAATAGTAGTTTCCATTTTATTTATAAAATGGGATAGATATGATCATTCTCACTGAGGAGTTATATGAAATAAGAGACATGCCAAAGGGCTTTAAACTTATATAGTGTTAAATAAAAAAGAACTATTATTATTATTACCAACAGAAGAGTCAGAGAAGGCTTCATGAAGGTTGTGAGACTCAAGTTTGACTTTGGAGAATGGGTCACTTTTTTCTTTAATAAGAGTGGAGAATATATTCCATGAAGGGAGAGAGCACAATAAGAGATTGACTTTCAGTTCTTGACCTCTTTTAATATTCATCGTCCTTCTCCTGAGCTCTAAGTTGGATGCTGGGTGTATGAGATGTTCCAGGAGGACTGACACCTCTGGTAAAACAATTGTTCATCAACTTCAGGTGTCCACTTTTCACCCAATTCTCACCTCTTGTCTCCAAGAAGCTGTAGGAAACTTAGTGGTCACACCCTGTTAAAACTGTCTCAGCAGATGGGCTAAATCAAGATTAAGGATAGGTTTAAATGTGTTGGTAATCTAGGGAGCTGCCTACTTCAAGCATGTGAAGATTTTTCTTGGTGCAATGGCCTGAAGGTGGCTGAAGCAGACACTTAGTCAGCCATCAAAGATGCCAAGACCATCTTCTGCATCTTGGGCAGTTGCCAGTTGTCTTGACTTTTATCGTGCCATTGGGCTTTAATGCTCTAGAAGAGAGAGGCTGATTTTTATGCAACTATGCTTCACTTAAATCCAATTTACTCAAAAGTCAAAATATCACCCCATGGTCATTGGTTTTCTTCAAAAACAAAGGGCAGATAAGTAGGATGCATTCCAATGTTCTTGTTTTGGTTACTCCTCTTCCTTTTGATGTTCTCATTGTCAATCATTCCCATTGTCAATCTCACTGTCAATCAGTTATTAAATATTAAATAAGGGGAGGCAGCTAAGAGGCTCAGCGTATAGAGAGACAAGTCTGGAGACAGGAGGTTCTGGGCTCAGATCTGGCCTCATACCTTTCCTAGCTGTGTGACCCCGGGCAGATCACTTACTTTATTGCCTAACTCTTACCATTCGTAAGGTTTAATCTCCCAGTTTTTCCATATCCCCTCCAACATTTGTCATTTTTTTTCTGTCTTATTTGTCAGTGTGATAGGCATGAGAAGGTATCTCAGAGTTGTTTTAATTTGCAGTTCTCTAATCAATAATAATTTAGATTTTTTTAATACGATTAGAAATATCTTTGATCTCTTTGTTTGAAAATGGCCTATTCAAATCTGACCATTTATGAATTGAGGAATGATTCATATTCTTGTAGATTTGATTCAGTTATCTACATATTTGAAAAAAATGAGGCATTTATCAAAATTTGCTATAAAATTCTCTCCTCCTCCCTCCCAGTTTTCTGCTTTCTTTCTAATCTTGGTTACATTGGTTTTATTGTACAAACTCTTTTACATTTAGTGTGATCAAAATCATCTATTTTATATCCTGTAATGATCTCTATCCCTTGTTTGGTCATAAATTCTTCCCTTCTCCAAAGGTACAACAGGTAAAACAACCCATGCTCCTCGAATTTGCTTATATCACCCTTTATGTCTCAATCATGTATCCTTTTTGACTTTATCATAGTATACAGTGTGAAGTGTTGACCTATACCTCTTTTCTGCCAAGTTGCTTTCCAGTTTTCCTAACTGTTTTTTTTTTTTTTGCCAAATAGTGAGTTCTTGCCCCAAAAGCTTGTCTTGGGTTTATCAAACACTAGATTACCATGATCATTTACTACCGTGCACTGTGTGCCTAATCTAGTCCACTGACTGCCACTCAATTTCTTAGCCAGTATCAGATTACTCTGATATTTACCACTTTGTAATACAGTTTGAGATCTGGCACTACTAGGATACCTTACTTCACTTTTTTTCCCCACCAATTTCCTCAATATTTTTGACCTTTTGTTTCTCCAGATAAATCCTCTTACTCTTTTTTCTAGCTCTTTAAAATAATTTAGGTAGAATTGTCATTTTTATTGTATGTATATACACAGTATGTATGTATATATGTATATATATATGCACACACACACACACACACACATATATATATATATGTATATATATATATATATAAAACTAGAGGTTAAAAAAAGGAGATAATATTAAGAGAAAGGGGAAAACAGACAAAATGGACTAAATTTATATTTCATAAAAAAGCACATGGGGTGAAAAGGGGAGAAGACCAATACAATGGAAGGGTAAAGAAATTGGAGAAAGGAAATACTTAATTCTTAAATGCATTGAAATTAACTTAAAGAGGGAAGAACAATCAGCTCCATTGGGGCAGAGAATTGATTCATGCCCCATAGAAAAGTAGGAGAGTAACAAATGGACTGGTGGGGAGGGAAGCAATACTAGGGAGAGAGAAGGGGGGGCATGGTCTAGCTTTAAAGAACAATAAGAGGGGAATAAGAAGGGGGGAGAAAGGGAAGTACAATAAGGGAGGGGATTAGGGGAACTGATTAAAAACAAAACACTGGTATAGAAGGAAACAGTGAAAGAAGAAAGGACAGGCCAAGGAGAGGGAATCAAAATGTCTTGGAATACATAGTTGATAATTATAACTCTGAATGTGAACGGGATGAACTCGCCCATAAAATGGAAGCAAATAGCAGAGTGGATTAGAAATCAAAATCCTACCATATGTTGTCTACAAGAAATACACATGAGACAGGCAGACGTACCTAGAGTAAAAATGAAAGGATGGAGCAAAATCTATTGGGCTTCAAATGAGAAAAAGAAGGCAAGGGTTGTCATCATGATCTCTGACAGAGCCAAAGTAAAAATAGATCTGATTAAAAGAGATAGGGAAGGTAATTACATCTTTTCCCTGTTCACAGGGGCCAATCACAGCTTCCAAATTGCCTAGCACTGCCCAGGGGGCAGTGTCTGTAGGATCCTCTTCTCATTCTCTGAAGGTGTAAACTCTTATCAAAGGATTCACAAGTTTCTGAATGATTGAGTTAAAATGGTGGAGCTCTCCAAGTAAGTAGCTGTGAACTCTCTTACTTAGTATTAAGTAGGGGTGTTTTTAAGTTTTTGGTTGATTAATTTAAAATAGGCAAAGAGAATAAAGAATTCCCTTTCACACTAGACATAAAATGTGGCTCTGGATCAATACTCTGTCACCAGAGCTTGCATTTCACTGGTAGAGCTGAGGAGAGCCTGGGCCACCTCCATATCATGATGTGGAATGGGAGTGGATTTCAATATGAATCAAAGTCTGGTGTGTGGTGTGTGGTGGTGGATCCTGGTTCCTTAAATCTTCACAACTTTAAAATTAGGGAATTGTGATGCAATTCACATTTGTCTCTTTTTTCCCATATGAAGACTTAACACACTGTAGTTAAGACAAAATACTGAGGATGAAACTGAAGTCTAGGTCTTCTAAGTGCACAACCAGGGGCCTTAGAGTATTGTCTTATCATTGTACAAAGGAGTTAGATGATTCATTATTGTTCCATTTTATTTTTATGAATCTACCTGGGCTGATAAAAGCTCAAAATATAGGGGCAGAGGTAGGTGAGGTTGAAAAAAAAAGTGAGGGAAAAAGCCTGCCTCTGCCACCTAGTAGTGATTCATCTGAAGATGACTTAATTATGGCCAGAGGCAGAAAGAAAGGAATGTCAATTGTTTGGCCTCCCCACACCCAAACATTGGCTTTTGCTGAGTTTAACAGTGCCATGATTATAGGGTAGCCAAAACCAAAAACCATTGTCTTGCTTACACAGCACAATGATATAATATAATTCCTTTATTCTTTGGTATGTTTGCAACCTAAGGCAAGAGAGAAAGATGGCTCCTTGCTTTGGAGAAGGGAGGGATCAGAAATGGATATGATTAGGGACTCAGCTTCTTACAAGTGATTCTTCTAGCCCTCTCTTCTTTCTTCAGTCCTGATCCTGCATCAATGTGACTAGGAAATGTGGCACAATAAACAAACAAAAGAATGAATCAATAGATAGATAGATAGATACATAGACAGATAGATAGATAGATAAATGAATAAACAAATGAATCAATAGATAGATAGATGAATGATTAAACAAACAAACAAACAAACAAACAAATAAATAAATAAATAAATAAACAAAGGCAGCCATAACCTGACTACTAAAGCCAGGCTTCCTTGGTTAGACAGGTGCAAGTGCAGTATATATCTGGCCTATCTAATGTTCTTTTTCATCTATCTTCTTCCCCTTCAATCTACTCCATGGCAAAGGAGAGTCATTGAAAGAGAATGATTGTAAGCTCCCCACTTCAGGGACAAAATTTCTGTGAATCTCTTCTGGTTTGGTATAGTTTGCCTTATGAAGTGGGTGCTTAATAAATGCTTGTTGAATGAAATTGAGAGTTGCCTAATGACCACACAGAGATAGCCTTTATCAAATTGTTTGCCTTTTCAATGAAGGGGGAGAGAAGGAAGGATGGGAGAGAATTTGGAACTCAAAATTGGAAAAAATAAAGGTTAAAAATTGCTTTTCCATATAATTGGAAAAAAATAAAATTTAAAAATATATTGATATTTGTGAAAAAAGAATTGTGTATGAGATCTTTCCATCAGTGATGCAGGCCTATATGCTAACATACAGCCGTATGGCCTTGGATAAATAAGCCTCTATTTCCTTTTTTTGTAAAATGGGGGAAGGAAGTAAATTAAATGGCATCTTAGGTTTCTTGGGGCAGCTAAATGGTGCTAAGTATGGAATCAGGAAGAACTGAGTTCAAATGTGGCCTCAAATATTTACTGGCTGTGAGATTTAGTTAAGTCATTTAATCCTGTTTGCCTCAGTTTCCTCATCAGTAAAATAAGTTGGAGAAGGAAATGGTAAACCACTCCAGTATCTTTGTCAAGAAAACAGAAACAAACAAACAAAAGAAGAAACTCTAAATTCTTAGCATTTAGCTTTAAATCTATGATGATGTGTTTCTCAGGATTTCATTCCTCTTATGAGCAATGCAAATTTGTCATCTCCCAAGCTATTTGTCATACTATCATCTTCCTCCCTGTACTGTGTCAGTACATAAGTAGGTTTTGTGAAGGCAATAGAAAAAGTCACCAACTCTTCTTGTTAGAGTGTATAGAATCGTTCAGCCGTTTCAGTTGTGTCAGACCCCTCATGACCCCAGCTGGGGTTTTCCTGGAAAAGATTCCTGAGTGACTTGCCATTTCCTCCTCCAGCTCATTTTACAGATGAGAAAACTGAGGCAAACAGGGTTCAGTGACTTGCCCAGGGTCACACAGTTAGTAAGTGTCTGAAGCCAGTTTTGAATTCAGGAAGATGGGTCTTCCTGATGGCAGGTTCAGCATTTTCCACTGCCCCACCTAGCTGCCCTGTAGATAGAATACTGGGCTTGAAATCAGGAAGACTGGAGTTTAAAGCCCATCTCACACACTTACTAATGGAGCAAGACCTCTCTCTGCCTCAGTTTCCTCATGTTTAAGTTAAAGGGGTTGGACTCAATGATTACAAAGGTTTATGTTTTCCAACTCCTAACTTTATGATCTTAACATAGTACTATAATGTCTCCAAGCTACACAGGATTTCTCTACATTTTTTCTTGCAAGGGAGAGACTATTGGGTCTAAAATTCCCAGGAGACATCTCCCTGCTCTGTAATACACAGTTGCTCCTTTGAAGTCAGTCAGGGTTTTGCATGTGAGGAAGACTGGAATGTGATGGAGAATTTGGTTGTGGGGCTTTCCAGCTATGCTTTTATTTTATCATTGGCTTTCTTTCTCCAGGTTTAGCAAGTCTCAGAGGACCTTCGAGCTGGCATTGTTCATGGATTTCAAAGGTCTTTTTAATTGAGCAGTAAAAAAAAAGACTTTCTATAGATGATTTCCCCAGAAATGAAGTCATCTTTAGACTTCTTTTATTCCTTGGTGCTCCCTGTGCTATAGTTCATTGAAGATACCCCATCTTCAGACTTTATTAGTCAATTCTCAAACCTTTACTTTTTTTTTAATAAGCCCTGCTTGAGGAATTCTCTACAGGATGCTTAAGTGGATGGCCTTTTAAAAATCTAAAGCTTGCTTTATCAATTGAGCTGTTCCCACTTAAATCTTATTGTCCTCTTTGGATTTGTATTAGTACCCATGAATTCCTCTTGGGTCAAATAGGGCTCCAAGATATACATACACATATAAAATATATATCAAAAAGAGGACTGTTAGAGAAGTGATTTCTCTATGGAACAAAAATGGATAGATTCATATTTTAAGAGCGAGGAATAAATACTGTCCTAAGATTGGAGCTCATTTCCATTCAGTTACCTCCATGTCAAGTTAACACTAGAAATGCCAGGGGCACCAAATTGATGCAATCATTTGAAAATAATTTTGAATAATTTTATTAAAATTGACTATCATTTCTCCTATCTGTGAAAATGCAACTTAAAAAGAAAAATTGTAAGCAGCTATTATCATTTTGATTTGAAAGAAAAATTTTTCTTCCACTTGTCTTCATTATGTTCAAACACACTGCCAGTGCCAGTTGAGATCCTTTGAGGTTATTCTTAAATTCTGGAACTTCTTAAGGTCAGAGAGAAAAAGACCCCCAAGAGGGGAAAACACAATTAAAACTCCATAGAACTTAAATAGTATCTCCTTCTGACTCTGTTTACAGAATGGCCTTGTAGGTCATGGTTAATGAGCTACATTTTGGATGCTGGGACAGTTGGCCAATCTTCTCTTGAATCAAGGACTTGATTGCTTAACTCATCTAGGATCTTATTGTAGAACTCATTACTAAATCCATCATGGCCCCTGAGCTGTGTCAGGATGATTTAGCAGTCTTATAAGTTTTCTCTCTACTCTCTAATAATTCTAATTTTACATTAAATGCTTTGGAATGACAGGAAGATGTAACTTATCAAAATGACTAGGGATGACTTTAAAAACATCCTTTTTCCATGAGAAGAAAAGTGCAGCTGTTGAAAGAGTCTTTTAAACTGAAAATTAATATTTAACTCAGTTATCACTAAACCTTTTCTCGTTCTAGTCCTTGATTGCTTTATTAGAAGTAATTACTTATCTTGGTTTAAGAAGATTGGCTCAGACAGCTTACTTGCTTTATACTTCATCCATATAAACTTTATATTACACATTTCAAATAAAGTTTTAACTCTTAGAATTCCAAAAATCGAACGGAGAGGAAGGTGGGAAGGGAAGCAAAGTCATCAACAGCAACCTTTTCAAATAAAAAGGATTGTGTTTTTAACATGAGTATGTTATCCCCTTTAAAAGTACCATTCTTACTAATGTCATTCCGTCTCTAGGCACCTCAAGAGTTCAGAGAGCAAATTTAACCGTGTGGATTTGAAATGAGCAAAGAGAATAGGGTCATTTGTCTGTGATGCTCTGGTAGGAGGACTTTCAATTCTCCTTTTCCTGTTTCTTATTATAATTACTGTTTGGCTTCACAATGACAACCTTCATCACTAAGGCCTTTCCAGCTCACATGTGGCAGAAAGATTAATGGAAGGAGGAAACACACTCTTTTGGCATTAGCGCCACTGCTGCTGTTAATATAACAAATATAGTGGCAGCCCATTAAATCAATTTATAAGATTTATGTTTGTGGCAGTGGGTGAGGAGGTTTGGGATAGGAAATGTTAAGGTGAAAGATCTGAAATGTTAGTGAGAGGTATATAAATTCCATCCCTTACTTTCCAGGGCTTGGTTCCTTGCAAGGAAAGGGAACAAGCTCAACATATCAGGGCTTCCTTTGTTGCTTTGCTGATTGTCTTGACTTAAGAAAGTGATGGAGAAAATGTTAATCATGCAAATTAAACTAGAAAGCATGTTGCGCATTATATACATTTCCCCCTTTCTCCACCCCACACTAAGCAGTCAGTTGTTAAGCCTTAGTCCGCATTCTCCTGTAGAGGAAACACCCGGTGAGAAACTTCTCCCAATTCATGTCGGCACCCGCTCTGTGATTTATCGTCTTAGAGAGTTGTCTAAACTGCCATGTGGCATCTATTAGTATTTTAAATTAAGATTATTAAAATTAATTTAGTAATGGTTCTTTAGAGAATCTGGGATATCTTGGACAGCATTGAAAATAATTTTTTAGACCTAACTATTTCTATTTATCGTTCCTTTTTACTCTGGAGAATTTAAATGAGGGAATCAGTGCATTCCTTGTTCACTTCTTAAAATGGCCAACTTGCTGAACCAGAGAGGTTTGCTGTGCTTCTGCATCAGGCAGAGGAAGACACATCTCTCATTGTATATTCAAAATCTCTAGAATTTGTGTGTTCAGGGTGGGAAGTGAGGTAGAGGTGGGCAGAGCCTGTGATATGGAGTCAGAGGAGCTTGGTTCAAACCCCAGGTCTGACAAGGTCACCTATGTGACCTTGGATAAGTCATTTAACATTTGGAATACTGAGGTTCCTTAAATATAAAATCTCTATATAGCTTATATCTATATTATCTATCTATCTATCTATCTATCTATCTATCTATATCTACCATTTCTAAAACTTGTAAAACCTTATAAGTATATTGGAAATAATTCCTTTATTGAAACAGAGTACATTAAAAAAAAAAAACCTTCCTTGCATCTGTGAAAAGGAACTCTTGTTCTTTGTGAGTTTACACTTTACTTGACACTAGGTGAAAACAAGCCAGAAACTTAAGAGTTCACACACTCAGAAAGGTGTGGTTCCAAAGGTGAGAACTCAGACATTTTGGAAACTGTGATTGGCCCCCATGAAAAGGAGCAGGGACAGGAAACCACCATAAAAGCCATAAGGAGGGAGGCTGGTGAAGGAGTCTGGCGTAGAAGGCTAGTAGAGAGTGAACTCCAAGAAGAGAGTCACTCCAAGAAGGAAGTCAGCTTCAAAAAGAAGACCAAGTCAAAGAAGAAAGTAGGCCTCAGGAGTCACCTTCAGCTCCAGTCATTGTCTTGGGTTTTCCCTTCCTGTCTTCTGGAGATAGTTTAATTCTGATTGAAGGTTAACAAGTTCTGGCTGAGCCAAGCACTGGAACAATATTTAGTTAGATAGTTTAATGTCTTTTCTACCCTTTTGTACTTTCACTCTTTGTACCTCTTTTATAAATAAAAGATCTATAATTTTCATATATTTAGCTAAACCATTCATTTTAACAGTTATACATCTAAGATATTTTATGGGTAAAAAGTAATTGTTTTTTTGAAAAACAAAACCTTACCTCCTGTCTTAGAATAGCAGTAGAGCAGTAAGGGCTAGGCAATGGGGGTTAAGTAATTTGCCCAGGTTCAGTAAAGCCAAATTTGAACCCAAGACCTCCTGACTACAGGTCTGGTGCTCTATCCAACAAACCACTTGCCTGCTTCCTAAAATGTAATTTTTGATAATATATCTGAGCTGAAGAGCCAGGATAACCTTTTCCTTCAAATTCCTCTGCTTGAAACCATATTCTTCTGGCTTATATTTTTTCCAGTACAAAATCCTAGAGGCCCTGACTAACCCAATGGGTATATTTTGTTCTGCATTAAGATGAAGACCAGGTGGGTATTGAATCCAAAGGAGAGGACTCAAAGAGTGGCTTGGTCCTGTAACAGCAACAGTCATTCAAAGTCTGAGCTAGATTGGACATTATTCTTACAGGATGCCATTCTTCAAGAACCATAGACATAGATCTACAGAGAGAGCATGTGGTTTTGGTGATAGGGACTATGGAGGAAACTGGGAAAGTTGCTAATTCTGATTCACCCCGTAAGCATCATTTTGAAACTACATTAATTCTAACTCTCATCATTATCACCCAGTAGGTCAAACAAAATAAATGCTTAAACACAGGACTTTACTTTCTATTTTATACTCTCGTTGGATCACTCCCACTTTTAGTAGCCCTACTAAACCTAAGCAATAGTCTAGGCTTTCTTCACGTTTTAACAAATTATATCCTAATAAACTTTATACATTATTAAATATCTAATACTATATTATGATATTATGTGTTACTTGGACTGATGATCCCCTTCTTCTTCTTTGTCTATCATTATGACCATGACTTCCCTTTGACAATGAGCTTTCTTATTTTTTCTCCCACCTTTCTGACTTCTCTGCTATCTCATCATCTACCTCCTCATCCTCCTGCCCCCAAATATTGCACACTTATTGGCTCTCTTCTTTGATAGTCTCATCCACTTCAGTGACTTCAATTCTCCCACTTCTTCTCTCTGGACCTCAGTTTCTTTATTTGTAAAATGAAAGTTCTGGACTACATGATTTCTAAGTTCCCTTCCAGAAGCTCTATAATGCTTCAGACGATGGTCCTGTAAACTCTATGCAGTTGACTTCCAAATCAACCTCTTGAGTGTCACCCTCCTCTGAGATCCACAGTTTCAAATTTCCCATTGCATGCTGGACATTTCTGCTAGCCCCTCAAACAGGGGGAAAACTGCTAGGTTTGATTGGGGTCAGAAAGAAGTGAGTTGGAATCTTGCCTCTGATGCTCCCACTGTTCAGATCACAATTCCTCTCAGCCTCAGTTTTCTTACTGGCAAAATGAGTAGGTCAAACTAGATGACCTTTAAGGTCACTTCCAGCTCCAAATTCATGGTCTACAAGGACCTAAATGGAAGTGTGTTTTATATGATAATATAAATTAAATTAAAAATAAATGTATGATATGGTAGTCCCATGTCCAAAAAGGAACTCATCAGTCTCCATTCCCTCCTCCACTAAGTTCTTCCTACAATTTGTCTGTCTCTGCACATGGCATTATCATCTTGCCAGTCATCCCAGACTCAGACTGTGGAGCTATCTTTGACTCTACCCTCTCACTCCTTCTTCCTACCCCCACCACATGTAATTACTTGTCAAGTCATAGGGAATCTTCTTTAGTAGCATCCTTCATCTGACATCTCTCTGCCACCATTGCAACCACCATTACCTAGACTCTTGTTTCATCTAACTTAGAATTCTCTAATGACCTTTTAACTTCCCAGCTTCTGTCGTACCTCACTCTTAGAGCATCAATTATTTTTTTATTGATTAATTAAGAAAATTTTTCTGTGGTTACATGATTCATGTTCTTTCCCTCCCCTCCATTCAACCCCCCTCCTGTAGCCAACACGCAGTTCCACTGGGTTTTACATGTGTCATTGAACAAGACCTATTTCCATATTATTGATATTTGCACTAGGGTGATCATTTAGTGTCTACATCCCCAATCATATCCCCATCGACCCATGTGATCAAGCAATTGTTTTTCTTCTGTGTTTCTGCTCCCACAGTTCTTCCTTTGAATGTGGCTAGTTTTCTTTCTCATAAGTCCCTCAGCCTTGCTCTGGATCCTTTCATTGCTGCTAGTAGAGAAGTCCGTTATATTCTATTGTACCACAGTGTATCGGTCTCTGTGTATAATGTTCTTCTGGTTCTGCTCTTTTCATTCTGCATCAATTCCTGGAAGTCATTCCAAGAATATCAATTCTTGCAGGAGGCAGAGAAGATCTTGCCCCATGCCAGTTATTTTTCTGTATCCCTGATTGTGCAGTTCAGTATTGTCTTTTACCCTCCTCTTAGTCACTTTTTCCCCATTTGCCCTGCCTCCCAATTTTCTGGGTGTCAGTTGTCCCCAGAAGTTCTGATTCTCCTTCTCCTAAGGCAGGATGAGTTGCCTTAAAAAAACAAACAAATTTCAAGGCAGAAGAGAGGTATGGTTTAGGCAATTGAGGGGTAAGTGACTTGCCCAGGATCACACAGTTAGGAAGTATCTGACATGAGATTTGAACCCAGGAGTTCCTATCTCCAGGTGCTTTATCCACTGAGCCAATTAGCTGCCCCAAGTGATCTATTTAAACAACAAATCTCTGCAGATCATATCTATTTAAAAATCCCCTGGACTGAGAGCCAGGCCTAGAGACTGGAGGTCCTAGGTTCAAATCTGGCCTCAGACACTTCCCAGCTGTGTGACCCTGGGCAAGTCACTTGACCCCCATTGTCTGCCCTTACCACTCTTCTGCCTTGGAGCCAATACACAGTATTGACTCCAAGATGGAAGGTAAGGGTTAAAAAAAAGTTCCCATCTCCCTTTATAGAAAATCTTCTTTCATAAGAGTATTCATCAGAGGTACTCTCTTCTATCAGAAAAAAGTTCTGCCCCCCCCAACCTTTTTTCCTTTTCTCTTCCCCACTTTTCTCCTTTTATTTTCTAATCCCTTCCTTTGCCTCTTTGCTTATTCTCTTCTAGGTTTTCTTCTTCCTAACAGTCTAGAGGAATTATTTTCTCTTCATTATTAACCTTTGACTTGATTAGGGTACATCAGAGATTCCCCCTATCTTTGCCCTCTTCTCTCCCCTTTTATGTGCTCTCCTCTTCTGCCATTTAGTCCTGCAAAAAACACTCATTCACTTGTAGGCAGGGTGTTGTGAGATTTAGTCTGTGATGTTTCAGACTTTCTTCCACCATTGCTTTTATTTTTCTGCTTTTACTCTTAGTACATTTAGAAATAAATTTCTTAATAGTCTCTCTATTGTAATTTTATTATTTACCTAGGCTGGTATATTTGTTTAACTCTTTTTGCATTTCTGTTGTTTGGAGTGTTTAAGAAACAAATGATTTGTTCAGGTATGGTTTTCTTTCCAGACATATTTTGAATGCTTCTCTTTAATGAACATTCCTTTTCCTATTTCCATTTATGGCTAGGCTCAAATTTGCAGGGTAGATTACTTTGGACTGCATATTGAGCTCCTATGCTCTTCATAAAACATTATTCTATTACCTCCTGTAGTTTCTAGTAGGTATAGAATAGTCTTGTGTTATTTAAATTTACTTTCTTTTTATTAGATGTCTTTCTCCTGGTGAACTGCAGAATTTGCTGTTTGCCAAAGGAATTGTTAAGTTTATCTATTAGGTATCTTGAATTATGCAGCAAAGGGTTTGCTTTATTTTTTTTTTTTTTGGTGGCAATCAGTAGATCCTTCCAACTGGCAGTTTGATTTTTGTGTTCAGAAATTCTGGGATTTTTTTGTATTATTTTTTATGTTATTGTGTTCAGTTTTTTTTACTTATTTCCTTCTGGGAGTCCTACAATCCTTAAATTGTCTGTATATATCCTGTCTTCAAACTCAATATGTTTACTTGTATGGAAATCCACTTCATTTTAATGTTATTGCTTTTTGCTTCCCTTCTTCCAGATTTTCTTTATTTTCAAGTACTTCCACCCTTAATTAGTTATTCTCTATTTTGTTTCTTTGGTGATATTTGGCACCATAGATTCAAATTTTTCTACTCTGCCAATTATTTCTTCTGTGCAGGTTATAAATTTGTCTTTCACATTTCTTTTTCTTTTAAAACATAAAAGAACATTCTGCTATGGCTCCATGCTTTCTTGGGAACCTACAGGGTACAATGCTTCAAAAAATGTGGTCTATTCATCTTCCTTTTTCTTGCAATATTAACTCATAGATATTTGAACTCTTTTACCTGATCCAGAGACCATATTATCTTTTGCTTTTACTATCTTCCCTTTTGGTTTACCTACTTATGGTCAAGATCTCTTATTGAGTTTTCTTCCTTCTGAGAAGTTGGGTGATTTTCAGTTTTTTCTCCTTGTTGTTCACTTTCTGATGCCCTCATCACTGTTTTCCCTGGGGTCTGGATCTCAAAGCATCTCAGTCTCCTTTTTTCCCCAGGGCAATTCAAGGTTCACCAGCCTTAGTTTATGCCCCAAGTGACTTCTGGTTGTGAAGGATAGAAATGGCCTTACCTGGATGCTGGGTTCTTTCCTTTAGATTTGGTAGAATACAATAAAGCCACAGGTGTCCTGCTCCCTTTACTTCTGTTTCTTCATCCTCTGGCCAAATGCTGCTATAGTACAGAGAGCTCTCATGTTATTGCAGCCCAAGCAAATTTCTGCTTTTTTTTGAGTCTCCAGGACTTTGGGAGGCAGGAGTGTGTGTGTGTGTGTGTGTGTGTGTGTGTGTGTGTGTGTGTGTGTGTGTGTGTGTTGGGGAGGATATCAGGTTAGAAAATTGCAATCTGTTGCAAGTGTGAGTTAACTTGTGAAATGATGCTGTCAGGAGTGGGGTGGGTAGTAGGGGAGAAGATGCTGAGTGAGCACTTTTGAAATTAAGGATTCTTGTTTGGGTTATTGTTGTCCTAGACCCTGGAGACAACTGAACATAGGCTACAAAACCCTTTGGGGTGAGTGAGGCAGGTCCTATCTCAGTCTCACATTCCTGTCTCCCTCCCTCACCTGAAGCTTTCCCTAGGGGGCTGTTAGAGTTACCTTGTACCCCTCTAGCCCTCCCAATCAACCCTAAAAATCAATAAACTCTGTTTATCACTTAATCAAACCTTTGGCTAGTTCATTAGTTGATTGATAAGAGAGAGAGAAGGGGAGAAAGGAATAATATTGTCTCTGGTCCTGAAGGGAATTGGAGGTGTCCATTTTGGAGGAAGTGTAATCTCAATACTTCCTTTGGACTCTTCCTTTGTGAACCTGAGAAACTGACTAGAAAGCCCTCTAGTCAGTTTCAAGCCATTCTTGGCTGACCCTAACCTTTGTCTGTAGAAGTGCCCTTCCTACCTGAGGGCCTCAGTCAGTTCCCTTTAGCGTCTCTGTCTCAAACCTGTGTGCCAGTCTGTGTCTCTCAGGCTGTAGCTGTCTGCCCTTATAACTCTTTATACTTCCATGTTTATATTCCCTAAACCCAGTTATTCCCTTACTTCTCCTACCACCTCAATCTACCACCTTCACCATTGTATCTTAGTTATCTATTTACTACCTTAGGATCCACAAACTCCTATCCACAGTGCTTTATCCCTATTCACATTACCTTTAGTTCTTTATCTGCCTTATCCCTATTGCAACCTTACCTTGCCTTAATCTCCCTATTACCTCTAGCCTATTCCCATATTACAACCAGCTCATACCCAAGTACCTAAATCCCCTTATTACATCTGCTTAAATTCACTTATAACACATACTCTATAAGTCTATATAGAACATTCCTGTTACAAAAATCTATGATTAACATGGTAATGAAATGAGCCTAGAAATAATGCTCAAATTTATCTGCCCATTTCATCTTGTTTCCCTTTGTATTTACAAGTAGAGTAACTTTTGGAGATATCTTCTTCCCACCTTCACCTCTTTTATAATAAAGAAAAATAATTAAGCAAAAATGACCTTCTCTGAAATTCTATGGTTCCATACTAATGGTTGATATTCTATTTTAACATTGATCCTCTAGAATCAAATATAAATTTCTCTTCTTGGCATTTAAAGCTTTTCACAACTTGACCCCAACCTAGCTTTCCAACTTTATTGCACCTTACTCCACTCACTACATTCTACAATCCAGCCAAGCATGTCTTTTTGCTATTCTTCAATCCATTTCTGATTATCTTTGGGATATTTATCTATTTATTCAACCTCCCATCTTCTAATCTTTGTACAAAATGACCCTGATAGCCCTGAGTATATCCCCAGTCACCTTGGCCACTTGGAAACTTTTATTTCCTTCAAAGCTCGACTCAAGCACCATCTGTTCTAATTCTGATTCCTAGAGTTGATAGCCTGCTTCCCCCTCAAAAAAGTCCTTTTATTTATTTTACAACTCTTTTGTATGTACATATATACACACTATATGTATGTGTATATATGTATATATATACAAATCTCTACCTGTGTGCATACATATATGCCAATGTATATGTATTGTTTCTCCTCAATGGAATGTGATTTCCAGAGTCTGTTTCACTGTTGTCTTTGCATTTCCAGTGCCAGGCATATAGTAGGAACTTAAATAAATGATTATTTGGTGAATCAATCTGGAGAATTTCTGTTTGGGTGCCATATTGCTTTCTACCACCAGTAAACAAGTCTGATTGTTTGAATAAAGGCTGCATGTATGATGTAACCATAGCTGGACAGAAAGGAGATCTGGGTTCTTCTACATGAACCTAGGTCAAATTCTATTGCCCGTCGAGGCTTTGTAAAATGTGAGGATGAATAAGAAAATCTCAAAAGTCCTTTCCAGTGCTAAAATCTGAGTCTGAGTAATAACAGCTGATCTTCACATAGTGCTTTAAGATTTATAACAAGGAGATCGGTAGGTGGGTCAGTAGATTGAGAGTCAGACCAAGAGACAGGATGTCCTGGGTTCTAATCTGACCTCAGACACTTTCTAGCTGTGTGACCCTGGGCAAGTCACTTAAACCCAATTGCTTAGCCCTTACCACTCTTCTGTCTTGGAACTAATACTTAGTATTATTGATTCTAAGACAAGATAAGGATTTTTAAAAATTTACAATGAGAGTTTACACACATTATTAAATTTGTTCTTCAATTCTATTTTAGTTGTTATCCCTGCTTTACAGATAGAAAAACTGGGATAAAGAAAAATTATTCTGACTGCTTGTTCAAGCTCTCTATCTATTATATCAACAATTCTTAAAATGTTTGGTCTTAGGATTCCTTTATATATATATTTTAAACCTTACCTTCTGTCTTGGTCTCAGTTCTAAGACAGAAGAGTGGCAAAGACTAGGCAATTGAGGATTAAGTAAAAATTTGCCTAAGATCACACAGCTACAAAGTTGCTAATATCTGATTTGAACCCAAATCCTCTTGGCTACAGACCTGGTCTTCTATCCACTGTGCTCTCTAGCTATTCCCTACTTTCAAAAATTATTGGAGATCTTAAAGAGCTTTTTGTTTATGTGGATTATGTCTATTGCTTATTACTCTATTAGAAATTTATAAAAATTCCAAAATATTTATTTATGAAATTAACAAACCCATTGCATATTAACATCAATACATTTTATGAAAATAACCATATTTTCCAAAACAAAAAAATTAGTGGAAGTGATATTTCTTTTGCACATTTCTGTAGATCTTTTCATATCTGGCTTAATAGATTCTTATTCTATGGATTCTTATACCTACTTCTCCTTTTGATTGGTGGTGATACGTTGTTTTGGTTGAAATATATAAAGAAAATCTGGCCTCACACAGAGATGAAGATGGAAAGGCAATAATAGGCAAATAAAATTTTGGTATTATTGTAAAAATGGTTTTGACCTCACAGATCTCCTAAAAGGGTTTAGGGGACCCCTAGGGCTCAGAGGACTTAGAGGACCATTGCACTGCTTCTTCTCCACTGGCATCTATTGCTTGGAATTGCTTCCAAGGGAACTTAAGAAGTATTTGTCAATCAATTGTCTTGCAACAGAATAGGAAAGAATCTGCTATTTTTCCATTTTTGTAGATGAAGAAACTGAGTCCCAAAGAAATCAACTGACTTTCCCCAGCTCAAACAGTAAGTCAGGGATGCAAAACAGATTCTGATTTACTTTATCAGAACTGCTAATCATTTTATTATTTAGTATTCGAAAGCCTTTGTTTATATGGCCTGATAACTTAGCTCTGCATTAACTATTTTAAAGCTATCATCCTTGATGCTGTTTTGTAAGCATGAAGTTGTATCACCTTTCCCTGCAACTATTCTAGGGAACTAGGAAAAGCATGTTTTTTCCGACTCATGGCACAATATGGCCTTAATTCTTTTTGTCTCTCAGAATCACTACTGAATAGATGAAAACGAGCAGGATCGTGTGATAATGAAGGGAGCAAAAAGCAAACCTCTTAGATCAGTGTATTTTGTGCAGGGAGCTATTAAACTGTCTCCCCTGCATGTTTTTTTCCAAATTTACATTCTGACTGAAATGTAATGGTTAGATGGACAAGCAGTAATTGGTGTGCTGAGAAAATGAATTAACACTGACTTGTCTTCCCTGCAAAGTGCAAAATATATTTCTATCTCCAATCTCAGAATGCTAAATCAGTGATCCGGTTTTCATTGATCAGAAACAGAGTTGGCTAAATCTCTGATCCTTGGTTTTATTTAAAGCCTTTATTGTACCTGTTCTGTTTAACTTCATGAGGACTTTCCAAACCTTTGATGAAACTTCTGCCTTGAGTGAACCCACTAATAAAAATGTACATTTTCACAATAAAGATTTTATAAGGGACATTGAGAAACCCAAGGGACATTACGGAAAGAAAAACAAAATCATTTGAGGCAGAGCAGGAACTGACTGAACCTTGAAGTTTTCCTTTATTTGGCTCAGTTAGACCTTAAATGATGGAAAATGTGATTTATTTGGTTCAATTCTTTGTTGGCAAAGAAGTATGCCATCATCACTGGATTGTGTTTCACCCAGGAAATCATGCTTTTTTTTCTTTCCTCAATGGAATCAGTACCTGCCTGAAACCATTTAGACTACAGAAGTCAAGTGGTACTCCCTTCCCTAATTTTTTAAATGGTATACATAATATCCATAGGATCATAGAATCATAAATCTAAAGGTAGAAAAGTCATCTAGCCCAATTCTTTCATTTTACAGATGAGGAAACTGAATTTCATGGAGGTTAAATGACTTCCCAAAGGTCATACAAGTAGTAGGCATCAGAGGCAGGATTTGAACCCAACTCCCCTAACTCCAGAGTCTGCCCTCTATCCATGGTACCAAAATATATTAAGACTGACTCTAGGGGGCAGCTGGGTAGCTCAGTGGATTGAGAGCCAGGCCTAGAGATGGGCGGTCCTAGGTTCAAATCCAGCCTCAGACACTTCCCAGCTGTGTGACCCTGGGCAAGTCACTTGACCCCCATTGCCCACCCTTACCATTCTTCTACCTAGGAGCCAATACACAAAAGTTAAGGGTTTAAAAAAAAAGAATGACTCTAATATTGTTACATTTTTAGTCTAAAAAGGACAAAGATTTCCCACATCAAGAACTAAGCAAAAACCATTTATTTGCAGCAAATATGCCTGGCATTTCCTCATAAATACACATGATTATGCATGGGCACAACTCCCAGAGGAAGTGAGAGGAGAGGAGGGAGGCATCCTTTTGAGGGAAAGACACTGGAAAAAAGAATGTTAGATGGGTAGTTCCATGGTTAGAAGCACCTTGGAGCTACTTACACGATATTTTGTAGAGAAGCTGAAATTTGTCTATGCACAGGGCTCCACAAGGCAGTTTGAACATCTTTCTGGGTATTTTCAATAACTCTCTCTCTCTCTGTCTAACCCCAAGTCCTTTGGTCTTTCTTCACACACCCTGTTGATAACCTCCTTATTAAATTTCAATGTTCTCTTGAGCCCCTCCTATTTATTTATTTATCATTTTGAGACTGGGTTCCTGTTCTGATTCAAGGCATTAAGTACAGTCAGTGGCCACTTATGGATCCAATCCTTGTGCTAATTGGAATGTAAAAAAAAAATTAACCCTTACCTTCTGCCTTAGAATCATCATTTCCATGGTAGAGGAGTGGTAAGGGCTAGGCAATTGAAATTAAATGACTTGCCCAGGGTCACACAACTAGGAAGTATCTGAGGTTAGATTTGAACTCAGAGACTCCTGCCCCCAGGTCCCTCTATTCACTGAGCCATCTAGCTGTCCCTGAAAGGTAAGTTTTAATCTGTTCCATTGTTGGGTTTTTTTGGAACTGCTTTTCCTTAGGCAGCCTGGTAACCCTCTGCTCCAAAGGTCTCCACATATCAGTGCCTTGCTTAATGTGGGTACTCTACTAACTTTAGCCCTAGTATAGCTAGATCTCCTGGATTCAATCAATCCATCAATCTCAGTGCCCTTCTCATTCACACCCCCCCAAGTCCCAGCAGCAGAGACCACAGGCATTTGCCACCATGCCTAATTCTCCTCTCCCTCATTTAATTTCAGGAATATTCCCATACTTGCAACTCACTTTCTCATTATTTCTTCTGGGATGCCTTCCCCCCCCAAAAAAATTTTTTTTCTGTATCTTTCCTTTCCCTATCATCCTCTACTTTGTATCATCCTTATCTATGTGTGTGTTACATCCCCTGGACCACTAGGAGAACACAGAGACTGTGATATTTTCATCTTTATATCCTAAGTACCTGGCAACATGTTGGGACTGTAATCATGCTGTTGTTGTTCAGTCGTTTCAATCTTGTCTGACTTTGTGTCTCCATTTGGGGTTTTCTTTGCAAGGATAGTGGAGTGGTTTCTGTATAATGGAGACTTTGAAACTTGGACTTCATCCCCCAGAAGTCCCTTAGTATTTCCCAAAATTCCCTTTAATCTGTCCTGCGCCTCTGCGTTTGGGGGGTCAAGTTATTGTTTTATAAGTTCTGTAGTTCCTCCCTCTCTCTCTCTTCTTCATGAGCATGGCTGAAGTTAGTTTAGCACCTTTTCACTCTAGTTTTCTATGATTTATAAAATATAATACTTAGTTCTTATATATTAATTTTAATCTCATCATTTCTCCAGCTCATTTGATAGATGAGGAAACCGAGGGAAACAGCGTTAAGTGGCTTGCCCAGGGTCACACAGCTTGTAAGGGTCTGAGGCCAAATTTGAACTCTGGAAAATGAGTTTTCCTGACTTCATAGTCAGCATTCTCTCCACCTAGTCACCCCCTTGCACTTGCTTAACATACATTTATCAACAAGGAACCATGCTAGGAGATGACAGGGAATAAAGAGAAGACAAATGGTAGCACATTATGGTCATCAACAATAACAAATTATTGATTTAAAAACCATAGTTAGGTATGATGGCTCACACCTGAAATCTCAGACTTGGGGGAAGCTAAGCTGCAGTAGACTAAGCTAAATGCATGTGACCCCACTAAGTTTATGCTAAGTACCAATATGGTGGAGAAAGGTGGAGGGGCCAAATTTCATAAGGAGGGAACTAACTACGTAATACTCATTTGTCTAGTGATCTCTCTTTGGATATTCCCTCCAGGGTTGAAGACTGCAGCCCATCTGTGCTTGCCCTTCTTGTGAACCCCTTGTTCATATTCTCCAACAGTTGACCATATGCTGTCCACCCAAAGGGCTAGTGGCCTTCTTCACTATCTTTTGTTGTATATAGGCAAGTGTGTTCAGGCTTTCTCCATGTCATCCTGCATGCTCACCATAGTACTAGCCCATCTTTTGTTTCTTTATCATACATTTCTCCAATGGCATGTTTTAAGCCCATTTTTCTCCAAAATTCCTCTCTTGTTCTATGTTGCATAGAACTGAAAGTGGTTTCATTAGGATAAGGAACTCCCAGATGAGGAAACTCCCTTTGCCAATGCAGATAGCACCTTCCTAGTAATTTACAATCTTGGATCATTGCCTGGGGCACTGAGAGGTTGAACAATTGGACTTCAGTCACATAGCCAATATGGGCTTTTTTTTTTCCTGTCCAGTGTTTTTATTTTACCTGTGGAAATATGAATACAAAAGCCAAAATGGCCAAAAAATTAATATTTTAAATAGTTTCCTGGGTTTGGGTTTAACAGTACTTTTTAATTTAAAGGAACTCTCTGATTATCCTTAACTTGTAGCATCAAACAAAATGTAAGAATTGTTTAAAAAAAGCATTGTTATTATGTGGTTTTCCTTTTAGGATTACCCAAGAGAAAGAAAATATCTAAATATCTTACAAAAAGTTTATTTTTAAAAAGTTAAACAAAGAATATACAATGACATCTTATGTATCAAATGAAAAAAAGAGGCTCTTCAGAATGTAAAGGATCAGAGGAGACTTACTTGGCTTGAACCCAGGTTCCTGTGACTCTGAAGTCAACTCTCTATCCATTATGTTAGGCTGCATCTTCAAATTCATTACTCATACCAAAGGGCTGAAAAAAAAAAATCTCTGATCTTATTTAGATCAAATAAAGGTGATTGAAGGAGCACCAATAAGTATTGATCTGCATGATACATAATTTATATTTTTTATTCAATTGAAAATAACCTGAGGAGATCATCAAGTCAACAAGCACCCAGTATGTGCCAGGCAGCTAAATGGCTAAGGAGATAGAGCTCTAGACATGAAGTCAGGAAGTCTTGAGTTCAAATTGGACCTTAGACACTAGCTGTGTGACCCTGGACAAGTAACTGTTTGCCTTGATCCACTGGAAAAGGTAATGGCATGCTACTCCAATATCGTTTGCCAAGAAAAACCCACGGTCAGTATGCTCCTCAGGATCATGAAGAGTCAAACACAACTGAACAACAACAAAAAATGTGCCAGGCACTGTGCTAAAGCCTGGGGGACTCAAAGAAAGACAAAAGGCAGTCCTTGTCTTCAAAAAAATTACAGTTTAATGGAGAAGACAACACGCAAACAACCATGAACAAATAAGATCTCTATAGGGTAAACGGGGAGTAATCTCAGAAGGAAGTCATAAGCAGTAAATGGAACTGGGAAAGTTTCTTGCAGAAGGTAAAATTTTAGCTGAATCTTGAAGAAATCCAGAGAGGATGGAGTTGAGGAGATAGGAAGGGAAATTATTATTAATCCCATTTTGCAGTTCAGGAAACCAAGGCTCAAAAAAGGTTAAATATTTTGACCACAATCATACTTAGTAAAATGGAATTGGAGCTGGAGCCCCCTGGTAATTCAATGTCAAATTCAGCACTACTCTGGTCATGATTGCAAGGGAATATAATGGGAGAGGATATTCTCCTGACCCTTAGAAAAGGTCAGAAAAGGAAGGCCGTGTCATGCATATTAGTGAGCTCAAGGAGCCAGATGTGACTCAGCCTAGTGATGCCAGGAAAGCAGTGGGATATTGGGAGCTGGAGGGCGGTGGAGATGGAGAAGGGAAGACAATGGCTTCTTCTGAGTTCCAGTGCCCTCGACCCCTCACCTCAATTCTGCATCCAAGAATACTCCAAAAATCCTCATAAGAAGGAGAGCCGTTCTACAAGAGTGGAGTCCTTGGGGAATTTACAGGGGAACAGATCTGTTTGTTTGTCCTTTGGCCTTGCAAGAGAGGGGACTAATGATGGAGTGTTTGCAATTTTTGCTGAGAGAGTAAGTTCCTCAGCCTCAGAACAGCAGGAACTGGTCTGAAAGCATTGGTTCATTTCCTACAGGTCACCAATGGGCATCAAAGGCTAATAACTTTTGGCTGCTACTTACCTAAGCTGCTGAATTAGAACATGCTTTTCAAACACTTTTAAAAATACATATCTGGAGCAGCTTCGCACTCGGCCGCTGCTTTCCCATGCGAAATAATTCAGAAGAGGCTGATGTCGTACCTCTTTCTTATCAAGAAAATTAAATTAAAATATAAGCAAAAGACATCTTTTTCCCACAGCCAGGCTAACATGGTTTGTTCAACTCTCTGGTAGTTCCTTTTAAGTCACAAGATCTCCTAGTCTAGAGTTTAATGGTTTTTGCATTTTTTAAAATATGGAACACTTTATGAATTTACGTGTCATCCTTATGCAGGGGCCATGCTAATCTTCTCAGTATCATTCCAATTTTGGTATGTGCGCTGCTGAAGCAAGCACAAGTTCAATGTTCTTAGACTTGTCCCTTTTCTGTAGGAGACCAGCTGCTGCTTTTCACACCCCCAGTGGTTTCCTGTTTGGAATTTTGGTTACTGCCCTATCTTCCTCCCTATACCCGACACACATGGAATTCTTTCCTGTTGCTCTAGGCTAGGTCCATGGAGGCCAGCTCCCTTTATCCTACTTTGCTAGGTCCTTTGCAGGTTTCCTTCTTTCATGGCCATATCCAATCTGACAGACTTTTAGTTAAGTCCTTCTTTGTGTACCAAGAAGCAACAACAGAGGGTGTAGTAGATAGAGGTCCAAGTGGACTGGGTTTAGGTTTGCCTCTGAAAAATACTGATCATGGGACCCTGGTCAAGTCACTAATCTCTCAGAGCTCCAAGCAATTCACTAATGCTATAAATGGCAGAGAAAGTACAGATCTGCATTTGTAGAGGGAGTTCCCTCTACCAAGGAAATCACAGATCTGGTCCAAAAAAAAAAAAAATGTGTCAGGCCCAGGGCTAAGCCTCTGGGAAAACAAGGCAGTCCCACCCTCAAAAAGTTTACAGTCTGATGAGGGATGTGGGTGTGGATGAGGAAATGAAGGATGCAACACACACAAATAAGGATGATATAAAGTAGAAAATTATTAAGTGCAAACAAATTGAAGGAGGGAAGTACAATGTCCTGTGACCACTTGCTAATAAGTCCTTACTTCTTTTTACTTACTGATTTGCCATTAGTCAGACTCTAAGCCATTCTTTTTTGCTCCCTCAATTTGGCTTATATAGAACTGGAGGGCAGTCTGTAGAATTTGTGTTACCCATTTAAAAACAAACAAACACCTTTCTAGCCTTAGATACTTCCTAGCTGGATGACCCTGGACAAGTCACTTGACCCCCACTGCCTAGCCCTTATCACTCTTTTGCCTTGGAACCAATACACAGTACTGATTCCAAAAATTCCTTACCTTCTCTCTTAGAATTTGTACTAGATTCCAATACACAGTGCTGATTCCAAGATGTAAGGTAAGGGTTTAAAAAAAAATCCTTACCTTCTGTCTTAGAATCAGTACTAGATTCCAATAATTCCTTACCTTCTGTTTTAGAATCAGTACTAGATTCCAAAAAATCCTCACTTTCTGTCTTAGAATCAATACTGGATTCCAAGGATAAGGGGTAGGTATTGGGACTTAAATGACTTGCCCACGGTCATATACCTAGTAAGTATCAGGTCAGATTTGAACCCAAGATCTCTTGTTTTTCAGGCCTGGTTCTTTATCCTCTCACTGACCAACCTAGCTGCTCCAATTTGTATTATTCTTAAGGATATTCCTATGCATTTTTTTCCTTTCTAAAATCTCTCATTTAAGGAATGTGTGCCATTTTTAGGAGCCACATATATCCAGGCAAATACAGTGCAAAGAATAGAAATTCATTAATCCTAGGAATAATTACTGCCTAGATTGTGGCTTGCAATTCTATGAAAATGGAGTTACCTATAGAAACTTGTTGATTGGAACACTAGGCAGGAGGAAGGTCTATTTGGAAAATATATGGGGGATAAGGATCTGAGTATGAGATCATCTGCTCCTGTCAATGATCCACTTTGTAATTAAGCCCTCTATTCTGCACCTTCTCTCAGCAATAATTTTAAAGGCATACCAACTGAGGAAGGAAGGTGCTCATCTTTCCCTCCTCTGCAGTCCCAAGAACAATTTCAAAGAATTCAAAAGTTCCTACCATAGGATTCAATGGCTATCATGTTATTTCTGACTCCACAACATTCTCTTGTCTTCCCCCTTCTCATTATTCACACAGCTATCATTTTAGCTAGGTCATCATTACCTCTTGCCTGAACTATTGCTTTGGTTTCCTAACTGTTCTCTCAGCCTTAAGTCTATCTCTACTCCAGTCCATCTTCCAAACAACTGCTAATGTGATTTCCCTTAAGTTCAGTCTCTTTAAGGGACCATGCCACTCCTCAATGCAATGAACTCCCCTGGCTCCCTATTGTCTCTAGAATAAGATACAAATTCCTATATTTGGGTCTTGAAGCCCATCCCAATCTGGTCCTAATCCACCTTTCCACACTCATTAGACTCTCCTTCCAACACTCTCTGGTTTAACCAAACTGGACTTTTTACTTCATACTTGGGAAATCACAGGTCGCATCCCTATTCCTTATTTTATATGTATGTGTTGTCTCCTCTGATGGAATACTTCTTGAGGACAGAGATTGTTTCATAAAGTCATAGTTCAGTTCCAGACTACCACAATGAAGCAAAATATCGCAATAAAGCAAATCACAGGAATTTTGGGGTTTCACAGTACATACAAAAATTATGTTTACACTATAGTATAGTCTAGTAAGTGTGTAATAGCATTATGTCTAAAAAACTGATGTATTTGCTTTAATTAAAAAGTGTTTTATTGCTAAAAATGCTAACCAGCATCTGAGCCTTTGGAGAGCTGTAATCTTTGTGTTGGTTGAAGGTCTTGTCTCATCTCTATGGCTGCTGACTGATCAGAATGGTGGTTGCTGAAAGTTGGGGTACTATGGCAATTTCTTAAAATAAGACAACATTGACGTTTGCTGCACTGATTGATTCTTCCTTTCACTTGAACATTTAAAAGCCATTGTGTAAAGGTGAAAATGAATAGTTGGACAATAATTTTATGAAATTATGTGGTCGTCAATATTTATTACATCTTGAGTCAGAAATTTATTTACAAAATAGAGGGGAAACAATGTGAAAGAGGTTAGAGAAAATATCTATACTAGTCCTCAGCCAGGAGGGCTAGTGGTGAGTAGCCACCGAGGACTCCTCCAAGACGGAAACTAGTTTCTTAGGAAAATAGGAAAGGAGTCAGCCCTTTTCACTCACCCAACGAAGTAGTCCAGGAGTCAGAGTCTAAGCTGAAGCTGAACTCCAAGTCCATGATCCAAGCTTCAATCTCCAGCAAAGCTCCTTTGAAGATACTCTCTTCAGATTATCAATCTTCTCAAAGACCATCTGCCTCAAGTTGAGGGATTTCATGGCTTTCATGGTGACTCCTTGTCCCTTTCTCTCTTCACAAGGGCCAATCACAGTTTCCAAATTGTCTAGCACTGCCCAGGGGGGCAGTGTCTGTGGGATCCACTTCTCACCTTCTGAAGCTTAAATTCTCACCTTTTGAAGGTTAAGTTCTCATCTAAGAGTGTGAATTTTCTAAAATTCATCTTCTGAAGAGATGAATACTCATCCTGGCTGATTGAGTTTCTGAGGGTGTGAATTCTCTAATTCAAGCTTGTGTTTGATTCAATCAAAAGGTGGACAAAGGAGAGTTAATACTGTCTTCACAATCTAGTGAGGTACTTAAGTTAGTGTTAACTCAGGATAGACAATAGAGTGAAGAATTCTCTTTCACAATTTCAAGGTTATTAATTAGCCTGATTTCAATATTGTTGAGTCTCCAGGAATAGGGAGAATAGATGTGAGGGAGAGAGACTGGAATGGAAGGTTGGTGAAGCAAAACACACAACATTTATCAATTAAGTTCATCATTTATATGGGTAGGGTTTGTGGTACCCCAAAATAATGATAATAGTAACATCAGAAATCACTGATCACAGATCACCATAACAGATACAATAATGATGAGAAAGTTTGAAAGATTGTGAATCTTGCCAAAATGTGACATAGAAACAGGATAGAAGCACGTGCTGTTGGAAAAGTGGCACCAGTATCCTTGTTTATGCACGGTTGCCACAAATCTTCCATTTATAAAAAATACAATATCTACCAAACACAATAAAGCAAAGCACAATAAAACAAAGTATGTCTGTATTTGTGTTTATTCACCAAAATCTAATATAGGGCACAGCATATATAGTAGGACTTATTTTTTTTTTAGACCGTTACCTTCTGTTTTAGAATCAATTTTAAGGCGGAAGAGGGGCAAGGGCTAGGCAAATGGGGTCAAGTGATTTGCCCGGGGTCACACAGTGAGGAAGTGTCTAAAGCCACATTTGAAGCCAGGACTTCTTGATTCCAGGCTTGGTGCTCTATCCCCAGTACTACCCAGCTGCCCTTAATCAGACTTTAATAAATGTTTATTGCTAGATTATTTCCTTTAGGGTCGTTAGATGACCCTTTCAGTGCATAAGGATGAGTTGCCAGGAGAGTTTCTAGATTCTACCTAGAGAACATTGGCTGGCATCTTTTGAAAGTAGAGGGATGAGGTGCTAACAGACGTTGGTCAGTCTGATCAGAAGACAGAAATTAGTCACTCTGTTAGTCTTTTTAACTTTCCAAATTCAGAGGGGGGAGGTGTGGAGGACATCACCTATATACACCCAGTGCCTGAGTTTAGACAAACACAGAAGGGAGACAAGTTCCAAAACAGTCAGAATGGGGCATGGAACTAAAATATGTTGTCTGGAAATTCTAATAATCAGTCTAATGAAAATACATTTCTGAACTGGCTGAATATCCCTAGAGGATGCCAATAATTCAGGTTAATAGAACCCTATACAGATGGTAGTAGAAATGCATCCTCTACCTCAATAATATAGAAGCTGTCAAGATAGAAAGTAAATGTGTAAACAAGGGAGAAATGCTTCAGAGCAACAGCCTGAAGTCTGCTACCTTCAGGAAGAATCCAAGGACTGATTGAAGGCAATGGGTGAAAAACAGAATCAGAGTTTTTTACTTGTGCATCTGATGATCAGATGATGACACTGTTCTCTGACAGACTGAAAATGTTGGAACATTTTAGAGATGACTGACTGGGACTCAGGTATCTTCAAACTCTGCAGTGGTATTGAGTTCCCCTTTCTTCATTACCTTTAGTATGGGTTTGTGCAGCTCCCTAAGGCTCCTTCCACGGGATTTAAAGCACAATCTTGTCTTTGGGTTATCAGGGAAAGCAGAACTCTATGGGGAGAAAGCCTTCTAGTATCTTCTTGCCTGGGTTGGAGGAGTGAGTAAGGAACATTATCTGTCATGTTACAAGAAGACTTTGGATGGGACAAGATCCTGGCTATAGACTCATCTGGTGAGTTGCACTTGAAATGCCCTTTGGAAAAAGGACTAGCTCTAGATTTAGAGGAACGGGGTTCAAATCTCACCTCTGACATATGCCATCTGTATGACATTGGGCAAGTAACTTACTCTCCTTGGGCCTCAGTTTGCTCATATGTACAATGCAATAGTTGGCCTAAATGGTCTCTAAGATCTTTCAGCTCCAAATCTAGGATTCTATGCTCAAAAAACTAGAATTGCAGAGGTAGGGGGAAATAGGGAGCAAGTGACATGAAGCCAGAATAATGTGTGCTTAGCTTGCTTTGTGTATTGATGACCTGGTTCAGTACTCTTACATTCATAAAAGCAGTAACTTTACTAAGTTTTATATTAAAGTGCCTTTTTTTTTTTAATAATCAGAGAATGGCTGTGTTAAATATGTATACCAATGTACAAACTCATTGGAGAGGCCAAACAATTTATGCCTGGATAGTAGGCATTTTTTTCATCCATTTGGTTTTTCTTGTAAAGATTGTTAGGCCAATCTGTTTGTAATAGCTAATACAAATTTTTGTTGTTCAGTCATTTCAGTTGTGTCTGACGCTTTGTGAGTCGATTTACAGTTTTCTTGGGAAAGACTTTGGATCGGTGTGCCATTTCTTCTCCAGCTCATTTGACAGATGAAGAAACTGAGGGAAACAGGGTTAAGTGACTGAACTGGGGTCATACAGCTAGTAAGTGCCTCTGAGGCAGAATTTAAATGCATTTATGGAGTTTATTTAATTAGTTATCACTGTTGTGTTTATGGAGGAATCTGGAATGATCTTAGCATATACATAAGAGACTCCTTTATGGAGGAGAGCCTGTAGGATTGCATTTTGATCCATTAAATTGAATGCTTTTTTAATAATTTATAATTATTTTTATAACATAAATTATACTGTATAATTTATAATATAACACACACATAGAGTAAATCCATCATGGAACCTTTCAGTCAACTGGCAGCAAAATTGGATTGGTGATCTCCTTGATATGGGCACTCCCTTTATTGGTTGCTGATCAAAATTCATCCACTTTTTCTCATGCTATGTGTGATTTCTTATCTACATTCTTCTATATGTAGAGGCTTTATTTAAGGGTATACTAGTAAATATTTAACCACTGACTCTCTGGAAGGCAGGACACATTCTCAAACCTTTACCTGTATTAATAACATTTTCTCCATCACTTTTGTAAGTTTAGGTAATCACACACACACACACACACACACACACACACACACACACACACACACACACACACATCAAGTGCTGATTTCCTAAGTGTAAACACTCACATTGACAATGTAACAATCCCATCTCAGGAGCTGATTTGAGCTAACTCTGGCATACCCCTGCTTCTACCATACATGCTTAAACCAATCTTCTAATCCTTTTTATGTTCTATAGGTGTATTATTTCAAGCTTGATTTGAGGACAAAATGAAAGTCATTGGACATTTAATGATGATTTGCTTTGCCCTTAGATGATTGGGAAGCTGTACTAGGGCAGTCAGAGTCAATCAAATCCTAGGGGAAGCTTTGTCCTAGGTCTATTCCAGTTATCTGGAAGTTGGGAGAAGGTGAGGAAGAAAACTGTGGGGTCCATCACATAAGCCAATCAGATCCCAGGAGCAGCTTTGTCTTCTTTCAATAGCTTTTCCCCTGTGTTGTGAGTGGGAAAAGAGAAGCCATGTCAGAGAACTGTTGCTCTATCACAGGGTATCATAGGAACACTCTTGTTATCCATCTGTTACCTTTTCCCCTCTCTGTGTGACTGGTCTACATCCTTTTCCAATCATACATTTCCTGGATGATATCAATTCTAAGGCAGAAGAGCAATAAGGGCTAGGCAACTGAGGCTAAGTGACTTGTCTAGGTTCACACAGCTAGGCAGTATCTGAAGCCAGATTTGAACCTCTTTTCTCTAGTCTTGGCTTTCAATTCAATAAGTCACCTCACTACCCTCTTTTGCTGCTTTTTGTAAAGCAGGTCATCACTAGAAGAATACTCCCATTTGGTTGTGTCCCCATTGCTCTTTGAGCCATCAACAATTTAGATTCCCCAGAAACTATGGTATTCTAAGACACAGAATTCTAATTACACGGAAAACATGTATGTTGAAAAGATAAGTCTTTGTGCTTTGGTAAAGCTTAGGATCACTAAAAACACTGTAAAATTTCTCAAATGCAACCCAGACTACCCTTTTTCTTCTCTTTAATCTTAGGTCTAGCTCATTGTCCATCTTCAATGTTTATTTCATTTGTTTTTACTTAGCCCCTTTCTTTCCAGATTCTCCTTATTTTGTTGTCTTCCTTTATTAGAATGTAGGCTCCTTGATGGCAGGAATTGCCTTATTTACTTGTGTTTGTTATCTCCAGCCATTTATTTGATAACATGCCTGGCATATCAAGCAAGTAAGGCTTGATAAATGCCCTTTAATGTGTTTGTTCTTTTGTGACAGTGGCAAACATTTGAAAAGTTTATATCTCCCTGTTTTGCAAACAAATAATCAGGCAGAATAATTAATAAATTTTATAGAAATATTTGGTGGTTGCATTTCTCAAGGAATAGTCATAACATAAGCAAGAATCTCTTTCTTGGAGATGAACCTTTAAGAATACATTTTATTTGAGGCAGCTAGGTAGCACAATGGACAGAGCACCAGGCCTGAAGAAAGGAAGTCCTGGGTTTAAATCTGACTTCAGACACTTCCTAGCTGTGTAATCCTGGGCAAGTCACTTAACACCCTTTGCCTGGAGCTTGCCCTTCTGTCTTAGAGTTGTTATTAGAACAGAAGCAAGGGTTTTTAAAAAAAGGATACATTTTGCTCTACTGAGTCAGATGATTTTTAAAAAAAGCAATATATGACAGGATTTTATAGTCTCCAAATTCTTTAATCTGTTGTATGAATTTAAGGAAAACAATGTCATACCAGTAACAAATAAAACTGTCAGCATTGCTAGTCCCAGATAAACAGCTGTGCCACTCCAACTGTTCCCCCCCAGTTTCCTTTAAAAATTTAATAATAAAATGCCCAGGGTGCTAGGAAGGCTTTAAAAAATACAACAACAAACTTGGCTGTTATATGGATTTGGGGACTTGGTGTTGGGTCTATAAAAGTGGCACAAGGCATGATCACATTTTGTTGGCATCATTCCACAGTCTGTGCACAATTCAGTCAGCTACATAGTCCCAAATGGTCTGAGAAACTGTTCAACTCCTAGGAATGGCTAGAATCTATCTATGCATTCGCTCAAAATCTATGGCTTTAAGGACAGTTGAGCCTTTACTAATAAATTACAGGAAAGCCATTCTCCTGTGCCCAAAGTGGGTGTGTGGAATTTGGAAGGATGAAAATTGAGGTCTGGAGAATGAAGGGATAAGTGGAAGGACTAGAGAAGGGTTGGTATTATTGTTGGGAGTAGATAAATGATTGGAAATAGATAAGGAGAAGTGAGGAGCTTCTGGCTGGTAATCTAATCCTCTCATGGATCAGACTTTAAACAGGCTGGAAGATTGTAATCTAAGCCAATTACTGATTTAAAGTCAAAAGGAAATTTAGAATTCATATATGTATGTATAGGTATGCATATATATATATATATACACACACATATATATGTAAAAATTGGGAAATGTTTAACAAAATAAATAAAAATACAACACAGATAATGCTAATTTGTGGTTTTGAGTTTGTTTCCACTGGACTGGATGAATTCTAAATTTCCTTTTGACTTTAAATCTGTGATTGGCTAAATTTATTTAAACTCTTACCTTGTGTTTTAATATCAGTTCTGAGAGAGAAGAACAGCTGGGGGCTAGGCAATTGGGATGAAGTGAGCTAGGAAGTTTCTAAGGTCATATGCTTCTGACTATAGTCCTAGTGCTCTATCCACTATGATACCTAGTTGTCCCCCAATTACATGTTTTTGTACTTTTTTTTTTAAACCCTTAACTTCTGTGTATTGGCTCCTAGGTGGAAGAGTGGTAAGGGTGGGCAATGGGGGTCAAGTGACTTGCCCAGGGTCACACAGCTGGGAAGTGTCCGAGGCTGGATTTGAACCTAATTACATTTTTTTTAAAGCCTTACCTTCCTTAGAATCAACCGATTCTAAGGCAAAAGAGCAGTAAGGGCTCAGCAATGGGGTTTAAGTGACCTTTCCAGGGTCATACAGCTAGGAAGTTTTGTTCTCAACCCCACTCCAGATCTGAATTATGATATCTCTGACCTCATCTAACTCTACTCAAGCAAGACCTGGGAAGGTCAATATTACAGAGGTCACAGATGCAGAGGAAGGATTTGAACCCAAATCAGAGGTTTTGATAGAGACGGCTAGGTGGTGCCATAGTGTACAGAGCACTGGGCCTAAAGTCAAGAAGATTCATCTTGGAGTTCAAATCTGGCCTCAGACTGTAACTTTGGGCAAGGCACTTAACTCAATTTGCTTTATTTTCCTGGAGCTGGAGAAGGAAATGGCAAACCAGTAGCTTTGACATGAAAACCCTAAATGGGGTCATGAAGAATCAGATAGGATACAACAACCAACACCCCCATTTTGATATAGAATGGACCTTCAAAATCATTTTTCTGGTCCAACTCCCTCCTTTTATTGTGAGGCTGAAAAAAAGGTAAGAGTTTGTCCAAGATACCATGGGTAGTAAGTGATAAAGTGAAGATTGTAAATCCAGGTTTTCTGATTCCAAATCCAGCCTCCATTTCATGGTGCCATTTATGTTTTATGGTTCAGCCCTGTGACACATAAGATTATATTCTCTTGAGATTCCCTGTCTTTTGTGGTTTGTGAAGTATGCTGTGATCTTTAAATAAATAACTTGCATTAGTAATAATAATTCATAGGATGTAGTTGTGAAGATAGAATCAATTCTGCCCTTGTCTATTTTTAGCTAATCAAATCAAGAACTTAAAGTACCCCCCACTTAACTATTAGGTAAGAGAGTTCACAAGTCATTCACTAGTTCACACCCCTAAAGGCCACAAGCACTGCTCCTCTCTCCTCCCTGCCCCTCACCACCTGCCCCCCTTGGGCAGTGCCAGGCAAATTGAAAGACTGCAACTGGTTTCTGTAAAGAGGGGGAGAGGCAGGAAATGACATGGAAAAAGGGTTATAAAAAGAAACCAACATGCTCTGGGACACCATTCCTTTCCTGGTGTTTGGAGAGACTGATTCCTTGAAAAGATTCCTTCCTTGGCTTATGGAAGGATTGGTTCCAGAGATTCCTGCCTCAGCTTTGGAGAGAGTCTTTCCTTGGATTCTCTGATGGCTTTCTAGATTCTGCATTGGCTTTGTTCTCATGTGGAGGCCCAGACTTGAGGAAGCCCCTGCCAGGGTATTGAACTGGATTTCACTTCACTGGAGAAGACTTAGGGCTGGTAGGCTTTTTAAGGCTCTGCCTCTTTCCTACATTTCCCACTTTCACTTTTTCTACCTCATTGTAAATAAAAACTGTTCATAGTCATTTTGACTTAAGGAACAATATTTTATAATTGGTGACCACAATACCATTTTTATAACTCTCATATTGAGTAAAAAACCAATTATAGGGGGCAGCTCAGTGGATTGAGAGCCAGGCCGAGAGATGGGAGGTCCTAGGTTCAAGTCTGGCCTCAGACACTTCCCAGTTGTGTGACCCTGGGCAAGTCACTTGACCCCCATTGCCCACCCTTACCACTCTTCCACCTAGGAGCCAATACACAGTATTGACTCCAAGATGGAAGTTAAGGGTTTTAATCTTAAAAAAAAAAACAACACAATTATATTCCTTACATAGTGTTGGATAGACCATGGGAGTCAGGAAGATCTGAGTTCAAATTCTGCCTTAGACATTAGTTAGAACTCGGTGAAGTCACTTAAACCTTTATTTGCCTCAGTTTCCTAATCTGTGAAATGGAGATTATAATAGTATCTACCTCATATATATATATATGTGTGTGTGGGTATATATATATATGTATATATATATATATATAAAACACCCTGCAAACTTTAAAGCATTATATTAAATTGTTGTTCAGTTACTTTTCAGTTGTGCTCAACTCTTTTTTTTAAACTTTATTTTTATCAGCATGTAAAATACATTTCCATATTGGTCATTGTTGTAAGAGCATGCTCATACAAAATCAAAACCCCAATATAACATCATAAATACACTAATGTGAAAGATAGTATGCTTTGATTCGCATCCATCTGACTCTAACAGTTCTTTCTCTGGATGTGTCTAACTCTTTGTGATCTCATTTGGGGTTTTCTTGGCAAAGCTACTGGAGAAGTTTGCCATTTCCTTCTCCAGATCATTTGAAAGATGAAGAAACTGAGGGAAATGGGGTTAAGAGATTAGCCAGGGTCACATAGCTAGTAGGTATCTAAGGCCAAATTTGAACTCAGGAAGATGAGTCTTCCTGACTGTAGGCTGTGCACTCTATTCACTGTGCCAGCTGCCCAACTATATTAAGTGCTGCTATTATTATTATTATTGCTGTTTACCAAAAAATTGGAAGTGATTCTTCAAAAGACTTGCAACCAGTATTATATTGGAACTAGCTTGGGAGGGCTGATTGTTATATTTTCATTATGAGCATTTATACCTAGGAAATCAGCAAAGTTTACCAATCAGGGCTAGATTAATTTTTTCATTGATTGTCCAGTCTTAAGAAAGTGATAGAGAAAATATTAAGAGTACAAATAAAACTTAGAGGGAATAATTTTTTAAAATTATGTTTTTAGAGAGCTGATTGTTAAACATCTATCAGCAAATTGCTGCTTGAAATCCAGTCTTAAAAAAAAAATAACCCGAACACCTATAATTTAAATGCTGCTTGTGCAGGAGGAGCCTAAGATCTAAGTTCTTTCAGATTTAAAGGTAGTTCCTCACCCTCTGCCCCCCTCCCCATTCCTACTAATAATTGTGCTGTTGCCTTTTTGGATTGGTAACCAGAGCAACAGGAGCAACACCCTGAGTCCTGGAAACTATCTTCCCTCATTGGAATAAACGGTTAGCTGGAAGGCTGGGTCGGAGACTCTTTGGCTCACTGGCTTAGTACAGCTAGTGTTCAAACACACCCAGTTTGAGTCAGTGGAATGTGCTGTCATTATCTGGAGCAACCAACTTTAGATTTTGGGTTAAAGAATTCCATGGGGGCGGAAGGAAGGAATTGAGAAAGAACAATCTTTTTAAAAAAATTTTTTTAAACCCTTGTACTTTCGGTGTATTGTCTCATAGGTGGAAGAGTGGTAAGGGTGGGCAATGGGGGTCAAGTGACCTGCCCAGGGTCACACAGCTGGGAAGTGGCTGAGGCCGGGTTTGAACCTAGGACCTCCTGTCTCTAGGCCTGACTCTCACTCCACTGAGCTACCTAGCTGCCAGAACAATCATTTTTCTATGTCTATTTGAGTTTTTCCTACAAAATTTGAGCTTTTCTACAAAATTTAAGCTTTTCCTATAAAATTTGAACTTTTCCTACAAAATCTGAGCTTTTTCTATAAAATTTGAGTTTTTCCTATAAAATTTCCCACCAAAATCATTTTGTGATATCTCACATTGGCATGAGAGTGACCTTTGGTTCTCTGAAAGGTTATATGAGCATCATACAACCTCAGGTGGCTCATGTATGGCAAGGCTTCCAGTAGAAGAGGATGGAATGTATATACAGTCCAGTTAGTCAATCAACAAAGCATGTATGAATCACTACTGTGAGTCGGACACTGTGCTAAGTGCTGGTGTCCCTTCCCTCAAAGAAGCTCACATTTATTTAAAGGAGGGAGACAAAATACAAACTATATACATTCAAGGCACAAGCAGAGTAGATGGAAGGTAATATCAGCTTGGACAGCACCAGGGGCTAGGATGGAGTAGACCCAGCAAGGAGCAGGAATGTCCTCCTGGGGAAATTAGGGCGTCAAGGAGGACAGAGGAAACAGATGTGATGCAGGTGTATGTTTCAGGCATGGCAGATAGCCAGTGAAGAGGCATGGAATTCAGTGTTGTGTATGAAGGATCTGAATCTGAGTCACAGGTCAGAAGACTATAGATTTAGGGCTGATTGAGACCTTCAGGGCCTTTTAATCTAACCCCTTAAATCTACAGAAGAGATTCACAAAGATTGCCACTTCCTAGCTTTATTTGTCAGAGTTGGAGGATCTAGATTCAGATCTTCTTGCCTCCAGGTTCTTCTATATTCTGTCCACTAAAACATACTGACACCTATGACTTGAAGTTCAGTTTTCAGTCCTGTTCAACTTTTTGGGACCTCATTTGGGGTTTTCTTGGCAAAAATACTAGAATGGTTTGCTATTTCCTTTTTCAGATTAGTTTACAGATGAGGAAACTGAGGCAAACAGGGTGAAGTGATTTACCTGGGATCATACAGCTAGTAAGTGCCTGGGGACAGATTTGATCTCACCAAGATGAGTCTTCCTAACTCTAGGCTCAGCACCCTGTCCACTGCATCTCCTAGCTGCCCATCTACTACTTAGGTTAGGGCTTTTTGGCCACAAAAACTAATCAAAACCATTGACTGAATCATGGAAGGGCATGATGTGCTAGAGCTCTGTTATAGAGGAAACCAGAGATCCTCGAGGTAATGAAGTATATGTGAATTTTAAAGTATATGTGAGGAAAAGGACCCTTTTCTTTGATATTCCAATTCTAAAATTGAAATCTAGAGATTTTAGTAGAGGGGAGAACACAAATTATTGGGAACTTTGTAATTTATTGGAATAAAAATTTCTGAAAATCTTTGTTGGACCCTCATTTTTATACTAAGAATATTTCCCTTGTTGAGGTGACCACTGAGGCCAGGTTTGATATGACAGTCTTCTGAATATACATATATATATACAAATATATATATGTATATATACATACATATATATGCATGTATACAATACATATTATATACTATGCATTGCCTATAACACATACATAATATCCACACACATGTATACATACATGAAAAGATATGTCATTTTCTGAATATAGGTATTTATGTATACACAAACATATCACATGTATTTGTATGTATAGTGTATAGTGTATATATATGTGCCAATAATACATGCATATAACATATATACCCGTATATACATATATACATTTATGAAATGATATGACAGTCTTCTGGTCATACATACATATCTAGTGTATATATACTAGATATATTTTTATAAACACACATACAAATATATATATGTGTGTGTATTTATAGATAGCTCTAGATATATTCCAGTATTAAACAAAGTAGGAGATACTGTAAAATAAATTAAAGAAATCAGAAAACCCGAGTTCAAATTCTACCATTGACAACCTATGTGACCTTGGGCATAACTTCTTGGGGTCTCAATTTTCTCATCTACAAAATGAAGGGTTTGTATTAGATGCCCTCCTAAGTCTCTGCTAGCTCTAGATCAAGTCTCTTTGGACCTATATCAGAAGAACAGCATCCTCTATCAACCTTAAAATAGAATATGCTATAGGAGATCAAGGCTAGTATACGGTAGAGGCTCACTGTTGAATGGAATTGAAACCTATAAAGATTTCAGACAATCACATTTGGTCTAGATTTCATATACACCAGACTGATCTTTTCTTTTTTTATTAGAAAAATCAGGGGGCAGCTGGGTAGCTCAGTGGATTTAGAGCCAGGCCTAGAGAAGAGAGGTCCTGGGTTCAAATTTGACCTTAGACACTTCCTAGCTGTGTGACCTTGGTGTGATATTGGAAATTTGAGGGTCCTTGAAGTAATTTTGAGGTCCCTGATCTAAACTTCTTGTGGACATTTAGATCTCTTTCAAACTACATTTCCCATGATTCCTCTTGCATAATCAAGTGGGTAGGAAGTGTAATAACATAAACAGGAGTATAAAGACTGAGGACGGCATTGGTACTTGTTCTCTTTGACGATTTGGAGCGGAGCCAGGATGGGAGGAAGAGGTAACAGGGCTGGCGTATTTTAAACTAATTCTTAACAGGCACGTGGCCTCATTTTTCTAATGGTTTTCAATAAGCCCTTTGAAACCATGATATTTTTAATTTTATTACTCTATATTAATTTTATTTCTTACACTGGGCAAGTCACTTAACCCCCACTGCCTAGCCCTTACCACTCTTCTGCCTTGGAACCAATACACAGTATTGATTCTAAGATGGAAGGTAAGAGTTTAAAAAAATCAAATTCTCTTTTTCTGTCCAGAGAATTAGATTAAATAACAGTCCAGTAAAGAAGGTGCAGTTTGTCAAATTCACTGGTTAATCAGCATTTAAAGATGAGAAAGCCCAGGTCATGGCCATCTAGAAGATGCCCATGTCATACTCAAGAAGATGAAATAGTTGGTAAAATAGGAAACTGAAATAACCCAGGAAGGCATGTTGTTTTTTGAGGAAGTCACTGGGAAGATGTATGTAGGGAAGGAAGCACTAGCCAATGACTGAGATACCACAGGTTCAAGTCGTCAGGGCTTATATACACTTTTTAGTTGGGTGACAACAGGCAAATCGCTTCATTTTTCTTATTTGTGTTTCCCTTTCTTTTAGTGGAGAAAAGTATACTCAGACTACTCAGTTTCCAGGAGAAAAAGTGCTTTGTAAGTTGCAAAAGTACTATGTAGGTGAAAACTACTTTTTAATATTATTTTATATTTTATCTATACACAATATGTTTTTTTATATTATCTTATTTATACTACTTTTTAAAAAACTAACATGAAGTTTTCTGTAATTTTATTTTATGTTTTTTCATTCTAGAGGAAGGAAGAATTTCTTGTAATCCATGGGATGCGGGGGAAATGGTCAGTATGACTCTTTGGCAATGTGGTAACATGACCCTCTACCCCAGTGGTGGGTGGTGAGAGCAGTAAGAGAGAACCCAAGGCTATAAATGCCAGCTCTGAAAGGTTTAAGTCCCTCCTAGATCATCAGCTGTCACTGACAGATACTTCTCCTTTTCTTGCCATCAGCGACAAGATCACTACCGAAATATGGTCAGCTCTTTCTTCCACTGTGTCCTGCCACCCTGTACTCTCTGACCTCTCTTCCCTGACTCCTGTCTGTCCAAAACTTCTTGACTCATTGAATGCCCAAAGGGTGTGGGTATCCAGCGACATTTGAAAAGTCTTTCATTCACCTTAAAATATTAAAACAAAATTATCACTTTCTCCTACCACATGGCAAAAGTCTATTTGGTTGTGCTATCCAAGTCCCAATTTGTTCAATTTAAGTAGCTTCCCTTAGAAGACCTCTAATTTTAGCCTTTATCTTCACATCTTGTTTTTTACAGCCTCCTTCTTTCCTCTCTGGTCCTCCCACCATTCTTTTGTTTTGTGTTGCTCTTCAGACTCCCAGTTTTGCTTTTTTTTAGGCTGCTCCCGGCTTGCCAGAATGGACTCTTCTAATATGATCCATTTCCCTAACTTTCCTTTCCTATAGGAGAACATTGCAGGACCAAGTCTCTACAGCTAATAAACCTGACTTTCTATTTTCAGGATGCTTAGTTGGATGGGGGTGAAGCCATTTTTATATCTCTTTAAAAACCTTGTTCATTTTGTTTAAATATATGGGTATAAGATTAGATCTGTGATTTTGGTGCTACAGAGAGCTCCTGATGACAAAGCCCTCTCTAAAAATACCAATTGGCAACTGCTCTGCCATTTATGTATAGTCTTAGACAGTTTGGGGGAACACTAAGAAATTAGATAATTTGTCTAGGGTGACGCAGCTCAGTATGGACCAGAGAGGTACCTTCAATTTGAGTCTTTCTAACTCTAAGGCTAGATTATCTCTACCTTCCAACATATACATACACACATATACATTACATGTACACACACACATATATCTATATAACTATATATAGAAATGTATATAGTATATAGAAATGTATATAGTATATATACATAGAAATTTGCTTTTCGAAAGAAATTAGTTCTAAAACTAAGTTGATAAGAAAATTAAATGTATGTTTGTATGTCAATCAATTACTTTATATAGATGTATATGTGTGAATATCAATAATCAAATATTTATTAAGCATCTACTATATACTGGGTACTATGCTAAGTACTGGGGATATGAAGGAAAGGCAAAATTTGTCCTGCCTTCAAGAAGCTTAAAGTAACGTTCCAATAAGTTTGGTTTTATAACTCCAAGTTCTTTCAAACATGTTTTCTAAGGTTAATGAGTAAGATGGAAAATGCAAGATAAAGGAGGCAGGAGTGAGGCATCCTCAAAAGCTAGAGGGAAAGTGGCCACGTATGGACAAATTTTTTTCTGGTGAAGAAAATTATTATTATTAACAACGATAATGATAACGGCTAGCATTTAGATAAATCTCCTATAAGCAGAGTCCAATTGCTTCTGAGGTGGTGCTGAATGTCAATAATTACTTTCCTTTCTAGGATCTACAAAGATTTTAAGAGGAAAAAGAAGGTTATGAAAAGAAAAAAAAAAGACAATTAGGTCCTGAGAAGAATGATTTCTAAGAAAGAGTGCAGTAAGAGGAATGATTTTCTGCTTTCCTTCTAATCTTGGCCACATTAGTTTTATTTGTACAAAACTTTTTAAATGTAATCTAACCAAAATGATCCATTTTACATCTTATAATGCTTTCTATCTTTTGTTTATTAATAAATTCTTCTCCTATCCACAAATCTGATAGATAGTATGTTCCCTGTTCTTCTAATTTGCTTATGATAGCTCCCTTTATGTCTAGATCCTGTGTCCATTTTGGTTGGCTAAAATGAAAAAAAAAAGGCAAAATGACAAATGTTGGAGGTGATAATAGAAAAATGGGAATGCTAATACACTGCTGGTTATTCAACCATTTTGGAAAGCAATCTGGAATTATGCTCAAAGAGTTATGAAATTGTTAATACCCTTTGACCTAGCAATACCACTATTAGGTTTGTTTCCTAAGGAAAAAGGGAAAAGCTTCCAGGGAAAAAAGGAAAAGAACCTTTATTTGTGGTGGTAAACCTATGGCACATGTGCCAGAGGGGGCACTCAGAACCTCTTCTGTGGCCCTGCTTGCCATCGTCCCAGGACAGAGTTCACCAGTGTTTGTTACTAGATATGGGATATGGGGCAAGGCTGCTCCCATCCCCTTCTTCATGCCTGCTTAAAGACATCACCCACCCCTCTAAAAGGTTCACCATCACTGACCTAAAAGTTCCAGAATATTTATAGCAGCTCTCTTTGAGGTGGCAAAGAACTGGAAACTGAGGGGATGTTTACCAATTGGGGGTGGCTATATGATTGTTATGGAATACTATTACACTGTAAGAAATGACCAGCATATTCATATTTTTTAAAAAAGCATGGAAAGATAGCTCTACATGGAATTATGAAGACTGAAATAAGTAGCACCAAGAGAACATTGTATACAGCAACAGAAACATTGTTTGAAGAATGACGTGTATTTCCATCTCCAGAGAAAAAACAACTGATAAATAGAAACAAACAAAACATAGTTTTATATATACATATGCCTTTTTGTCAAATGAAGCCTTCTCTGGTGAGGTGAGGGGAGGAAGATATCTGGGAACTTTATGTAAAGACAAATTCATTATTTTTAAAAGAAATAAATGATTCCTTAATTCCTTTCAGTCCTTTTCTGGCTCTGTTTTTAATGTTCTCAGGACATCCAATTCATGCCTGTCCCCTCCTGGAAATTCCCTTAGCACAAAGGCCTTCTTGCCCTGGAAATTTCTATTTAGCTTCTGGTCTGCTGATCCTGGAATATCTTTCCTCAAAGCATTCTCTGTTCCTTCCAATTTTTCATTTCTTCCTGTTATCTCCATTTTGGGAAGGAGCTAAGTTTGCTTTCCTTCAATTCCCTCAAGTTCCTAATTCTCTCTGGAATTCCAAATCCTTCCCCACTTCCATACCCTCTACTTTTCATCTCTTTTTTGGGCAGTGTCTTCTCCCATGAAAATCTAAGCTCCGCAAGAACAGGGACTATCTTCCTTCATGTTCCTGTTTGTCTATCTAGCATCTAGCACAATGTCTGACACTTAGGGTTTAATAAATGTGCCACAAAACATTCAGTTACACTGGGCTTCATTTCCCTCATCTTTAAAATAAAAAAGTTGGATTATATGATTTATGTCATCCATAATCTGAGATCTTTTCCAACTTCAAAATTCTAGGACCAGGTGGCTCAATGGATAGAGAGCCAGACCTGGAGAGAGGTTCAAATCTGGCCTCAAACTTTCTGGCTGTGTGACCCTGGGCAAGTCCTTAACAAAAATGCCCAGTCTAGGGGGCAGCTGGGCAGCTCAGTGGATTTAGAGTCAGGCCTAGAGACAGGAAGTCCTAGGTTCAAATCTGGCCTCAGATACTTCCCAGCTGTGTGACCCTGGGCAAGTCACTTGACCCCCATTGCCCACCCTTGCCATCCTTCTACCTAGAAGCCAATACACAGAAGTTAAGGGTTTAAAAAAAAAGATAAAAAAATGCCCAGTCTTTACTGCTTTTCAGCTTTGGAACAGATATTTGGTGTTGATTCTAAGACAGAAGGTAAGGGTTTATAAAAGAATTCTATAAATGAGTATTAATGGTTAAAGATTAGTAAGGAGCCTACCTAATTGTACTCAAGAATTCATATTTTTATAAAGCATGCTTTAAAAGCATACACTATTTAAATAAATGATTGGCAACATTAACTATTGTTTATACTTATACATTTTAATAAAAATTCTATTTTTATATTTTCTAAAAGCGTTAGTAAAATAGCAGGCCAATATTTATTTCTTAGTGAATGACACCTATAGGAAGAATAGCTGTTCAGACAATGGTACCATAAATAAGACTTCACCACCCACCTGATGACAATTCATTCTAATTGTAAGTATAATACCTTGGAGAAAAAGTATAGTCTCTTGAACACTAATGTGCCAAACCTTTAAAAAATAGTTAATGTAACATCAACCAAGATTTCTCTTTAAATTGGATTTTTTTGCTCTTAGGTATAAGGGTAGGAGTCAATTAAGTCAATCAATTACACCCTCCCATACCTCCAACCCTATGGAAAGTAACTAAGGAGTTGTTCCACTCTCTTACCCTTGTGAGAATACCTCTATTGTCTCTATCAATCAATTAAAGGCTTTCAACTAAAAGTCCTTGATAATTCAGAAGCCTTGAAGGTCATTAGATGCAATGGAATGACATTGCACAGGGAAGTATATACAGATTGGTTGAGAAGACTTGGCTTTTATAAAACCAGCAAGGTAGATTGGAATTGAGTATTTGAACATCTGGTAGCCTAATGGTAAAAGGAACTACTGGGAGTTGGGGAAGGGGAAAAGCCTCAGACTCTTTCTTTGTTGTCTCTCCCTTTCCCCAACCCTTAAAAGAGGATGTCCTAGTCATAAACTTTAAAAGGTTGGGGGATTTGGCCTTTTCTTTGGCATCCTAGTAGTGTCCTTGGAACACAAGGGAATAGTGATACTGCCTGTATTGAGAACTAAAGAAAAACTAGACACACTGGGGAGGACTTGAATCAACTAGGGGCCAAGGTACCCAGAGCCACATATACTTTTTAAACTTAAGGCTGCTTTACCCTGAACTCTGGTGGATGAATTTGTCTCAGAATTTTTGGGAAACGTTGTACACCAGCTGTTCTTACTCAGTAAATACCCCTTTAAAAAAATCTTGTTGTTTGACTGTCTAATTGATTTCAAATGTTAATTATGGCAGGAAATACATTAGTGGGGACCCATGAGCTATGGCACTAGAAAGATACCCTCCAATTGGTCAGTGCTATCCCTAAAACCCTGAGAGCAGATGTAGCAACTGTGTTCTGAGGACCTAACCTGTGGGAAAGGAGCTCTGGAATATTTCTCCATTTGGAGGATTATCTGTGAGTGGATTTGCAAGGATCCACTGGAGAAATTCTCCATCTAGGGCTATTATTGGATACTACAATTTTGGGGACACATTAGAAAAATTAACATTTATCCCTTTTGTTTTAGATTTCAACTGTACAGCAATCTATTTTTCTGTGTGTTTTCTTATCAGATAATCATGAACAAAGAAACAAATGTAAAAATATTTGTTGAGCACTTACTATGTGCAAGACACAATATTGGACTCCTTAGCCATAGTCTTGCTTTCAAGACTGCTACTAGCCAGTTAGGAAAATATGAAATCTATTTATTAGAAATAAAATCATTCTCAAGTGTCATCCAATCTATGATGTCAGAGATCTGAGAATTCCCTTGAAGAACCTGAATTGCAACCTACCAAAGCCTTCTTTCTTTCTTTATGGTTTCTATTTACATCTTCCTATAAATCTTCCACAGGTTTACCCAACAGGGTGGGGGCATTCTACTATGTTTCTTGACATCACTTGAGTACCAGGAACTATGAAAGCTATCTCTAAATAATGTATGTTCTCTAGAGAAGGAGTTCTTTTTCTAGAAATAAATTTCTTTGATGATATCTTTTTAAAAATAATTTACATTTATTTCATTTAAATTTCATCTTATAAGATACAAACTGACATTATAGGCTATAGCAGATAATTGTGAAACCTGGCCTTATCATCCAGTATTTGTCTCTCCCAGCTTTGCATCTTCTTATTTCTTTAAATAGTTTTATTATTCTATTTTTTAGGTTTTATTTTTTAATTTTTCCCAGGGTTACATGATTCTTGTTGTCTCTTTCCCCCTTTTCCTTCTCCCTCTCAGAGTTTGCAAGCAATTCTACTGGATTATACATATATTATTGTAAGGGATAAAAGTGGGTTTTGGTTGGGTGGATATTAAAAGGTTTTGTCACCAGGGAATTGAATAATTATCAATCTCCAATTAAAGAATAACTTCAAGTCAAAATGACTTATATGGAAGTTTATTTACAAATGAGAAGAGGAAGATAAAATAAAGAAAATGAGAGACAGTATAGGATAAACAATCTAAAAACGCTAAGTAATTTGCTCCAGCCTCCTTATTTAACCCAGGAAGATCTAATTAATCCTCAGTTGAAGGGGGCTTAGCCTTGAGCCCAAGGCTAGAGGGCCAGAGATGAATGAAGTAGAAGTTTCAGTCACAGAATCTCTTTTGAAAGAGAAGTTTCTTTAGAGAAGTCCAGGAAGATTTAGTCTTTACACTCACCATGTGTAGTTCTAAGGGAAAGATTTAAGAACAGTCTCACCAAGGTTTCAGGGTCCCACGTCCAGCATTCCTCCAGGCTCAAGTCACGAACAAGAAGAGGTCCTTCAGATCCCAGACATGAACAAGAAGAGCCTTCCAGGAAGCTGTCACTCTCTTTTAAAGGGTCTTCTTTTGCATCACTTCCTGTGGCTTCCTCTTAGTTTACGTGTCCAATCACAACAGATGCTTTTCTTAGGACTGCCCAGGAGGCAATCAGTAAATTCTGATTCATCACTCACTCTAGCACAGGTGGGTCACAGACCTCCCAACTTGTGAATTAAGTGGAGTTGTTTATGATTTTGGTGATTAGATTTAAGAATGGACAAGGTAGATTTAATCTTATTATCACACCATGATGATATCTTTTTGTGCTGCCTCCAGCACCCAGTTCATAGAGGCAATATGCCTTGATTCTTTTGAAGCTGTGGTACAAAACACAAAACAACACAAGAAAAGAAAATGACCCATAGTTCTTTGTGGCAACTTTCTGTTGCCATGTGGACAATTGCAGGAATTCAAGGAAAAGAGTCCAGAGGAAGATAAGAGTCACACGATTTTTAGATTGCTTATAAACATTAATTTAGCTGTTGAAACTCTAATATAAGATCTTTGTCTAAAAACCAGTGAAGACATCCTACCAGAGGAACTGAATTGTATCAACACTGACATCCTCATGATAAATTCAAGCCAAAGAAATAAGTTGGTAGAGTTGGATTTCACTATGTGTCCAAAGTAACAAGAAATATAATTTCACATGACATTTGGTTGTCTTATCATGTACTCATTCATTACTCATGATGAGCATAAGGGGGAAAAAACTTTAGAAGACATTGTAATTCATGTGCTAACATCTGTTGCAGAGAATGAAAAGGTAAAAAACTTCTACAAATGACTCAATAATATCTCCAAACAAAATCAACATTACTTTAATATTTGGTGACTTCAGTACAAAGGAAGGAGCAGGAGAAAACAGGGAAGAATAACTTATAAAATATGACTCAGGATCAAGAAATTAGAGGGCTATACCAAAGGTTTTCTTCAAGAAGTGAGTTGAAAGCTTCTGATCATGATGAACACATATATAATACCACAACAAAATGAAGTTTACAATATTCTAATTGACAGAAAACGAGTGGTTACTAGTGTGGCAATCATTTCTGAATCATAAGACTAAATATGTATAGTTAGACTTACACAGACATTGACATTTATCAGGAAAAAAAGCCTAAAAACATATTAGAAAAATCAGGATGAGCAAAAAATATAACTTGCAATTAAGATGGCTGACATTTAAATCACTTACCAATACTAAAAATGAGAAATGGATAAGGAGACAGAGATTGATATGGATTATGACCATGTCCTAAGTCAGTTTAAGTTTAGCTTTTATATATATAGCAATTGTTAAAAAAAAAAAAAAGAGGGCAAAGCCAAATAAATAAAAAGCCTAAAAATCATCTTAGCAAAGCACTCATCTTGCCAAATGAAAAGATATGGCATCTATGGGGAATAATGATTTAAAATAAAAGTTAATTGGCTTTTGCTAATGATTCCTCTTGTGAAACACATCTTTGGAAATGTGTGGCATATTCAAGATCCCACTGTGGTTAATTGATTGATGATGACAAAACAACATTTAAGTGCTTTTCATTTCATTTTATTTTTGATTAACAAAGTATTTTCTTTCCTTCTCATCCTCTTAAATTAAAAGGGAAAAAAATACTTGTAATATATGCATAGTCAAACAAAACAAATCTCCATCTTGTCCCCATGGAAAGATAATATTTATCCATAGAATGGAACTCAACCTTAAATGCTCTCTAAATAAGAAGCTTCCTATGAATGTATTAAGGTTACACATGATTCCTTGAGAGAGACAACTTTCATAGCTATACAAGCTTCTAATTTTGTATAATGATTCTTAGACTGTAAGTATCAAGTAAGGTGCAAAAACAGGGTGAATTGTGCTTCTAAAAATATTAGTTACTATCATGAAGGAGTTCTATTCAAGGCCCAATGCATGGTTCTGATAATGGATGACATTATGGTCATTTTATCCATCCCCATAGTGCTACAAGGTATTCTCAAAAAATCTGGATAAAAAATGTCTATTGCCAGATTATGATATACTGTTGGATCATTAGTCCTTGGAGTTAGTCCATCAGTCAGTGGATAAGCCTAGTTATTTGCCCGTTATGTGCCAGGCACTAAATACAGTACCCAGTCCCTGCAATGCCTATAATATATCATGAGATATAGTTAGGTGTCTCAGTGTATAGAGAGCCAGGTCTGGAGATGAGAGGTCCTGGGTTCAAAGATGGCTTTAGATACTTCCTAGCTATGTGACCCTGGGCAAGTCACTTAATCCCCATTGCCTAGCCCTTACCACTCTTCTGTACTGGAGCCTATACTTAATGTCATTCTAAGATAGAAGGTAAGGGTATTTCAAAAAGAAAAAGAACCAAGTAATGCATAGCAACAATTAATTGGGTTTGGAAAGAAGAAAAGGCTGGGCAAGACAGGATTTAGGAAACTGCACTTCTTTCTATGATACCAAGCTTTGGAAAACAAAAATTTATCTGCTTAATAGGTAACTCACTAAATAAGAGCAACATGGATAGAGATTAATTCTCTGAGTCAAGAAGACCTGGTTTCATGCCTCATTTCTAATACATTCTGGATCTGTGACCTTAGATGAGTCATTCAATCTCTTAGCACCCCAGACAACTTCCTAAGATTATAAGTTGTATCTAGACCAGTATTGATAAGTTTCTTTACCAGGAGTTCTCTATATTATTGAAATTAGAAGTCTGATTAAAAAAAATTCTCCTAGTGATGCTGTAGCCTAGCCAATTATGGACTACCATAATCTCTTTTGAAAGAACCAAAATTGTGGATAATCCAAAGGACATTTGGAGAATGCATGATATGTGTTGATAAGATGTGCATTATTACCTGTGATGACATATGGTAGGAGTATGTCCTAGCTAGCCTCTCTTTCCTCACAGAATAGGTGAATTTTTCTTTAAAAGATAATAGAGATATTCCTTGAGACTTGGTTGGCTCTGACTGTTGACTGACTTTCTCACAGCCTGGGTACAAAGCTGGAGGGGCTCTTGGATCTGTAGTGGATGGAGAGAGGAGCTTTACTTTGCTCAGCTGAACCAACTTAAGAGGTTCTTAAGGATGATTCAATGATGGAATGGCCAAGTCAGTATCTTTTGGTTAATTCCTGAATGACCTGTGGAAATCTCATTTTGTTCCAGGGCTACACTCAAACAAATGTTTTGTTCTATTTCGTAGATGAAACTTCTATGGATACTGATCTTCTTGTTGTACATTTGTGTCCTCCTTTTTATGAATTCATAGACCATAGCACACAATGCCTTTCTGTTCTTCTACTATCTCTCAAAGTCTGTCCAAGTTCATGTTCATTGTGTCCATGATTCTATCTATCTCATTCTCTGCTGTCCTCTTCTCCTTCTGCCTTCGATCTTTTCTAATATCTTAGGCACCTTAGAATTTCAGAAAGCTATCTGATGGTAGAGTGAGAGCCAGCCTAGAGACAGGAGGTCCTAGGTTCAAATTTGACCTTAGACACTTCCTGCCTGTGTGACACTGGGCAAATCATTTAAGCCTAATTGTCTAGCTCTTGCCACAGTTCTGCCTTAGAACCAATACACAGTATTGATTCTAAAATGGAAGGTAAGGGTTTAAAAATAAATTAATAAAATTTTGAAAAGAAAGCCAGATGATGTGCGAAGAGATTGAATAACTTATCTGGGGGTCACAGAGCCTGAATATGTTAGAGGTAAGACATACCCACAATATCTAACCTGAACTATCAGGGGACGGGAGTCACATCCACTACTAAGCACATGTGTAGGAAGTAACAAAATGTACTTAGAGAGAAACATGATCTGAGAAGGAAGTATATCTATTACATAGTGAGATTGAGGGATAACAGAAGGGCAGCTTGAGTGCTGTACTAGCAATGAATCATATCTATCTTGACACTATTGATTTTATAAGTGAAACCAGGAGAGAAAAAGAATGTTACTACTAAATGGAAAAATGGCTCTCAGTTTCATTTTGGAAAGGTGATTCAGGAGTGGGCAAGGTTGATTTTGTTATGGATCCAAAGGCAACAAGAAACATTTGATGAGATGCTCATGCTCTTGTATTGAAGTGCTTATGATAAACATTTTCAAAAGACCTCTATGAAAAATAAATAGTAGTTTATGCACCAATACTTGTTGAAGAAAATGAAGAGGGAGATTCCATGAAGAGCCCAATCAAATTAAATTAACATATATTTTAATAATCAGTGACTTCAATTAAAAGGATAGGAAATGGACAAGATGGTGAAAATATGCTGGAAAAGAAAAAATAAGAGACCAAAGGCTTTGAAAACTGCATTTAAAAACTCATGCCTACAAGTCATTAATGCTTTATTCAAGAAGTGAGGGGAATTATTGGACATGCTGAACATCAAATAATGTCATAATAAGTAAAGCTGATTATATTTTAACAAATAGGAAATTATGATATCCAGAGTGGAAGTTATTTCTAAACCAGCTGCATGTGTACAGACCTGAGCAAAGATAAAAACTGATGCTAAACAAGATTAAAAAAAAGATAAGGTACAATATTGAGGCAACTCCAATCTGACCTATTTAAATAAGATGTTGATGCCAAAAAATGAGAAATAGATAAAGGCAGAGACATTATCACAGTTTTATCACCATGTCTCAAGAAAGTTTAACTGATACAAAAAAATTAGTAGAATGAAAAAACCTAGAAACCACTTGACCTCCTTGTCAGGGATAGAGAAATGATAGTCAAACTTATTTTTCAATTCTTTCAAAGGATGATGGTCGAGACCATCAAGACCTCATGAAAGAGTAAGAATAGAGAAAAAAAGTTTTAGAAAGTTTGGCAAGAATTCAAACGAAACCAAGTCATCTTGAGGACATTTAAGAATGAATCAGGAAGGAGAAGAAACTGGTAAAAAATGGAAGAGCTCTACAAAGATTTCCATAAAAAAAATCTTTTCCTTAAATGTCAGTGGATCTACCACATTTTGACTCCAACATCATAGTACCTGATTTAATATAGGAAGAAAAAAAAGGCACTAAAAGAAATAAAAATGAGAAAAGTAGCTGGAGTAGACCAACTATACATAAGGTTTCATTCAGATTACACAAAGAGATTCATTCTGGAAACCACATAATTTTAAGGACATTAGGGTTTGAATATCATGTCATATGAATCATAGGAAGAATCTAAATGCTAGGGGTAAAAAATTAGAACCTTTTTACTTCCCCAAAATGATGACCAAGAAAATATCTCTAGTTGGTTGCCACTCATTTCTCTACTTTCCCATTGTAATAGCTGGTTATAATAATTATTTCATTTTAAGCCTAGGGGAAGTATAATGGCCCCTTTGGATTCACTTCATCCCTTCTTTTTCTACTTCAGGGAGTTTTCTTTAGATGAAAAGTTCTGAGTTCAGCTGCAATCATTTAGTAAACATTCATTAAGTATCTGGTCTATGCTAGGCACTATCCTAAGCATGAAGATACAAAAAAGAAAAACTGTTTCTGCTCTCAAGGAGCTTACAATTTAAGGGAGGGAGGCAACAAACAAAGAGAAGATGAAAATAAATCAGAATGGGAAGGGAGCATAGTAGATATATCAGAGAAGTTCAAAAGAGTGCATCTACGTGGAAAATGAAGACCACCCCCCAAGAAAATTCCCAATACCTGGCCAGAGTTTGGCCTCTCTACTTAACTTTACATTTGTATCTTTCTTTAATTAACCCTGGCTCCTTTGTGTTTGAGTCAAAATTTACTAGAAATATTTGGGTAACCAAAGAGCAGTTATATTTTAGAGTTTGTGAATAGACAGGTTGGAAAAGGAAGTTAAGGGAAAAGCTTACCTATCCATGAAATTTTTGTTTGGGTTCATGGCTCTGATATGTTTGCAGAGCCAATGACTTTCTTACATATCTTCCTTCTCTTACCATAACTCAATCCTTTTCCCCTATATTCTTCAAACATGGATTATAAATGCTATCCTTGCTCCAACTTTTTGAATTCAGACTCACAATCAGTATCTCTCCTTTTTATGAGATGGTTCCTTTCTTTCATACAAATTCCTCAGAACAAGACCCCGTCTCTCTCACACAATTGTTCTTATTTATTCAAGGAAGTATGTAGGGCCTATTCACCCTGTGAAGACAGGATTAACTCTTCCCTTGTCTATTTTTAGCTAAACAAATAAAGAACTCCTACTTGACACTAAGTAAGAGAGTTCACAAGACATTTGCTAGAGTGGGTGACAACTCCAGATGCCACTGCCTTGACCCTGGGCAGTGTTAGGGAAATTGAAAGATTGGTTCCCGTAAAGTGGGGGAAGGGACAGGAAGTGATATAGAAAAAAGACTATAAAAAGTCCTGAACTTCGTGTCCACGGGTCTTCTCATTTGAACTTCTTCTCCTTTGGAATTTATCTTTTGAGTCTCTTTGTGTTGGTGAGCCAGACTGGAGGAAGAGACTTTTTTCCTGGATCCTGCGTCAGCTTGCTGGGTGAGTAGCTGGCTTTGCTTTCTTGGCTTCTGGAGAGATTGGTTCCAGAGAGGCCTTCCTTTCTTGGCTTTTGGAGAGATTGGTTCTGGAGATTCCTGCCTTGGCTTTGGAGGTGGCTGCATTGGTGGAACTCTGGATGAAGACACCACCACAGGGACTTCTGGCTAAGGATTACTGGGAAAATCCATGTGGAGACAGAGTCTTGGGGAAGCCCTGCTGGGGCTGAGCCTGGCTTCTCAGGAGAAGGGCTGGTAGGCTTATTAGAATCTATTTCTTTATCTACATTTTTCCACTTTCACTCTTCCCACCTCTTTGTAAATAAAGCTGCTAAAAGTTATTTTGACTTAAGCTGTAATATTTTTAAATCGGCAACCACAATATTGCTTTAGAATTCTCATATTTAGTCAAAACCCTATATTTTTAAGTCTTATAACCCTGATGTTTGATTAAATAAAAAAAATCTTATATAGTTAAGATACCAAAGATAAAATCTAGAGGTTTCAACCCCACTTTTAGACTCTATGTTTACAAAATCTTTGAGACTATATTCTTTTTTCTTTTAATTTACCTTTCATCTTAGAATCAATACTGTGTATTGTTTCCAAGGTGGAAGAGTGTTAAGGGCTAGGCAATGGTGATTAAGTGATTTACCCAGGGTCACATAGCTAGGAAATATTGGAATTCAGATTTTGAACACAAGACCTCCTATCTTTAGGCCAAGCTTTTAGTCTATTGAGTTGGCTAGCTACCCTCTATTCTCTATTCTTATTAAGAGAATTTTTGGTGATTGCTAGAGAGGGAGCAGGGAGACTTTCACAAATAATATTCTCTAGAAAAATGCATCTTTACTGTTACCCAATTGGATTGAAAAAAAATAAAGTACGTATTATTTTTAACCACAAAATGTATTTTGTTTAATTAATAGAACCTCAAAGGGTCTCTTGCAATTTGGTCAGACCCTGCTTTTGATTGACTGGTATGAGGGCAGTAGAACATACTACCTACTACCACAATATACTTTCCAAGACCTTGGGGTTAGAACATGATCAAGATCTACTCTCAAATGGCAGGAAGAAGTAAGAACATATGCCACTTCCCCTCTCCCTAATGGCCAGGGACACACCAACTTCCACCACCTCATTAGGCTTCTGGAGACCCCAATGACCACAAGACCCTTCTCTAGGCAGGTTTGCCCTGACTTATTCCAGAACACAAGCCTTCTGGCTGCAACATACTGCTTTGTGCTCATGCCTGCCCCATAGTAGACTTCTAGGTGCTTTCTAGCCATAGAAACATGGTAGATTAGGAAGTTGATAGTTGTGCCAAAATCTAGGGAATTAACCTTGACCTCTTAAATCATGCACCCTCATTGGCAGGCCTCACCATTGGTCTCCTGGACTCATTCTCCACGGGTTGGCATACCTGACCTTCACTTTTCTCATCTCCACAATAATGAAATCCCCTTCCCCATCACCGAAGAACAAATCCAACCTTCACAACTCCTATGGTGATGTAATGGAGCAACGTGGACAAGAATTACATAAGATATATAGAATTAATTGGGTTGTAATCTACATGATTGGAGATAACATCTACCTTTATAAAATTTAAACATTTGGAGCATTAGTAGTAGAGAGACTGCTGGGACCAAAGTCAGGAAGGCCTGAGTTAAAAATGCTACCTCAGCCCTATAATAACTATGTAACTCTTTGACTCAGTTTCCTTATCTGTAAAATGAGGTCATATAGCACAGAATTCCACAGGATTTTTGTGGGATTCAGATGCAATAACATATATAAAGTGCTTTGTAAATGTTAGAGCACTATGTAAATATATCTATCACAATCTTTATCATCATCATCATTGTCATCACCACTGTCATTGTCATCATCATTGATATATTAAAAGTTTTTTCTTAATTTTATTTTTATTGTGATGCAAAACACACTTCCATACTGGTCACTGTTATGAGAGCAAAATCATATATCTATAATCAAAACCCCAAACTTATAAAGCCATAAGTACATTGATGTGAAAGATGACTCCAACAGTTCTTTCTCTGGAGGTGGATAACATTCCCCACATTGATATATTTTTTAAAACATAACTTTCACTTTCTAGTTCTTCCAAAATAATCAAACACACTAGCCATGTCCAACATGAATACCTCACTCCACAACTATAGTCTTTTGAGAAACAGAATGTATCTTTTGCTATCAGAGCTCTGAAGTCAAGATTGGAAAGACCTGTCTTTTCAGTTTTTTTAAATCTGAAATGAACAAGCACCAAATTATATGGGTATTTCCATATGCAAAGTGGAATATTATGATAATGAGGATTGCACATGAAATCACAAATCTTTGTTGTGTACATAACAGTTTACTTGCTCACCTTTTTATAAGACAGCTATTCCCCTGGGAATTCTGTATGATATAGAAATTCTTAGCAAAGTTTTTTAAAAGTGCCAGATAAAAGCCATTATTTATAAAGACCAAAGAGAAGCATTAATGATAACAATGATAATTAATAATAATATGAATTTATATAGTATTTTAAGATTTACAAAGTACTTTACAAAATTATCTCATCTGATCCTCACAACACTTCATGTAGGAGGGACAATTATTATTATCTCCATTTATAGATGAGGAAATTGCGGCAGACAGAGGCTAAGTGACATTCCCAGAGTCATGCCGTATCTAAGCCCAGTTTTAAACTCAGGTCTTCCTGACTCCAAGCCCAGGGTGCTACCTACTGAGCTACTTAATTTCTCTCCAAATCAGTTTTTCCTTTCAGAATAAGATTGAATAAGATGTTGTATAGACAGATAAATAGGTCAGTAGCCACTCAGATATATGAGGCCTGAAGCCAGAGGGATTTTGGCCTTAGTCTATCAGAACAAGAAATGAAGTCAGTTCTAGTAGGCTACTGCTTAAGGAGGTCTAAATGGCTCTACTGTGACAGTGCATGCATGGCCTGGGGGTCCTCCAGGAGGTTGGAAATCAATCCAGATCCAGGTAGAAGACCGTTCAGGGAAATGGAAGAGGGCAAAACTCAGACATCTAGGGCTGGGCAGCTCATACCAGATGTTCCAAGAGTCTAGAAGCTAGCTTAGTCTTATAAAAAGGAATTCTTTATTCCTTTTTTAATTTAACAGGGGACCTAGAGGTCCTCTTACCATAGAGATATGTAGGGATTAACCAGCCCACGGTGACAGGAAATAGAAACCATAGAGACAGTTAAGGCTGTCAGTTGGGCTGTCAGTTGCTGACAGTTGGATTGTCAGTTGCAGGGAATTTGGCTGCTGGGTATGAGTTGGTGATTGAGGGTTTGTTGCTGGTGGTATGGGTTGGTGATTAGTTGGTGGTTGGCATTTAGTTTCTGGAATATAAAGGCAGGCCTGAGCTTACTGAGAGGGCTTTTGGCTTTAGTCTTTAGAGGGTTTTTTGCCTTTTGGGTTTTTAGCTTTTGGTTTGGGCTGTTATGGTTTTTTCCCTTCCTGGAACTTTTTGGAAGGTGGGTGGTCTTTGTTAACAGGCCTAATTGGGGTTGGATTAAACACTGATTGGGTTGGTTTTGATTGGGTGGATTGGGTTAGAACTTTGTGGGGTGGTTGTTATTAGTGGTAATTATAGGCAGTTATAGGTAAATATAGGCAGTTTTAGATAGTAGTTATAAGCATTTATAGGAGGACAGATATAGACATTAGGAAATTTCTTTCCTATATTTCTCTCCTTTACTATATTCATTTTACTATGTTCTTTTACTATCTCTTTTAATTAAACTAAATTGTTTATTGTTAAAAGCTGTGAGAAGTTTTCTTTTCTCTGGCTTAAAGGGATAATATTAATTTATAACTCTACTATATTCTCATTAAAACTTAAATTATTAAAAGCTGCTCTCTTATTTTGTCAAAACCCCTATTTTAACCAATACAGTCTCCATTATTTGGTGATTGCATCAGGACAAAGCCCATTCCAAATGGGTGAATGATTGGGCAAGGATAGAGAGGTAGAGCCAATACTAAGAGTAGTATCTGAGGTGAGTTTCCAAAAGCTAGAGGCAGACATCAGAAATTAAGGCAGAAGGCAGGGCTTGATGTCAGCTCTGATCCAGTTCCTTGTCCCAGTCTAGGGTTGTTGAATAAGAACAAAGAGAAGGACATCAAGACAATGGCAGCAGAATTCAGACTACAATGGGGACATAATTAGGAAGGGCTTGTCCATCCCATTCAAGAATGTGGTGGAGTCTTGTTCTGGCACAAAATTCTCATCTAGGAACTGAAGTTGGAGTGATGGTTAAACCTAAGAAAATTCTGAATGCAATAAAGAAATGCTGTGAGTTAAGAGAAACCTTAGAAAATTAAACTTGGAAAAATTTTACTATACAATAAAAGCAAATAGCACTTCAGAAGAAAAGAGTGATTTGTCCGCATGGATTCCAAGAGTGAAGAAAGAAATAAAGGAAGACACACACACACACAAAAGAAATTTGAGTTCTTGAGGGAATAAATGAAAGGAGAATAAGTGTATTAGAAAAGAAGATAGAAAATATTACCTCCTTTGTGTACTCCCTGAAAAATAGAATGGTGCAATTGAGCTCAATAACACCAGGAGACAACAAGAATATTAAAACAAATCAAGCTATTGGGAAAAAAGAAAATGTACATTTTTTACTTTTTTCTTTTTAATCCAGTGTTCATTTTATTTCTTTTAGTCATTTGTTCATTTCTTTTCCTTTTTAAAAATGTACCATTCCACAAACTTCACATTGTTTACAATTTGTTTACAATATTTAAATTATATGTGTTTGGTAATATAAATATCCTCTGTTTTTGAGTTCCCTTTGGATTTTTTTTACTTTGATATTTTTTTGTCTTGATTTTATGGCTGTTATCTTTTAAAATGTAATTATAAGGGGGCAGCTGGGTAGCTCAGTGGATTGAGAGCTAGGCCTAGAGATGGGAGGTCCTAGGTTCAAATCTGGCCTCAGGCACTTCCCAGCTTTGTGACCCTGGGAAAGTCATTTGACCCCCATTGCCTACCCTTACCACTCTTCTGCCATGGAGCCAATATACAGTATTGACTCCAGGACGGAAGGGAAGGGTTTAAAAAAATGTAATTATAGTATGTATTATTCTTAACCTCTTTTTTTATCTTTTTTTCTCAGATTTTTAAAAATACTTTCAATATTTGTCATTTATAATAATATAATACTATCTATTACATTCACATATCTCAGACTATTCAGCTGTTTCTTGGCTATCCACCATAAGAAACAATTGTTCTGGAAAATAGGTCAAGGAGATTTTAAAGTAGCTAGATTCCCCACAAACAATTAAAAAAATCTGTCTAACATATTTTAAGGATTCATTTTGAAAAGACTAGGTTTATTGGGATAAGAATACAAAAAGAAAGTAAAAAATGATTCATCTTTTGAAAAAAATTCTAAATTGAATTACCCAAGGACACTATAGCCAAAATCTAGAGCTTCTAGCTCAAAGAAAAAAAAATACTACAAGAAGAAAGAAAAAATGAGTTTAGGAACAAAGCTATCATAGACAGGATCACATAAGACTCTGCTGTATATACTATAAAAGAGTGAAAAATTTAGAATAGAGTATACCAAAAGGTAATAGAAAAACACACAACCAAAAATAACATAAATATATTGACAAACTGAATATAATCCTACAAAGAAAAAAAGGATCTTTAATAGAATAGAATCTTTTCCAATATTTTTTATTAAAAGACCAGAGCAGAGTAGAATCTTTCAAATCCAAATTTAGGAAATAGATTTGAATAATCAGAAGAAATAGAGAAACCTGGGAAAATACTTAAAAGTTGGTTCAGAGTGAGGTGATCAGGAGAACAATTTATAAAACGACTAAAATAATATTAAGGAAAAAAACTGAAAGACTTCAATTCTGGCCAATGTAGTAATTGATCATTATTTTGAAAGACATGTTACAGTATGTTTCCTACCATTGTAAAGAGGTAATGCACTAAAGGTGAAGGATCATATATACATTTTTAGATATAGCCAATGTGAGAATTTATAGTCAACTAGATGGCATAATGGATAGAGCATGGAGCCTGGAATCAGGAAGACTCATCTTCCTGAGCTTACTATCATTAGCTATGTGACCCTTAGGTAAGACAGTTAACCCTGATTGCCTCAGTTTCCATATCTGTAAAATGAGCTGGAGAAAGAAATAACATACTACTCTGGTATCTTTGCTCCCACAAAATTCCCAAATGGGGTCACAAAGAGTCAGACATTACTGAAAAATTACTGAGAAATAATAATGTGAGAATTGTATATGACTATATTTATTTATAAGCAGGGCTTTAGGGAGGCAGAGGAGTAAGAATAGATTACAGAGTGATGATTAATCATGGGAAAAAAAGGAAAATACAGAAAAAAACCATCAATGAAACATTTAAAAATAAAAAGAGAGGGGCAGCAAGGTGATTCAGGTGATTGAGTGCCAGGCCTGGAGTCAGGAGGACCTGGGTTCAAATTTGACTTCAAACACTTCCCAGTCATGTGACCCTGGGCAAATCACTTAACTCCAATTGCCTAGCCTTACTGCTCTTCTGACTTGGAACTAATACTTGTATGAATTCTAAGACAGAAGGTTAGGGTTGGAAAAAAATACAAAGAGGACAATTGAGGGAAATTCAGAAGAGGATACAGACAAACAGTTTTGTTACTTGCATAATAAATTTAGAGACCTTTTTAGAAGGGAGACATCCTCCTACACTCTATATATTCAATTCTCATCTACTACTCTTTTTCATTGTTCTTTGTGTATTGAAATGGCCACGCTTCTTGATGTTTTTCAAATTCATAATAAAAAAGAAAATTTTCTAAAATCCATCTACACTTATTGCCTCCACTTTCTCTCCTCCCATCTACTTCCAAGCTGTTTGTAATAAAGCTATTCAAATAAAACTCTAAGGTTACTAACAATCTCTAAATTGCCAAATTCAATGTGTTTTTTTCTCAGGCTTAATCCTTCTGGACCTCCCTGCAAGTTTTGTTACAGTTGACCTTCCTAGATACTCTCCTCCTTGGCTTCTTGTGACACTGCTTTCTCCCTCTCTCGGGGCTCATTGTACTGGTTTTGACCATTATTTCTCGGATTCTTTTGCTGGATCATCATTCCTGTCCTTCCCCTAACTATGGGAGTACCACAAGGCTCTGCCTTGGGTCCCCTTCTATTTCTACACCTTCTGTCTTACTCATCTCATCAGCTCAGTAATCTCATCATAATGGGTTTAATTATATCGATACAGATGGCTTCCGAACCTTAATATTCAGCTCTAATATCTCTTATGACCTCTAGTCCTACATCACTAAGTGCCTCTTGAACCTCTCCAATGGGATGTTCTATAGGCAACTCAGTCTCAGCATATTCAAAATGGAAGTCATTATCTTTCCCTTTAAAGCTACCTCTACTCCAAATTGCCTTTTTTTTTTTTTAAAAAAATTTATTAAATGCACTACTTTCTATTCATCTATGTTTGTAACTTCAGCATCATCCTGGTCGCTTCCATTTCCCTCACCCACCAGTTACCAAATTCTTAGTGCAGTTTTAAACTTTATTTTTAACCCTTACTTTCTGTCTTAGAATAGATGCTAAGTATTGGTTCCAAGGCTAAAGAACAGCTAGGCAACTGGAGTTAAATGACTCGCCCAGGGTCACACAGCTAGGAAATATCTGAAATCAGATTTGAATCCAGGACCTTGACTCTTGAGGCTTGGCTCTCTATCCACTGAGCAATTTAACTGCCCCTTAAATAATAATTTTGCCCCCTTTAATAATACAAAACCGCTAAAACTTTTAGGACACCCTGTATATAAGTCCATTCCTTTTGCTTCATTCACATGGGCCACCACCTTAGTCCATACACTCAACAGCTGCTGTCTAGACTTCTGTAATCACCTACCGGGGCTCAGTCTGTCCTTTCCCCAAACTATAATCCACACAGCTGCCAAAATAACCTTCCCAAAGCACAAGCACTTCCTTGCTCAAAAAGCTCCATTGACTCCCTATTGCCTCCAGGATAAATACAGACTCTTCTGTTTGGCCTTTAAAGTCCTTCATGATCTAAATCCAACCTACCTTTCTGGGCTTATTTCACACCATTCCCCTTCCTGCACTCAACATTCCAGCCAAACCAGCTTATTTGCTGAGCCCTGAATTTGGCATTCTCTCTCTTGACTCTGTACCTTGGCTCAGGTTGTCTTTCCTGCCTGGAGAGACCACTCCCAGCACACCTCTCCTTCCTCTGCTTTTCCTGATTCCCCTAATCATTTGTACTTTTTTCTTCCTGAAATCAGCATGAGGATAGTTAATCTGTTTAAATGTTGTCTTGCCAGGACTCCTCCCCAGTAGAACGTTGGTTCCTAGAGGGCAGAGATGACTTTTCATTTTGTTTTTGTATTCCCAGGGTCACACTAGGGTATGAGTCATTTTTTCAGTTGTGTCAGACTATTTGGGACCCCATTTGGGGTTTTCTTGGCAGACATACTGGAATGGTTTGCCATTTCCATCTACAGACTATTTTATAGATGAGGAAACCAAGGCAAATAGAGTTAAATGACTTGTCTAGGGTCACACAGCTAGGAAGTGTCTGAAGTCAGATTTGAACTTATAAAGATGAATCTTCTTGACTCCAGGCCTGGCACTCTATCCACTAACTGCCCTCTTCTTTCCCCCTAAAGCCTGTCAGTTGCTTTAAAATTACTACACTTGATTTTAGCCAAAAGACCAAAAAATGATTCGCTTTAAAATTACTGACACAAATCAGTTCCATTCCCATAGAGCAGTGGTTGTTTATCTGATGTCTATAAACTTGTTTGTTTTGTTTTTACTTGATAGCTATTTCAGTATAATTAGTTTCCTTTGTAATCTCATATATTTTATTTTACTGAGAACAGGTTCACAGGCTTTATGAGTCTTCCAAAAGAATCCATGACATAAAAAGGTTCAGAATCCATGCTGCAAAATTAAAACAATTCTGAGATACTCTCTTGCATTTATCAGATTGACTAACAACCAAAAAAGAAAATTATAAATGTTGGAGGAGATGGATAAAAATTGGAATACCACTATACTATTGGTGGAGTTATGAGCTGATAGAACTATTCTGGAGAGCAATATGGAACCATGCTTAAAGGGTCATAAAACTATGTGTATACCCTTTGAGCTAACAATACCACTACTAGATCTGTATCCCAAATCTATTAGAGATAGAGGATAAGAATCTCCTTTTACAAAAAAATATTTTTAGCAGCTCTTTTTGTAGTGGGAAAGAATTGGAAATTGGGAGAGAGGTGGGCCATCAACTAGGGAATGGCTGGACAAGTTATGTTATATAGTTGCAATGGAATAAAATTGCACCATAAGAAATGAAGAACAGGATGAGTTCAGAAAAACCTGGAAAGACTTATATGAACTGATGCAAAGTGAAGTGTTACAGTAACAGAAATATTGTATGATGATCAACTGTGAAGGACTAAACCATTATCAGTAAAACAAGGTTCCAAGATAATCCTAAGGGACTCATGATGAAAAATGCTATCCATAGCCAAAGTAGGCACTGTTGGAGTCTGATTGCAGATCAAAGCATACCATTTTCCACTTTATTTCCTTCATAAGTTTTTTATTGTATGTATGATATGTGTTTTCTGCCATAGCATGGGAAACATGGAAATACATATTGCGTGAAAGTACTGGCATAATCTATATCAGACTACTTACTGCCTTGGGGTGTAAAAAGTGGGTGGGTGGAAGGGAGGAAGGGAAGGGGATAATCTGAATCACAAAATGTCAGAAAACAATCATCAAAAATTATTTCTATATGTAGCTAAAAATTTTTAAAAAAAGAATCCATGCTGTAGAAGGAAGAGATCTAACATCTTCTTTGCCACCTGCAACTAATATATACCAAATGTTAGTACTGCATTTTAGAAAGGGCATGGAAAAATAGGAAAATTTACAGAAAAGGGTGACCATGACACTTATAACTAACATTTATATAAGGCACTAAAGGTTTCAAAGTCTCTCATTCTCATTTATATAAATATATTTCATTATATATGTATATATTTCATTTGAACATATATTTCATTAGGTAGTATAAATGTATACTCCATTACAATATCACAACAACCCCTCCCAGAAGGAAGGCCAGGAGGAAAAAAACACACAAAGTAGGACAGCTTTGAAAGTTACTTGCTAAATTAATTATGTGTTTGAAAGGAAAAGCAAGTTGTATATAATAGTTGTGATTTCATGTATAGTCCTCTTTTCTACTTTGCAGATAGAGATACTCATTTTGTTTGGTAATTGTGGAGCTCAAAACAAATAACCCAATCATGTGAAGAAATAGAGATGCTATCAACATGCCCATTTTACCAATGAGAAGACTAAGACTGAGAGTGGGTTAATGACTTGCCTATGGTTACACAGTTAAGTGTCAGAGTTGAAATTTGAATTAGGTCTTCCTGTACTTCCTGACTCCAAATCCAGCACTCATCCTATGGTGAAAGACCTTGAGTTTGTCCGTTGATCTCAAGAAGAGAGATCTTCAACTATTCGAAAAATGAATGAGACCTGTGAAGATTTGTATGACTTGATGCAAAGCAAAGTGAGCAGAATCAGGAGAACAATTTATACGTTAACAATAATATTATAAAGACAACCAATTCTGAAAGATAGAAACACTGATCAACACAATTTCCAACCATAATTCCAAAGGACTTATAATGAAATATGCTAGCCACTCTAGGATAGGGAGGTGATGAGTATACACCCAGTGTATATTGAGGCGTATTTTTTTTGGACATGACTAATGAAGGAATTTGTTTTGTTCAACAACACATGTTTGTAAAGGGTTTTATTTTTCTTATTTTTTCAATGCAGGAAGAGGGAGGTGAGAGAGAGAAAATTCACAGTTGAAAATAAAGTAAAAATTCTAAATAAGCAAATCACTTCAAAAAAGAAAGAAGAAAAAAGAAAGGAAGGAAGGGAAAGAAGGAAGGAAATAAAGAAAGAAGGAAAGGAGGAAAAGAGAGAGGGAGGAAGCAAAGAAGGAAGAAAAGAAGAAGGGAGGGAGGAACTAAGGAAGAAGGGAGGGAGGAACTAAGGAAGGAAGGAAAGAAGAAAGAAGGAAGGCATGAAAGAGGAAAAGTAGGAGAGAGGGAAGGAGGAAGAGAGGANGAAGGAAGGAAGGAAGGAAGGAAGGAAGGAAGGAAGGAAAAAAGGAAGGAAGGAAGGAAGAAAAAAAGGAAGGAAGGAAGGAAGGAAGGAAATGAAGTAAAATGAATAGGACTTGTTTTTAGTCTCAGAGGACAAAACTCAGAATGATTATTGGAATTTACAAAGAGGCAAATTTAAACTTCAGGTAAGGAAAAACTTCCTAACAATTAAAACTAGTCTCATTAACAAGCTGTTCTACTGTAGTTAGTCCCACTGAAGCCAATATAACAGTTGGGTTGCCTAGCTTGACAATGCAAACAGAGAGACATACTCCCTTATGAGAACCACTAGGAGGTCATGTTCCTCTAGGGACCCAGTAACGATTCCATACCCCTGGCTGAACCTCAAGACTCAAACAAGACTCCCACACCCACATACCAATGAGAAACACTGGCTTTTTTTTTTATAGTGCCATGGCTGTGTAGGTGGTGGCTGTTTCCTTTGAATAGCTCAGCTAATCTGTGGTGTTCTCTATGTAGGTGCATCTCTAATCTACAGGTGCCATTGTTTTGTGTGTCAGTGTTTTGACTTTTTGAAAAGCTTGTAGTTCATTGACCTATGAATTGGTTTTACTGTCCTCTTGTTTTTGTTATTGTTGGTCCTTAGTTTTTGAAGAGGACCAATGACATCAAAGGGTAATGTCTTGACTTCTATGTGAATTGAATTTAAGTGAGGCAGAGTTGGACAAAGTCATCAGCCTTACTCTTTCTTCCAGAGTCATCTAAGTCCAGGGACAAGACAGAAGTCAACTGTGGTTTGGGATGGAGTGGGTGATCTTGGCATCTTCCATGACCAACCAAGCTCAAACCACTCCCCAGCACTGGAATAAATTGTTCCAATCCTCCCATTCAAACAGGTGAAGTCTTCACATACTCAGGGTAGACAACTCTCTACAGCTTCTTGGAGTGACAGATGGATGCCAAAGGTGGGTAAGCAGTCTTGAAAGGGCTCAGCAAGTCCTATCTCCAGAGGTGCTAGTTCTCTCTACATATTTTAAATGCCCCACTGTTCTCTTATACAGCCACTAACAGTGGAAAGACCACTTGTCCTAGCGCCAAAGGACCTGGATTCAAATCCTTCTTCTGACCTTTAGTATTGGACTCTGGGCAAATCACTTACTCTCCCTAGCCTCACTTTCCCCATTTGCAAAATGAGGGGATTGGATTATCTACATGACCTCTGAGTTGCCATCCTGCTTTCAAGGTATGATTCTTATGACCTCCTTTTCATTGTCCCTAAGAATAAATATGGCAACTGAAGACAGCTAGGTATTATCTTCTATCTCCAAAGACTCCCTACTCAGATCACCTCAGTCTAGAGCAGGAGGTCAGCAAACTCCTGCTCTTGGCCCAGATCTAACCCACCTGCTTTCCTTTAGGTTGGGAGCTAAAAATGGTTTTGATACCATTAAATCCAATAAAACAAATTAAGAAATGTTAAAACCATTTTGAGTTCATAGGCAGCACAAAGCAGGAAGTGAATAGGATTTAGGCTTGTGTAGTAGTTTGCTGACTCTAGTCTTGAGGTTTTATTTTATATCCCACTTTTGCCAGAATCTCTACTCACTCTCTAGGTCCATTGATTGCATGTATTCCCTCATGTGAAACACTCTCAACTATGCAGCAAACTCCAAAGTCAACACAAAATGCTGGCTTTGGAGTCAGAAAGACCTGAATCCAGATCCAGCCTTAGATATTTCTGGACTGTTTGACCTTGGGCAAATCATTTAACCTCTTGTTGCCTCAGTTTTCCCATCTGTAAAATGCAGAAAATAGCATCTAGTTCATGTGGTTTTTGTAAAGAACAAATGAGTTCTTTGTAAACTTTAAGAGACTATACAAAGGATAGCTCTTATTATTATTATTACTATGTCTCACACCCAGGTATTTCCAGTCACTAAAATCTTCATGGTAATAGAGGACTAATTCAGTACTCTAAGAAGTGTAGACCAATCTACAAATAGTCCTTTGGTATACTAAGATGGTCTATAATTGTGTTGGCAAACCTATGGCACATGTGCCAGAGAGGGGGTGTGTACTCCTCTCTCCCTCTTCACCATGTCTGAGGATATTTCTCACATCATTGCCCCTCGGTACAGCAGCCCAATGGGAGTGCTTCCTCCTCCCCTGTTCTGGGGTAAGGTGGGGGGCTCAAATTCAGGGTGAAGGTTGTAGTTTGGGCACTTGGTCTCTAAAAGTTTTGCCATCACTGGTCTATAGGGGCCAACATAATAATAATAACAATAATAATTAGAATAATAATTATAATAGCTAATATTTGCATGGTACTTTTAGATTTGCAAAATGCCTTACACATATTCTATTTGAGCTTCATAATAAGCCTGAGAGGAAGGTATCATTTAAAGATGAAGCAACTAAGGCTCAGAGGCATTTAGCAACTTGCCTAGGGACACATAGCCAAGAAAATATTCAAGGCAGAATTTGAACTCAGTTTCCTAATACCAAGCTTTCTGTTATGAAACCTAGCTGCCTAAGATGAGAAATGGTGTTGTCTACTGAATTCATAAAAGTCTGGGTCTAGGTATAGTTACATACTTACTTTTCTTCCATTGAACCACCTAGAAATTAGATCATTATTTCCTAGCATCCTTTCATATTTCCAATCATTAGTCTGGTGGCTTACAAAAGGCAGCCTTGATTCTATATTCTATCACTCCCTTCTGCATCCTCCCCATCTCAAACGCCTTAATTCACCCTTGGCATACTTTCTCCCATAAGAGTGATGTCTGAAATGTGGCCTTCCTTAACTCCTGGCTGTGGTGGAAGTAACCCTAATTAATACCTCATGGACTGGAAGGACTATCATCTAGGAATTTAGAACTGGCACTTAGCTGTCTAAGCCCTTTGAATAATAAAGTCCTTCTATTCCTGCTCCCCATAATAAATCACTACATTAGCACTGCTCTAGGAGAAGCAGTCAAAAAGGATGGTCAGCAGTCATGGTGAATCTGAGCCTGGCTGGATTGACTCAGCACTGAGAGAGTGGACAGCAGTGAGGCTGCTGAATTCCTTTCCTGTTAGAGTTGCTGTAGCATGTGAGGTGGCATTACCAGATATAATTAAGGAAGGAAAAGACTGTTATTGATGGAAATAACTTAATGTGGCTGGCTGGCCTTGGGATCATATGTGGCAGTTTTGAGGTGCAAGGAAAGGGATAGATTTGGATTTAAAGAACTTTGTGACTCTGCCACAAATTTAAATATTCAAAAAAATTTTATATTAAAATAATTTTAAATTTTAATTAATTAATTTAGGGAATTTTGCCATGGTTATAAGATTCATTCCAATCTAGCCTCAGATACTTTCTAGCTATGTGAGACTGGGTAAATAATTAACAGAGGAAAGGCATTGGAATTAAGATCAGTTGGGAAAGGTTTCTAGAAAAAGATGAGATTTTAGTTGGGACTACTTAGATTACTTAGAAGACCCTGATGTATGCTAATATAATACCCTTTCTGAATTCACTCTCTTGACCCACTCTGGCACTGGCAAGATGGGTCCCCTGAAGGGTGGCTGCCATTACTTTAGGGATCCTAATAATAACACTGTAGGTGCCTGTCCTCCTGACATTATCTCACAAATCTCAACCTTGGCTTCTCCGGGCCTTGCTTCACTTATAGTACTTCCTTATTACAATTAGCCCCTGGTTTCAGTTCTTTAGAAAAGGTACTCATTCACATCATCAAAAAAGAAGGAATTAAAAAGCATCCCTCCTCAAAAAAAAAACACCCAAACAACTTGAGGTGTGCTCTTCCATAAACACTAACAGAGTCTACCATGGGGAAAAAAGAGTAGGCATGAAGTGATTAAGCATTTAAATTGTGCCTACTCTGTGCCAGGTATTGTGCTAAGTGCTTTTTACACATATTATTTCATTTGATCCTTACCACAAACTTGGGAGGTAGGGGCTATTATTTTCCCCATTCTACTGTTGAGGAAACTGAGGCAAACAGGGAATGAAGTCAATGAGGAGAGAGAGCCTTTCCACTGCTCCTCGAAAGGCATGGCACCTCCAATGGATAGGTTAATTCTCTGCTGAGCTAGCCTCAGCCAATTACTGGCTTCTGGGTAGCTGCTCCTGTGAGACTGGGCCAAGCAGGCCACTCTGCTGAATGTGGCATTTCCAATACAGGTTTAACCATCCAAGTGAGAAATGTCCCCGCAGGCACCGAGCCTAGTAAATGGCTCAGCCCCTGCCCATATCCCAGGATGTAGCATATCTGATAGATGAGGTGTCCCAGGATACTCCCTAGGCTCACTTTTCCATAGTAGCTGCCATCTTTCCCCGTTTTCCATCACTGACTTGGTTGGATGATACCATGCTCTCTTTGTCTATCATCTTACAGTTGTCTTTTCAGCTGGAGCTCCTTCTCCCTGGGGCAAAACCCCTTAGTTTTTGACTCTTTTTGCTCTGGAAATCAGACCTCTGAGATGTATCACAGCCAGGCAAGAAGTAGAAAAGGTCTAGCCTTTCTGATTCGAGGCCAGTTCCCTCAGGACCACTTATGGTGATCAGCCTGAATTTAGGCACTTAACATCTCTCAGACTCCTTTTGGGGGGGGTCTGATGCCTTTGAGCCCCCAGGGACAAGGGTGGGAATGAGGCTTACCCCCAAAGGCTAGCCCACTGTCTTTGCTATCCCTTTCATCCTCAGACCCTTCCTAAGGCGTGGAAATTTTATTTTTGCATCCGGTCTTCCCCTTTCCAGTTCAATGAGCTCTTGGCTTTTCCTGTCCTGCTTCTGTCTATCAACCATGCAACTGTCTGCTCCACCATCTGCCCAGCAACAGTTTCCACCTGTGACCCTCCCCATGTTCGACCCAGGCTATTTGCCTTGGTGAATAATCCTGGCTTCCTTTCCCATCTGTGTCCCACATGGGTTGCCTTTGCTCCCTCCTATGGACCTCCTCCTTGTCTGACCAAGCACTTACTGAGTCCTGCTCTAAGTAACTGGTCTTGACACCTGCCCTAATCATGGGCCTGATTAAGAATTTCTTTTTAACATCCTATTCATTCATAGAACCTATCAGCCTGGAAGGAGGAGCTCTCTGGACACCACCTGCTAAATCCAGCTAAAACCAGCCCACCTGGGCAGTCTTGGCCCTACAGAGAACAAAAGTTGCTAGAGGCAGAAAAGGGCAGATTAGGTTTCCTGGGCTGGTGGGTAATCAGCCTAGGTGTTACATGAATGCTTAAGGAAGTCCCCCAGCTACTAAAGCAATAGACATCTAATTGAATTAGTCTAATAAAAAAAAGGCCCCATCCAAGCAACCGAAATGCTTAAGGTTATAGTGTTGAATTAAAAACTCAGAGTCAGAGGAAGAGCCCCCAGAGAAAGATGTGTATCCAAACCAGCCACCATCTTCCTCCATTACCAAATGCTACATTGAGTGCCGAAGCCATATATTAGATATCACCTAGATTGTGATTTTCTCTTATCTCTTGGGGAAGGTTCAGTCTGCAAACAACATTTCTTATCCATTTCCATCCCAATTCAATCCAGCAAGGTTTTATTAAATGCTGGGCACTGTTAGTATGGGGGGGGAGGGGAGGATACAAAGACAAAACAGAAACAGTCCTTCTCCTCAAGAAGTTTCTATTCTATTTGGGGAAAACAATATGTATGTAGAAAATTTAAGTTTAAAAATATGCAAAGTCACTTCCACTAGCAATTGGGAGGAGAAGGGGATCAGGATGATTTTCTTTTTCTTTCCTTTCTTTTTCTTCCCTTCCCTTCCCTTCCCTTCCCTTCCCTTCCCTTCCCTTCCCTTCCCTTCCCTTCCCTTCCCTTCCCTTCCCTTCTCTTCTCTTCTCTTCTCTTCTCTTCTCTTCTCTTCTCTTCTCTTCTCTTCTCTTCTCTTCTCAGCCCTTACTGTCTTAGAATCAAGTATATCAGTTAATTAAGCTAGGCAACTGGGATTAAATTACTTACCCAGGGTCACACAGCTAGGATGTGTCTGAGGTCAGATTTGAAGCCAAGACCTCCCATCTCCAGGTCTGCCTCTCTATGCATGGAACCAACTCGATGCCCCAGGATGGGCTTCTTGAAGAAAGCTGGATTGTATAGGGTTCAAGGTCTCTCCTTTCCAATGAATTGTCTCTCAAAGTAAACTATAGGAATCACTCACTCCTTTTATTTATGGCTAGCTCTATAGCTTTGAAATTACGTTTACATTCAGGTGTTGCTAGATATTCATTACCTTTCTCAAATGCCATTTACAAGGCTGATTGCTTGGGAACTGTATTGCAAAGAGGGGGGCATTTCACACTTGGATGGTTGACCCCGTCCTGAAAATGCCTTCAGACAGTGATCCTCTCTATTTTATATACTACTCTTTCTGCTAGTCAGGCCAGAGTTAAATCTCCTTTATTTTTCTGATGATCTCTCCTTTGGAAAAGTCTCTTTCTTGTTTCTATAGCAAATCCTTTGCATTTTGTACAGCATGTTGACAGCAACACATAAATAATGGACCATCGAAAGGAACACTCCAACTAACAAACATAATTTGAGAGGTTTCTTTATACCAGAATTTTAAAAACAATAACAAATGAGTGAGGGGGAAAATGCAACTCTAAAGAAATGAAGAACACAGCTTTATAAACAATTCACTAAACTGCATCCCACATATAGATGCTCGCGTTTCTCAGAAATTACTGCATCCTCAAGCCATCAGGCAAAGTCTTCTCTGAGGTGTTTTTCTTTCCCCCGCAAGAAGCCATAATAGGTATATATCTATAATGCCTTTCTGCCAAGGAGACGAAAGTACTTTCAAAACAATCTCATAACATTGTGGTGGAGGAAATGAATGGCGAGTATTATTATCCCCACTTTACAGGTGAAGGAGGCCCAGAAAAATGAAATGATGTGTGTAAGGCCTTTACACAAGCAAGTGGTAAAGCGAGAAATAGAGGCCAGGCCTCTTGACTCATAGCTAGGATGTTAGTAGTTAAAAGAATAATAGGTTCCTAGCCTACCTAGTCCTTCATCATGTCAAGAGCTGATAGATTCCTCATTGAATTTTGCCTTTGCTCACTTAGGATGCAGGCCTCTTTCATGTGTGTATGCTTTTTTCCTAAAGTGCCAGGGCTTTTATCTCAAAAATTCCAAGTTGCAGCTGATTTTGCATAACCAATGATAGTAGCTGGCATTTATATAGGACTTAAACGGTTTGCAAAGCACTTGGCAAGCATTTATTTTACTTGCTACTCACAACACTTCCCTTTGAGTATGATAATTAAAAATCCTGAGAGACTGGGTTCTGGAAAAAAATCAATTTATTGATTGGGCTAGCTATAACCAATAAATTAATTGTCAGTGGTCTCTCTTGGTGATCAAAGTCCAATACATGCAGCATCCTGAATCATTGAATACAATTTTGGAAGCTCATTATTCAATCTCCCCTAGACAGCCCAAGACATTTCCAATTGGCAAAGAGTCAATGAGGAGGTAGGCCAACATTTTCACAGTCCCTTTCTGATTCTTTGATGATGATGGAAAAGCACAGGAAAATCCTAGGATTCAAATGTCTAGAAGAAGAAATCAAGTCATGTCTGGTTAAGAGTGACACTGTTCATTCACCCCAAAGCAGGACTCAAGGACATTGTCCTGCTGTTCACAGACCACACCTAGCCTAAGCCAGTTTTTGTTTACCAAACAAGATGGAGCCCTCAATCTCTAATTTCAATCACCCCAACTTAGAAAATGCTCTGGGGTAAGGAATATGAAAGCATTTGTTAGGAGCAAAGGAAATGAGGAAATAGGTTTGAAGTATAGATCTGAGTCTCCTTTTAAAACTTAGAAATAAGAATATTAGAAATCAATTTAAAACTTAGAGATAAAAATATTAGCAATAAATCTCAGAGGAAAAGAGCATTTCCATTCTCATTTTGCAAGGAAACCGAGGCTTAGAAAAGTTATATCACTTTCCTAGGGTTATACAACTGATGACTGTGAGAAGCAAGATTTGTACCCAGATTCCTTCCACTTCCAACATCAAGCCCAACACCTAGTTGCCTCTTTAAATGCCTTGGTATAGTATTAATTGCGTCCCACTGGATGGTGGGGACACTGGGTTCTCAGTGGCTATGCCAGCAGAGCTCAAGGTTGGGCAATTCCTTCCCAATTGGAGAATTAGGAATATGAGGCCAGCAATAGATTGTGAGTCAGTTTGTCTGAGGCCCAGCCTTGCTCAGTTACCAGAAGCTCATCACCAGATTGGCGGCAGGGGATTGAATCTTTGGGCCATTGCAACCTTTCCAGTCTGTGTACTAAGTTTAGATTGGTTGTGATGTGAGCAGTCATACTGATGAAATCATGCGTCCTTGAAAAACTGAAGAGTTCACACAGTAATGTGCAAGCAAAAACTCTAACAAATTAATTGGACTAATTGTAATGATTTGCAAATTCAATTTTAGAGATAATTTATGAGTGACACACTATAACGCAGCTATGCTGGAAGCTGGAGAACAAGCAAACAGGTATCTGAGGGATACATCTACAGAATAACACCCCACTCCACTCCCCCAAAAAAGGTTGAATCATACATCTCCCTAATATAAGGAATTGGAAAGAAAGGACTGGAGGGTCCAGGGCATTCAGGGAGCCCTGTGTTCCTTGGCGGAGGTTTGTATCTTTATAAAATGTCTAGCCTTTCCCTTGCCATCTTTTCCTTTATACAATCACAGAAGGTAAATGACAGCACATAGAGCTGAAGTCAGTGACTTGCCATCTTCCTAAGCTCATTGTCCTTCTGATATCACTCTAGAATAGCACTACCTGCTGCAAAAGGATCCTGACTTCTTCACATCTGTGGCTAGAGACTCGGGGGATATTCAGGTTACTGAGAATTTCACTTGTTCTTCTTAGGTACCCTACAGTGATATTCCTGGACCCCTGCAAACTAGTTTATGGGTCTGAGGGTCTGCTCATTACCTTCATCTATAAAATGGTGCTAATGATACTTGTGCTACCTACTTTAGAGGATTGTGGTGAGGATCCAATGAAATGATATTTGCAAAGCATTCTATAAACTGTTAGGTTCAAACAAGTTTCTGATTTTTATCTATTTGGATAGTCATTCCTCAAGCCCATTTTATTCTGGCCTCAGACACCAACTTTTTGACCCCAGGCTAGTCATTTAAACTGCTGCCTACCTCAGTTTCCTCAACTATAAAATGGGGATCATAATATCACCCATTTCCCAGGGTTGTTGCAATGATCAAATGAAGTCAAATAAATAAAAAAAAATACAAGCATTTGTAAAGCACTTAGCACAGTGCCTGGCTTATAATAGGAGCTTAATAAATGCTTGTTCCTTTCCTTCTCCTTCCCATCTGGTCTAAATCTTGTCCATGTCTAAATTTGCCACAGAGGGTCTTCCTAACGTGTTGAGGGACAGCCTCACGTTCTCCTGACATTGAAAGGATATCTGGAAAGCATGCGAGCTGTTGAACCATATTCTTCTCTCTTACTACATAGTCCACCCATCTTTTTGCTCATACTTTCTCTTTTGACATCCATTATGGAGTCCTTCAAAGTTCCTTTTTTTTCCCATGTTGCTGCCTGCTCACACCCACCATGTTCCTCTATGCTGCCTCTGTGTGATCATTTAAAATTCCTTTGAGATTGTAGAGTTACATGACTCACAGCCATACAACAATGCTGGTAGAATATTTGTGCTAAAAAGATGAGTCTGTTTCTGGGAGAAGTTTATATTCATTAAAGTAGCTTTGTAATATCCTGAAGGCAATCCAGTCTACTCTTGTCCTCTTTAATTCTTTATCCAGCATGCTTTTCATTTGTACTATCTGGCCTAAATACATACATACATACATACATACATACATACATACATATATACATATATATGTGTGTGTATGTGTGTGTATGTACATATAATTATATATCTGATTATTATATATACTGAGATGGACAACCAGTGTATTTGTAACCAATGTTTGATAGAAGGGAGAGTGAGAGAGAGTCTTTGTGGTCTCTTCCAGCTTTCCCCTGGGGCCAAATATACACTGGAAGACTTTAAGGGGGTGTCACTTTGAAACTGGGTGACCTGGATGGTTGTGCCACCCCACAGGAGTTGGGGGTGAGGCTTCTCTATAAGATGAGGTATGGTTGAAGTCTTGATGGGTGAGATGTAATGGGATGGCTTTGATCAGGGAATCAGGGTTTCTATTTCCACTAGAAGATCCTCAGGAAGCCCTCAGGACTGGATCCAAGCTGGGATGTCCTCCTCCTCTCTCCTCCCAGTCCTCCGCCTGAAGCCCTCTCTTCTCTTCTTCCTCCGAGAAATTTCCAGAATTCTCTCTGGTCTCAACTATCAGCAACTCCTTCTCTGGCTCCTTTTGTCCCATCCCCGTTGCACAAATCCCATCCTTATATATACAAACATACATGTCTATGAATAGATTTTTAACATGTAGTTAGAAATATCACAAATCCTTGGAAAACTGAAGTGTTCACACAGTAATGTGCAAGCAAAATCGCTAATAAATTAATTGGACTAATTGTTTAATGATTTGCAAAATTTAAAGATGAAAATTCATATTCAATAATTAAGTATTATACTTTATAAAGTTTTATTAACAATAAACTAACAAAAAAAACTAGAGTGAAAATATGCTAAACTAATGTCAGCCACACTTGTGAAGAAAAGAGGAAGAAGGAGGAGCTACAGAACTTATAAAACAATGTGACCATGCAAACATGGAGGTGCAGGAAAGATTAAAGGGAATTTTGGGAAATACTAAGGGACTTCTGGAGGATGAAGTCCAAAGGTTCAAAATCTCCATTTATACAAAATCCAATGTTAAAGATAATAATTTATGAGCGACATACTCTACCTCAGCAATTCTGGAAGCTAGAGAATAAATAAACAGGTATATATACATAATATCATACTTGTTCATAATGTGAACAATTAGTCAAGAAATATTGATTAAATTCTTATTATGCCAGGCACTATATTAATAGTCCTTCTTCACTTACTTTTACTAACTGATTAAGGCCAAACTTTTGAGCAGTTACCCAACCTCTTCCAGACAGTTCTACAATATTCGGAGCTTGATGTAACCAGAATGATGTCATCTAGGCAATCCGTACACAAGAACCTTTGGAGGAGCTCGCCACCCACAGGGTATTTGTCTTCCACATGGACTTGATGCCAATTCTCCTCCATCACTGTGGTGATCACGTTTGGTGAACATGTGTCTCTGTTTTAGGCCTCGTTTGATATTTATGATCGAATAAGTTTATGCTGTTGCATCTTTCAAGGACGTAAAATGTTTTGATGTGTGGATAGGAGACACCTTGCAAACTGTAAGGTGTTAGATAAATGTCAGCTATGTTATTCTACCATATGATAGCCTTCATTGTTTTGGGCTGTTGCATGAAATCAAAGGAAACATTTGGCAGGAAACTTCATAATATGGCAGAAAAAAACCCCATGGATTTGAATAGAAAGCTCTCATTGGGAATTGGATCAGAAATTCAGGCATCACAGCCTACAACTTCATGCAAAATATTAAAAAAAATTTTTTTTGATTGGCCTATAGACATCTACTTATTAAGTTTCATCTTACTCCTGCAATGTAGACTCATTAAAAATAAGCAGAATGATAGAATACATTGCTGCCTTTACTTTAATATATAAGCATTAGCAAGTTTTATATATAGGATTTTGTGGAGTTAAATAAAAATCAACTTTTTCTCCCATCTGTCTGTTGCTAAAACATTTACTAATCTGGTCAAGTCCTTTAGTACAAATGGCACATAAGCAGTGTTAACAAGACTGGGTTAAGCTAACTTGTTGGCAGCTGCTCTGTTTCTACTGTTACTTGAGAAAGAATTCTCCCTAGGGCATCCTTTCTCTTGAACATCAATTCTTAAACCTCTTGGAGGGGGAGCTAAAGTTCTCAGTCTCAAAACATGAATGGCTCCACATTGGATGTAACTGTCTTACCCCAAGCTCTTGAGCCCCCATTTTGGTTTTTCCATCAGGCAACAGCTTCTAGATTACATAACTGCCATCCAAACAAAACATCCCAACCTTGATTAAGGGAACCATGTATTCAGGGCTGATTAAATGAACAGGGCCAGACTGAGGGTGTGGGCTCTAACCAAGCACAGGCACACACCTAGGAGTAGGCGGGTAGAATTACAGAGGCTGCTGCCCACATTGTCTCCTCATCTACTCAATGTGGCCCCGCTCAGGCTAGGCAGGGCAGGACAAGAAAAGTGATGGCAGAGAAAGGGCCGAAAAGAGCCATTCTTTCCATGAATGTCTGTAGACAAGGGAAGGATGTAAAGACATTCATGAGGAAAAGGTGACAATCTACTTCGGGGTACACTTTTATCCTAGCTGTCACAATCTGTGTTTCTGGGAATAAAGTCTTTAATAAACACCTTTAACTGGTACTCTATAATCTCATTATTCAGAATCTTTTTTCCCCCCTAAGTAGTGGGAAATTACTGCTTATTATATAGAATGGATGAAGTAAATTCAGGTTGCCCTTAACTTTGAAAACTAATAACCTTGAATCATCTGTTTCTGAAAGTAGAATTCTATAACGAGCCAAAATGAGTTAATGACTCTTCTATTTCTTTTTATCTTAATTTTTGTGTTTTGAATTCAATTTTATTTTCTTGTTTTCAGTTCCAAATTATCTCCCTCCCTCTAACCCCTTCCCCATCCATTGAAAAGGCAAGAAAGACAATACTTTCTTCCATTTCTTACATGAGCTAAGAGAATCTAATAAATATTTCTGAAGAAAAAAAGAGCTTATTATAAAGAGAAAAGTACGTATTGAGTGCATGGGAGCAAGAGAAGGGGAAAAAATCATCACCAACTTCCCAGCTGTGAATATTCCTTTCTTTTTTTTTAATTTTAAGATCTTTATTTTATTAATTAATTTAGAACATTTTTCCATGGTTATAGAATTCATGCTCTATCCCTCCCCTCTTCCCACCCCCTCCCATAGCTAATGCACAATTCCACTGGGTTTTACTGAATATTCCTTTCAAGAGGACAAATGGAAAAAAGTGGGATTTTTTTTAATATAATGAAGTCACCATATTAGATCTGGTCTTCTGTGTCACATTGAGATTTTCTGTTATCATCACAGGGATATCCATTTCTTCTGATGATTAAATCCAGGACATTTCTTTATCACTGTGGTAGTCTGTTTCTCAACTGCATTCCATCCATCACCAGGGAAGATGGGGCAAGGGGAGTATCAATGGCTCAGTGGAACCCCAGCATCACTATTACAAACATAACTCCAAGTCTAACCAGAGTGGGTATTGTTGTCCTTTTCATATATAAAAGCAGAAAGGTCTTGGTTCAATAGTAAGGAACTAATTTGCCTATTTTTGTGCAAAAACTTGCATGCTGAGCTCAAGAGATCCTAGTTGCAGGTATATTCAGAAATAAGCATAACCTGCTGTGGCTATATTCAGTTTCAATGTTCAGAATGTTCAGAGCATAGCATGGGAAATGAGAGACATGCCAAAGGCCTAATGAGCTGCTATGGCAGCCCTTCCAATGAGATAGAAATGGAGATACATACATGGATTTGCCTACACAGTGACTAGCAGAGAAAGTCAAAGCTGCCCATAGACCAGGTCTCCATTGCTTGGTAGAATGGAGTAAGATGAACATGATTATAAAACTTTAAAAGATAATAAGGGGGCAGCTGGGTGGCTCAGTGGATTGAGAACCAGACTCAGAGATAGGATGTCCTGGGTTTAAATCTGGCCTCAGACACTTCCTAGCTGTGTGACCCTGGGCAAGTCACTTGACCCCCATTGCCTAACCCTTACCACTCTTCTCCTTTGGAACCAATACACAGTATTGATTCCAAGATAGAAGATAAGGGTTTAAAAATAAATAAGTAAAAAAAAAAGACAATAGATAATTGTTGAGCCCCCATGAGTGCCAGGTAATGGACTAGACACTGGGGATTGATGTCCCCAATCCCAATGGGAAAGAATGAAGTCTTGCTTTCATCACCTTGAAGTATTAAGTCTGTAGGCTGAGCTGGTCCTGTCACAACTCCACTGGGTTGTGTTTTCATGCTGGAGGAGGCTCTGGGAATGGAGGAGTAGTATTGTATCTCAGCAAATGTTAGAAATCCCCCAAAAGAGAGCTGTGACTAAGAATTCTTAAGAGTAATGATTTTACTCTATAATTCCACAGTCTCTTCCTCTATCTCCTCCTCACCTTTGAATTCACTTAAGACATTTAAAACCCAACCTTCCAGGAAAAGATACATACTTACCACACCCTCCACTGGCATAAGGTCTCTTGTTAAGAACATTTACAGAGATCACTGGGAAAAGCACGCTAAGCTAAGCATTATGGAGATGTATAAAATCCCTGACCTTTAACAAGATTATAATCCATTAGATTATGAGCTCTTTAAGGGCTGGAACTGTCTTTTTGCCTCCTTTCATATACTTGGCTAGAAAATGCTTCCTAAATGTTTATTGGCTTATTTATTATAATATAGCCGCATATTATAATAGTAAAAGAATAATTAGAATAATTAAATAATAATGATATGTTAAATATGTTAAAATAATACATAATGAATAATATAATATAATTGAGGTCATCTAAATTAGAAGTTTCACGTGAAACAACATGGCTAGTTCTAGGTGACAGTTACAAACACCAGGACCTATCTAGGTGTTTCAATTGCCCCTGGACATTTCAAATCTATCTGAATTTTGAACTACCCTGGCATTTTGATAGTCTTCTAACTTGGAGACAACCATTTCCTAAGTCTGGTTGACATCCTTGAGGCTAAGTCTCAGGTAGTCTTGGGAAACTGAATGAGTTGATTTGTGGTATTTGCATGGCCTTCTTCCCAAGGATATTATATTAGTTTGGCCTTCCATCTCAAGGAATAAAAACACAACCACACTCATCTCTATGCTAATAACATGGTTTATTGATAGCCTACAAATCACCAGTAGGACACTCAAATATGGAAGAAATCATAAAAACGGAAGAAATAAAATATGGAAGAAGCCCTGTGCTTTTTCTGGACTGTCACTGTTGGGTCCCAGGACTGATCTGGTTCTGGGAAATGAAGTCACCCACATAACTCCAGCCCAGACAATTGGTTCTATCCAAATTATAGAATGAGACTAGTATCTGAAAGTGGCTAAGGGGTGAACTTTACCAAGGTAAACTAAGGGAACTGGATAGAGCCTTTTACAATTATACCAATCTAATAGGGTACATAGACTTACATTTGAATACACCAATTATGGAAAAGGTCAGATGAAGTTAAATAAATGGTTTGGATGAATTCCTTTGCCCTGGGGCCACCCTCATAAATTATCTAGTCACTCTCCTGATTTCTCCCTTTTCTTTAGAGAGAGGGGACTGATTTAACCAGCCTACAGCAAATATTTTTCATATCCTTTAGGTTGTGAGCCCCTTGGAGACAGGACTTGCCTTTTACCTTTCTTTGAATTGCTAGTACTTATCACATATTAGAATTAGATTAATAAATGCTTATTAACTGACTGCCTAGGTTTTTCACAGGGCGAGAGGTGCATAACCAAAAATATGACATGATACCTGTTTGATTTAAGAATTCTTATAGTTTCTATTCACATAAAGTTTGGACTTGAATTATGATCTCATTGGTATAGCCAATTCTTTATGGTAAAACTATCTTTTGCAGTGCAATAGCAACTACTCTGAAACTTAGAATATTAAAAAGTTCCCTAGGCATTGAGAGGTTCACTAATTTCCAATGCTTTGCTATCACACACACACAACACACATAAAATGATGCCATAAGTATTTTGATATATATGGGGATTTCTTCTTATCAAAAACTTCCTGGGATATAACCTTAGGAGTACATTCATCCAGAAAGGAATCATCACCTCTAGAAACAATCTGGCATTAGAGAAAGACCACATTTGGAGTCCAATGATCAGTTCTAAACACCACAGTTTAGAGAGGACATTTTAAATTAGATGACTTATCTCTCTCTCAAACTCAACCAGGCCCAAATCCGAGTTCATTATTTTTCTCCCCAAAACCACTTCACGTGTTAAGGGCTCCATCACCCTTTTAGTCACCTCAGTTTGCATCCTGGTGTCATCTTTGACTCCTCACTCACCTTTCCCAGAGACAATCAAAGGTCAAGTCTTGTAGATTCTGCCTCTACATCTATTAGTGTCCCTTCATTCTACTCAAATAGCCCTACCCTAGTTCATCACCTTTCCTATCCCGGACTATTGCAACTCTGTTGAGTCTACTTGTCTTAGGTCTTTCCCATCTTCAATCTATTCTCCATAAAGTTAGCAAAATAGTATTCCTAAAACATGGGTCTGGCCATGTTATAACCTTGCTCAACAAACTCAAAAAGCTTATGATAGAGAAGAAAAGGAAAATTATGTACAATTTCACATAAACTCAGACTTTTAGAAAAGGAGATTTCAATGGGTTCAGAGGAAGAAGAATAAGTAAGATCTTATGGACTAAGTTATTTCAGGGAAGTCAATCCAGGAGGGAAGGAAAATGATCAAGAATAAAATTCTGAAAATACAAAGGGATACCATTTCATTGAAGAGGAAAAATTGAATTTATTTGAAGAGATCAATGTTGATAAAAAGGAGACTCACCAAGTTAAATTTAAAAAAGAAATAGGGAGTAGCTATATGGCTCAGCGGATAAAGAGCCAGGCCTGAAGACAAGGCACCCTGGCTTCAAGTATGGCCCCTGATACTTCCTAGCTGTGTGACCCTGGGCAAGACATTGAACCCCCATTGCCTAGCTCTGACTGCTCTTCTGCCTTGGAACCAATACATAATGATTCTAAGGTAGAAGTTGAGTTTTTTTTAAAGAGATGTACAGAAGACAGAAATAAGGACAGGTAATAGGTGAACATAAAATTGCAGAAGTGAGAGATGGATCCATCAGACTGGAGGAGGGCAAATATCCCAACTTTCAAAAAAAAAAGGGAAGAGAAGAATCTACATAGTATGAGGCAGTAAGCTTGACTTTTATTCCTGGGAACATTCTAGAAAGGATCATTAAAGATATTTGGCTATCTAGAAAGAGAAATAGTGATTAGAGCTGTTTTATAAAGAACACGTCATTTTTTGACAGGATTACCAAGGAAGTGGGTACAGTTAGGGCTGCTGCTATTTTACCTAGCATGTAGCAAAGCTTTTTGATGGGGTTTCAAAAGAATTCAATGATGATACAATTATATGGATGCAGAACTGGTTAAATGCCCAGTCTCAAAGGAAATTAATGCTTCAGTCTCAATCTAAGAGGTCTCTAAAGAAGTATCTTAGGGATCTGTAGTTGGCTGTATGTTATTTAGCATTTTTAACTTTGACTTGAATAAAGGTATGAATGACATGCTCATCAAATTTGTAGATGACATAAAGTTGGGAGACATACTCCCAACACACTAACACCAGATGAAGATCCAGAAGGATCTTGACAGGCAAGAAAGAGCAAGGGATCTTAATCTGAAGTCTATGAATTAATGTTTATATATATATAATATACATATATATGCACATATATATTTGTATTATAATGCAATTGCTTTCCTATTTATCTAATACATTTAAAAAGATTATTCTGAGGAAAGGTTCAGAGTTATTACTAGATTACTCTCTCTCTCTCTCTCTCTTTCTCTCTCTCTCTCTCTCTCTCTCTCTCTCTCTCTCTCTCACACACACACACACACACACACACAAAAGCACGAATATTATGGACCTATTAGTGAAATATAATAGGATGCATTTCAAAAGGGCTAGTAAAGTCCTGCCCTTGGGTCCAAAAAAAATTCTTCAACAAATATAGGAGGGATGGGTAAGTAGCAGTTGTTCTGAAAAGAATCTGAAGGTTTTAGTGGACTTTAAGCTCCAAATGCATGGGCTAAAGAACATGTCAGCCTAAAAAGCTAATTCAATCTTGGACTTTATTAGGAAGGCATAGCTTCTGGGAACAGAGAGATGATAATACTACTGTTCTCCGCCCTTATCAAACCTCATTTGGGGTAGTGTGTCCAGTTCTGGGAACCATGGTTTAAGAAAGATATTCCAGGCCTGGAGATAGGAAGTCCTGGGTTCAAATGTGATCTCAAACATTTCCTAGCTGTGTGACTCTGGGCAAGTCACTTAACCCCAATTGCTTAGCCCTTACCTGTTTTCTTCCCTGGAACCAGTACTTGGAATTGATTGAGAGAAAGAAAAGAGAGGAAAGAAAGGAAGGGAGGAAGGCAGGAAGGAAGAGAAAGAAAGACAGTGATAAGAATGTCTATAAGAGGACAATTATATGGTAAAAGTCCCTTGATTCATAATATATGAGGATGGGTTGAAGGAACTGGGCATATTTAGCCTAGAACAATAGTTTTCATGGTGTGGTCCAGAGACCCTATTGGGAATGAATAAGGAGTCTCTGAGATTTTTTTATGGGGGTTGTGAGGTCAAAACAATTTTCATAATAATACAGGCATTTTAACTTCTAACAGAGCATGTATCGATAGCTATAACCTTCTTAAAGAAAGAAAACCTCTTTTGGGGACCCTTAATTTTTAAGAGTAGAAAGTCTTGAGACCAAAAAGTTTGAGAGTTGCTCATCTAGAAAGAAGAAATGGGTAGGTGGGAATGGGGCATGATATTTGAAGTGTTGTCATAAGGATAAGAATTGGACTTGTTCTGTTTAGTCCCAGAGAGAACCAGGAACAAAGGGTACAAGTTGCAAAGACACAAATTTAGCCTCAATGCCAGAAAAATAAAATTCCTATTAGAGCTGTCCAAAAGTAGAATGGCTCACCTTGCAAGGCGGTGAGTTCCTCCTCTGTGGAAGACTTCAAATAGATTAGAGAAGTACTTGTTCATTATGTTATGGTATGAATATCTGGGGTTACACTAGATGGATGCTGAGGCTACCTTTCAAGGCTTATTATCCATTACTCCCCTTTACTTATTCTTTAGTCTAGCCAAACTGGCCTTCTTGTTATTTTCATATGAAATACTCTATCACAGTTCTTGCACAGGCTGTTTTCCCTTCTTGGAATGAACATTACTTCCACCTCTTAGGATCTCTAGCTTCCTTCTCAGCTTATCTCAAATGTACCATTTCTGGGGCAACTACAGAGTGCTAGACCTAGAATCAAGAAGATTTATCTTCCTGAATTTAAATCTTGCCTCAGACACTTACTAGCTGTGTGACTCAGGACAAGTCACTCAACCCTGTTTTGCTTCAGTTTCTTCATCTGTCAAATGGCAAATCACTCCAGTATCTTTGCCAAGAAAACCTCAAATGGGTCATGAAGAGTCAGATATGACTGAACAACAACCCCTTTTTTTTAAAAAAAAAACACCTTACTTTCTGACTTGGAATCAATACTATGTATTATTCCTAAGGCAGAAGAGCAGTAAGGCTAGACTTGCCTATGGTCACACTGCTAGGAAGTATCTGAGACTGGATTTGAATCTAGGACTCTCTAGGTCTGTCTCTTTTATACACTGAGCCATGGAGCTGCCACATAACCCTTTCTATATGAAGTCTTTCCTAATATTGCTGCTGCCCCCTTACCTTATATTTATTTTTATATAGTTGTGTATGTATGTATGTATGTATGTATGTGTATATATATATATATACATATGTGTGTGTTTACTCCATAGAATTTGAATTGTGTGAGGTTAAGGATGGTTTCATTTTTACTTAGCAAATGTTCAATAAAATGTTTATTGATGGAGCAGTTGGGTGGCTTCATGGATTGAGAGCCAGGCCCAGAGAATCTTAGGTTGAATCCAGCCTCAGGTACTTCCTAGCTATATGACCCTGGGCAAGTCACTTCATCAACATTGCCTGGCCTTTACTGCTCTTTTGCCTTAGGAATAATACATAGTATTGATTGCAAGACAGAAGGTAAGGGTTTTTAAAAAATGTTTATTGAACACTGACAAAAAGCATCCACAGATGGACAACTCAAGCTCAGGTTTTTTGAGGATAGGTTGAAAGAACTGATATGTTTTAGAAGAGCACTGGGCAATTAGACAGCTATACTCAATTATCTAAGGGCATGGAAGAGATTTAGATTTATCTTCAGAAGCAAAACCAAAAATAAAGGATCTAAGTTACAAAGAGGCAAATTCAGGCTTGATATCATGAAAAACTTTGAGGTTTTTTGTGCTATTTTTTTGAGTTATTCCAAAGTATTGGCTCCATCAGGAGGCTATGAATCCCCTTTGAAGTTCCTCAAGCTGAGTGTATTAAAATGCCTATTCTTTGTGGGGTATGGTTGGAACTGGAGAGTGAGGAGGTCCTCTCTAATTCTGATGTACTGAATTATTTGGTGATAATCCAGACAACTCCATCGCTGACTCTCTTCTTCCCTAACCCTTAGTCCTTAAAGTTAAAACCACCTTAATTCTTTTTTAAATTTCCATTATGGAGAATTAGTGACAGATGAGTTCAGATAAAGACTGGTACTCTTCTTTACACAGGTGGAGGGTCTGGGTTAGAAATAATTGCAGAGGCTTTGCTTACAGAAGATCTATACTCCTCAGGAAGTTAAGTCACCAGTATCATTGTCCTTTTATTCTCTGCAGAGTTTTCATGTTCTAGACTAGAGAATATCTACCATTCCCAGACCCTCTGTTTTTTTCTCAGGGGCAATGAAAGTCTATCCAATTTCTTTTTCCTGATGAGGATATCATGTCATCAAATCTCACTGCCCAATAATAGTGGGCAAAATTGGTCAATTTTCCAAATTTCCAAAGTTCAAGCAAAACAGCTTAGCTGAAAGCAATTTTCTTCAATAGATTCCAAACCAAGAACTGTTTCTAACATTAGAGGCTCTTTAGTGACTCTGAGATGATAAGAACATTTGCTTACCAGAAAACTTGGAGGACCAAAGTATACCAACTGATGTACTTTGATGCATCAACATGAACATTAAAAAAATTTTTTTTTAAACCCTTACCTTCCGTCTTGGAGTCATACTGTGTATTGGCTCCAAGGCAGAAGAGTAGTAAGGGTAGGCAATGGGGGTCAAGTGACTTCCCCAGGTTCACATGGTTGGGAAGTGTCTGAGGACAAATTTGAATTACCATTTTTTTAATCTATAAAGGAAATTAAAATAGGAAGAAAATCTTTATTCCAAAAACTACTAACCAGCAGTTCCTTCAAATGCTAAGAGATTGATTACAAAAAAATATTCAAGGGTTAAATTCCACAAGCATTCATTAAGGGCTAATTCTGAGCTGAGCACTAGCCCTAGGAGATAAAAGACTAAATAAGGCTTAGTCCCTCAAGAGCCCTCAGGATATTTGCAATCTAGGAATATATATATATATATATATATATATATATATATATAAAGTTTCTCTGTCTTCTAGGCCAGGAACTCCCTAACTCAAACACTTATTCGTATTGATGAACTTATGTGTATTGATGAACTGACTTCTCTTAGTGTATCAAATCACACTGCGAAAACTCAATGGGAATGGAGACAAAAGGAATAGTGGAAAACAGAGGGAACTTGGAAGATCTGGGTTTGATTCTAGGTTTATATCCTTAAATAATCCATCCTCAAGAATTTATTAAATACCTATAAAATAGGTGGCACTGTGCTAGGATCATTCAACTAACTACCTTCTTTCCCTTCCTCTCCAAAATCCTTCTCTTTGCCAACTTACATTCTACAAGGGAAGTAATATGACCAAATAAATGGAAAATATATACAAAGTAATCTGGGTAGGATTGTGTGACTGTGTGACCCTGGGCAAGTCCCATCCTCTCCAAACCATATTTTTTTTCATCTTTAAAATGGGGATAATCATACAGAGAAGACCCACCTCACAGGATGATGTGAAGAAAACAAGGGTCAAAAATGCTGGTCAAATGAATTGTTGGTGTCTATGCTTTAGAGCTGTTATCAATTAAGAAGTTGATTGCTAGAGTTGATAGGGGAGCAGCTGGCCATAATCATTCCTGTCCTACAGTCACAGTTAGGTATTGATACTCAATGGTAAGTTGGGTCTTACTACTGAATAAGGCCTGGAGAAGCAAACTACCATTGGTCTCTGCGTGGGGATGGTAGTTTCTTTATTTCTTTAAGCCAAATAGAAAGCGTGAAAGGGAACTCAAGGGAAAATCCAAACAACTGTTCTGTACGCCCAATTCAGGGCTGGTAAAAGGCGAACCTTGATGAAGGCACCCAGTTAAGTTGTCGACTTAGCTGGTGCTGGTGTATGTGAGACCCCGGCAGGGGTGAAAAGGGATGCTGGACAGCATTATCTCTTCTTCTCTAGAAAACTTCGTTGGTGGCCAGTTGCTTCCAATGGATTGTCCTCGAGGTTACCCGCAAAAACAGAGATGGAAATTCAGCTTTTGGAAAACTGAACTTGAGGATTTCCAATTTTCAATAAAAACTGGCTACTTTCTTAATGACCAGGTATCTCAAGACCAATGCCTGGCTTTCCTTCGAAGGGGTCTCACTTGGGCCTTGGCCAGAGAGTTTTTCCCCAGCAAGTATGAGTTTGAGACCTTCCGCAGAAGCTCTCAGCCACCCTCTGCCGCCTTCAGGGCCAGCCAGCAACTTCTTTCACAATTTTCTCCAAGTTTGGAAGCTTCCGTCAAGTGTCCTGGCTCTGGTCCATCAGTCTGCTGTCTCCCGGTTCCTGTAGAACTCCAAGCCCGAAAGCCTGGGACCCCCGGCCCCCTGCACTCCCGCGGAGCCCAGCCCCGGGCCTCTCCCAGGGGTCCCTCCTTTCTCCGCCTTTACCTGACGCCCGCCAGCCCGCCCGCGACTCCGGGCGCAGCAGCCTCCTCCCACAGCCAGTCCTTCCATTGGTTCGGGCGGCTGCCCGTCTACCCCGCCAGCCCCTGCTCGGGTCCGGAGGCAGGTTTAGCCAAAGGAGCGGTGGCCGCTCCAGCTCCAGCCCGGGCAGCCGTCGCTAGAGGAGAAAGGAGGTCGGACAAGCGGGCGCGGGAGGGAACGGCAGAGATAGGAGTCGCTGGTGGCGCCTGCTTAGCATGTCCCTGCGCACAGGAGTCCCCACACGACGCTGCCGCCTCCCCAGCTCCGGCACCAGCAGTAGCAGCAGCAACAGCAGCAGCAGCGCCACCGCCGCCGACTCCGGAGCAGCAAACTTGGCAGCGATGTCTCCCGGCCCCGAGCTGGCCATGTAGCAGCTCGCTGGGCTCCCCCCGGACCGCCGTGCGCGCCTCTTCCCACTGGGCCAGAGGGAAGAGAGTGAGAGCGAGCTGGAGGCTAAGCAGCGCGGAATGCACTCGGCAGCCGTGGGCCCCTGACGTGGGTGCCCCGAGACGTCTCCCCGAGCGAGGGACAGTGCCCTTCGGTGGGTGCCCGGGCTGGACTTCGGGGAGAGCGAGGGAAATGGGCGAGAAACTTTCGGAGCCACCGGAGCCCGTGCCCCGCCGCGGCTGCTGCAGCAGTAGCAGCAGGCTGGTCCCTACTCCGGCGGACGTTCCCGCCGCAAACGTGTCCCCCTGTACCTCCTCGTCTGAGTCCTCTTCTGGCTCCGAAACTCTGTCAGAGGAAGGAGAGCCTAGTGGCCAGATCGCCTCCTTGGTCATCCAGCAGCAGCAGCCGCAGCAACAGCCTCAGCAGCAGCAGCAGCAGCCACCTCCTGCCCCGCCAGCTCCGGGCGCAGAAGGGCGGAGAGAAGCCCTACGGCGGCAGCAGTTGGAGCCGCAGGCGGATCGCGGTGCGGCCGGGCAGTCCGGGTGCCTGGGAGCCCTGCTGCCCGGGGCTGAGCGCGGTGGCGCATCGCAGGAGGAACAAGATGAGGAGGTGAGGTTTCTCTCCTTGCTTCTCCTTCCCTTTCCCAGGTCTTGGACCCTGCGCCCTGGCAGCGGCTTGCCCAGGGCGAACATTGCTCCCAGAGTGGAGGGGATGGGGGCGAGGTGTGTGTTAAGCGAGGCGGAGTAGGGGTTGCGAGGCTTAATGGGAAGGGGTCCTAAGCTCATTGCGCCACTCGAGGTTTTGGGTCCCTGGTGGTCTTTCTCATACCCAATGCTCTCCAGCATCTCACTGTCCAGGGCCAGGGATACTGACAGCTTTTTGGGGGAGGGGGTGTTTGCTTTGCTTTAGGGGTCACTGACTTTTCTCTAACTATATCTATCTGGTTGCTTCATATATGTGTTTACACGATGAGCTTACGTGCAGCTGGCCATTTAAAGACGTTGTTTAACATCTCTGTGTAGACATACATATAGGTATATAATCTTCTTGCATATATTTACCCCCCCCCCCTTCCTGAATGGTGCTTGGGATCCTTGCTTTCCCACTGAAGCTCCAGGTCGCCCAGGGAACATGTGGTGTGTTGTGGTAGTGGGTGTGTGTGGAGGAGGTATGGGGGGAGATGGGGGAGGGCAGGCTTAAGGAGGCCAGGGGATGATGGAACGTTTCTTGGAGCCTAGGGAGCACAGCTGGCCTCCCTGGGAACTGTCTTGACCTAGTCTCTCTCGCCTAAGTCGTGGGAGTTTCTTGCTCCGGAAACTTCACGTGGGTCCCCTTTCTCCCCCCCCTTTTTTTCTTCCCCTCTGCCCCGTGGGTGGAATTGCCGGGCAGGTGGCTTGGTATGGCAACAGTGGTGTTCTTATTGGGGAACTGGATAGGCAGTGTGGAGAGGTGCCTTCCCAGGCATCTCTACTACTTCATGCTTTGTTCTTGCCGAGGGGGCTTTTTAAAAAGCTATTTTGGCAAAAGATTTGCCTTCTGAAAGATGCTGTTCTTTTTGATCCCTATGGCTTAAAATGCAGTCTTTGGCTTTCAGAAAAGATTTTCCTACAGAATTGATGATTCCTTGTCTTGCCAATAGATTAATTTGATGGTCCCATGGTTTTCCAGCTTCCCTGTCCTCCCAGGCCTCACTTGATGCCTTTGGAATGCAGCTGTTAAACTTAAGACCAGGGTGGCTTTAAAGTTGTTTATATAGACATCTCTTAAGGGGAAGTTGGCTTGATTAGCCCATTAGATTTTGAGCTCCTGGAGGGTCAGGAGAATTTTTTGATTTTTTTGAGGGGGAGAGGGAGGTATTCCCAGCCTTAGCATAGTGCCTGGCACTTAGTAGGTGATTTACAAATGCTTACTGGCCTATTAGAAAGAGTAGTAAAAATAACTGACCATAAATTGCCTCCCTTTGAAATGAATTTTTCAGGCTGAAATAGCATTCTTTCTACCTTTGATCTTTTTGGTAAAATCTCTGACAGAAATAAAAATAAAAGATTTCCTGAAGTCCATAGCCCTGAAAACCAACACCTTAGTTTTCCCACCCCAGGAAAGAAGTTTGACTTAAGAGATTCTTATTATTATACAAGAGATAATCATTCCAGCACTGTTAGGAACTGGGGATGCAAAGAGATATAAACCCAGCTTCTACTCTCAAGGAGCTTACATTCTAGAATGAGAGAGAACATAGACCAAAATGTACAAGATTACCTGTACTATTGCCTGATCTTGGGTTGTACCTCCTAAGGAAATTGGCCAGGAGATCTCAGGGTGAACCAGATTTCTAGGGCTGTTATGGACCCAAGTCCTGAAACTGAACTGGTATCTGGCTTTCCATAAAGCTACTTTTCTGTGCCTTGGTTTCCTCCATAAAATGAGGTATTTGATTATTTTTAAGATCACCTTTTTTATGTTTTAATGTATTGTATTCTATATTTCAGAACAGATGGACTCAGACTTAGGATCAGTACTTTTAAGACTGGATAGATATATTCTGGCCTGGGGAACTAAGGGATGGGAAAGGTTTGGCTCTGGAGTTTGTTTTGACCAGCACTGCGATATTAGAGAATGCACATTGGTTGGCACACAAGTTGATGTTTGTTGACCTGCCCTGAAGTCCTAATTTATTGTTAGAACATCTTATCCATGGGTTCTTAACCTTTTTATTTAAGCCATTGGACCCCTTTGGCAGTATGATGGACCTTTTCTCAGAATAGATTATGAAGGAAACTAAATATTAGTGGGAATAAAGTTGTAGCTTTTCCCCTTCCCAATTCATGTGCCATGGACCATGATAATGGTCCTTGAACCCTTGATCTAGTCCAACTGCCTAGTTTTGCATAAGAAAATACTGAGGTCCTTTGAGATTGATTTACCCATAGTTTCATTAACAATTCACAACACCTAAGTCTTTTGACTCTCAATCTAGTTATCTTTCCCCACCTTATCATGCATTGTACACGGTAAGAATGGTAGACCTTACCAAAGTTCTGCAGTTTCAGCAACGTATATTCTTCTTCCTCTGGGTCTTAGTAGATGATTTACTGAATTGCTATGGCCAAAAAACAAAACAAAAAAAACCCATTAGTTGGTGGTCCCTTTATCTCCTGGTGATGAGCCAGACTACTCCACAGGTAACTAACCTAATGCTCATTAGACATCCTTGAGGTCCTACTTGAAAATTTCCTAGCTTGGTAGGGCCAGCCAGACCCTATGTTTTGCTGGCACAGATATTAAGAATCAGGGTCACCTTCAGGACACCAGAAATGGTCTGTAGTAGAGGAATATTAATATTTATTTTAGAGGGGAAACATTGGGGTTGCCTTGTATTAACCCTATAGGAGTCTAGTTGTGGTCAGCCTCACAGTACTGAGAGTCAGGAACCTCTCACTTTTTATTCCAATTCTGCTGCTGATTTATTGCCTAGCCTTGGACAAATTATGTTGCCTTGCCTCTGAAGTAGGGAATCCTGATAACTTATTTCATGTGGATATGTTGTGTAGGTTTACTGATGAAAAAAAGTTAAAAAAATGAACATTTGTGGTCTGTGAAATCTGGACAATGTAATGTAAACTGATATATGTTAATTATATAATAACTTGCAATATTGTATTGGCGACCTCAAAAATTATAAGGGCAAAGAATCTTTTGTTCTGAGAAACTGGACACAATTAAAAATGAGTAATTTTTCTTGAAAGGGAGTATGCATTATTCTTAAAGGAAAGAGTAAATTTCAGTTTCTATTTTATAGCTCTTATGTTGACATTTCTTCATGTTTGCTAAAATTTGAGGTGAGAGAAAACTTCTTGGTCTGGATAGTTGTTTGCCACAGTTTAGTGGTCTTATTAGAATGAATCTGGAGATAAGTCTTTTTTTTTTCACCTGCTCAGGCAAAGAATGGAATAAAAGTAAGATTAGTAAATCAGTGTAATCTGAAATCTGGAACAACTTTTTCCTCCCTAATTTAAATTTTGCAATTGTTAAGATTTTCTCCTAGATTTCTAATAAAAATACTAAAGTCTAGCTTTGAAGGTTAACTTTTGAAAATTCTCATAACTCAGCAAATCTAATCATTGCTAGAAAATTTAACATTACTATGATGTACTTGAAAGACTTTTCAACAGATTATATTTAAGGAAGTCGGCAGTCGTTCAATAATTTAATATTATATCTTGTTATTGTCAATGGAATTTAAAGAAACTCTAATCATTCTTGGCTTTAAAAGTAATACTTTAGTTTTATATGGCACAACTTCAAGTTTTCCTGTACTTCAGATTAAACATATAAACCACAGCTGGTATAGTTTAAATTTTTTATTTAAATAAACTATGTCTGACCTTTACTACTTATCCCTTAATCTTATGAATTTGAGGGTTTTGAGAGAAGGGGGGGCATCCCTCCTGGCAATGAAGGTGATTACATCGGGAAGATCCTATAGTAACTAACTATTTTGGGTTGAAAAACATTTTTTGACATCTGCTTTTGGCTGGAGAAAAACGATTATACCACCTTTGAAAATAACTTTACATTTTGTGGTTTGGATGACTATCAAGCTTCAGACATTGGTAAATTATGATGCTTAAATTCTGTAGTTCTTAAACCAAGAAGTTAAACAGCCCACACTTGGAGTAGGATGAAAAAAAGGCTTTAAGTTTTGCCAGCTAGAATGGAAATAGAGGTATAGTACTGAGGAGATACCTAGTCTTATTGGTACTCTTGTGTATTAGAACCAGGGACTGGCCAGATGGCAGAAAAGGGCTTTGATGGCAGTTAAAAGGATAGCACCTCAAGATAAAATGGGTTATTTATACCTAACTCTGTTTTCTGTTTCCTGACTGATGGCAAGAACAATTTGGATATTGCTTTAAATCTTTCCCCTCCCATCCCCCACTCACTTAATAGGGTTTTGATGGTCTGGTCTGTTTAAAGGTTTAGGGGTTCTTTGGAGCTATCCTAGGCTTGGAACTCATAGTATCTGAAAGTTAATGGGGAAAAAACCCCCTGCTGAAATTAACTCTATTTGGATCCCTTTAAAATTTGAAATTAAAGTCATTGGGTGAAAACTTTTGGGAATCTTCTGCATTCTGCTTAGACAAATAAAACTTTTTGGTGAAATTCCCAAATGCCAATGTAAAGAGGAATTGGGACTCCCTTACCTTCCTGTCAAAAATTCATGCTTTTTAATATAGGGAGAGTATTTTAACAAGTTTTTTTAAAAAATGTATTTTGGGGCCATTTGCTGGGACATATTACCTTTTTATAAATGTGCCCAGTGTCACAGCTTGAAAATGATAATTAGGTAAGATTTGGAACAAATTGGCATCTTTAGAATCACAGATCTAGTTTCCTTATTTAACCAAGAAACTAAGGAGAGAAAATGAATGAAGACCTAGCACTTCTTCCCTACTCCTATAGATATGGGGTGGGAGTGAATGAATCACTGTTGTCATCTAAGGTGATCAAATAGGGAATGCTGGAGTTCTGAGAAGTGTTTGGCCTGAACAACATTAGCTCAGGAAATATAAAGAATTGCTCATTAAATTTATTTTTGAGATTTTGCTCCTTCATCTACTGTTTTATATTGAAGACTTCATATATTTTGAGTAAGAAAAGATGTTTTGGATCCTGAAGAATGATTATACCTTAAAAGTTAGTATCTTTTAAAAATAATAATATCACCTTTGAAGCATTAGAAATACATTTCGTGTGTTTAATTTTAATTTTGATTTGCTTTAGAAGGAGATCGAAGTCCTTTGGTTTAAAGATCTGTAAGGGTGAGCATGAATGCCACTTTTCATTGTGACTTTTTTCTAAGAATGGTATTTTCCTTAATGGAGAATATTAATGGATGGACAGGTTGAAAGAGGGGGGTAGTGTTGAGGTGTGGGTTGACAGATCGACAAAGCTAAGCTACCATGAAATGTTTGCTTCTGCTGTAAGTTCCAGGGGAATTACTTACCTTGAAATCATTCTGAGGGGGAATTGTTCTGAGATTAGTCCTGTCAGTTTATGGAACCTTTAACATCTGTGTACTACCACAAATGAGGAGAAGAGAGCTTGTCTGGCCAGATGGACCAAGATGGAAGGTTTGGCTAAATAGAGTAATTTTAAAGACCATATGCTTCCCATTTTCCTTTCTTCCATCCTTCCAATGTCAGTCATTCAATTAGCATTTATTAAGTGCCTGCTGTGTACCAGATATTGTGCTAAGCACTGGAATTTGAAATAAAGAACCAAGAAATAATAAATTATTTATTTTGTAAATGTTTAAAAATCTGTAAAAGAGTACAAGTAACTAATGGCTTTATTGGTGGGCGTGTTAGTGCTCTAAAACTTACATAGTCATAGATTTGGAGTAGAAAGGTTTTAGAAATCATTTGTTCTTATTGTTATTCAGTCATTTTTCAGCATTGTATTTTGGGTCCCATTTGGGGTTTTGTTGGTAAAAATAGTGGAATGGTTTGCTATTTCCTTCTCCAGATCATTTCACAGATGAGGAAACTGAGGCAAACAGGGTTAAGTGATTTCCCAAGGTCACACAGCTAGTAAATGTCTAAGACTGGATTTGAACTCAACAAGATGAGTCTTTCTCACTCCAGGCCCAGCATTCTATCTACTGTACCACCTAGCTGCTTAATTTTAAAGATGAGAAAACCAAAGTCCAGAGAAGTTCTTTGAGTTGCCCCAAGGTCACAAAAGTAGTCAGTTCTGCTGCTAAGATTTGAATCGAGCTTGTGTGGTGCTAGATTGATCATGTTTTCTACTGTATTATAGAGCTTCACACATGGTATATAAAATCCTTTTACCTATAATAGAGAAGTAACTTAAAATGTATTCACTCTTAGTAATAGGATAACAGCTTTGGAGGTGGAAGGAATTGGATCCAAAATTTAGAATCAGAAGGAATCTTAAACATCATCTCAGCCAGTACTTTCATTTTATAGATAATGAACTAGGCAGATGGTGGTAAAGAGATTTGCTCAAGGTTGTGTAGGCAGTAAGTAGTAGAGTTAGAATTTAAACCTGGATCTTATGACTCTAAATCCATTATGTGTTCTTTCTATTGCATCCCAGTGTCTCCTTTGACCAAGGGCTGGAAAACTTTGTGTCATGGACTCCCTTTGGCAATCTGGTGAGCTTACAGACCCCAATCTTAGAATACATATTTACATAGGATTATGAAGGAAACTAGATGGTGCTCTATCTGCTGGAGTCAGGAAGACTGGAGTTCAAATCCAGCCTTGGGCACTTACTATCTGTGTAATCCTGGGCAAATTATGTAAGCTTGTTTGCCTCAGTTTTCTCATCTGGCAAATGAGGTGGATAAGGAAATTGTAAAACATTTGCCAAGAAAATCCCAAATGGGGTCTTGAAGAGTTGGACACAACTAAATAAAAACAACAGTTGTATTGAAATATAATTATTGGGCATAGTGACTAGATAAACCCTGTTACTGAGGAGGCTGAGGCTGGTGGATTGATTGAGGTCTGGAGTTTGAGCTGGCACCAATATCATGAACCCCAGAACACTCTGAGGGGGGAGGGCCTGCCTTGCCCAGACTAAAGAAGGATGAGCTGTCTCAGATTAGAAATAGAGCAATTCTAAGCTTCCATCCAGATCAGCAATGGGATCACTATTGAGTGGCCTCCATACTTCCAGTCTAGGAGAGATAGGGAGACCTAGTCTGAAAGAAATGTGATTCTATCATTTTTCAGTCTTGTCCAACTCTTCATGACCCCAATTAAGGTTTTCTTGGCAAAGATACTGGAGCAGTTTTCCATTTCCTTCTCCAGCTCATTTGATAAATGAGGAAACTGAGGCAAAATGACCTGCCTAGGTAGTAAGTGTCTGAGGTGAGTCTTGAACTCTGGAACTTGAGTCTCCCTGACTGCAGGTTCAGAACTCTGTCCACTTCAATTCGCTGCCCCAGTCTGAAAGAAAGGCAATTACCAAAATATTAAGATAATAAATTCACAGCCCCCTGACACCCTGCCCTGAAAATACCTTGTAGAGAAGGCTATTATGAAAGAACTGGTAATTGCTGTTGTATGATCATAAGATGTCTCATCTCCAAGAAAAGAGTTTCTTATATTGGGATATCTTGGTGTGAAGGAGAGAGCCTGGTGATGTATGTAATAAATGACGCCCCGTGGAGGAGAAAATGATATGGTATCTTTCAATCCAAGAGGGCTTCTGTAATTTATTATTACTTAGTTTTTATATACTGGAGTGCTCTTCCACTGAAGAACTTATGTCCCTTTAATCCCCATAAATCTATTTGGAGTCAAGCTGTCAATATTACCCTGATTTTATATATGGAGAAAGAGACCTAGGAAGAGTAAGTCAGTGGCAAAAGCAGCAACAAAAAGAAATCCCTAAGTCTCTTATCCACTGGATTTTTGCAACATCAACTACTTTGCTGTGTAAACATCTAGTAGTACCAGGCAGGCTGCTTATTCATGAGCAGTCGGGCATAAAACCTGGTGTATCACTTTTCATTTCATGGGGGCAGTGCTTCTTATGATGTACAGACAGACAAGTTTTATGGCGTATGGTTCATTAAGCCTTCTATTAAATACACTATGTCTCTCTAGTTTACGGGACCCTTGCTTGCTCTTAGTGACCATTTATTAAATAATATCCTAAAATGCCCTGCGCATACCTTCAGTGACTAGTCGCATCTGTCCTTTCAGCTAACAACTGCATTACAGGATCACCAATGATGGGTGTGGCCCTTTCCTTCAAGTATAATCCCATAATTCTATGGAGACATGATTTATTTCTTGAAATGAGAAGGAAGTGACAAAGAACTCATTCAAAATGAATTTCTGTTTCTGCATAAACACATAGAATTTGAAAATATTCTTGCCTTTTAGTCAGACCCTCAAGCACTTAAAGGACATTTTATCATCCTGTCTCCAATGCTTACTCCTTTGTGACTTCTGATTAGTCTCTTAACCTCTGTGGGCCTCAGTTTCCTTATAAAATGAAAGTTTTGAACTCAGTGGACTTTTTTTTTGGTTTTGTATTAACTTTTTGTGACTAAACCTACTTTTTTCTTTAATGGTTTTCCTTGAACACAGGAATAACATATTGTGCTTCAAAGATTGCAATGTATTTACATCTATAATCTCATTGAATCATAATAACCCACTGAAGTAGGCATTTTTTAAATACTCATAAAGCATTTAGTACCATGCTTGGCACAAGTAGGCTCTATATAAATGTTTATTTCCTTCCCCATTTTACAGATGAGGAAACCGAGTCTAAAAGGCTAACTACCTGAGTCACCCAGACTTGTAAAGCCCAGTGTCTGAGACATGATTTGAACTTGGGTCTCTCTCTCTCTCTCTCTCTCTCTCTCTCTCTCTCTCTCTCTCTCTCTCTCTCTCTCTCTCGTTGTATTTCTCCCCCTCTCCCTCTCTTTCTTTCCCTCTCCCTTGCCCCTTTTCTATCTCTCTCTTTGCCTTCTCACTCTCTCCCTTTCCCCTCTGCCTCCCCTTTTCTCTGTCTTCCTCTTTTTCTCTTCCTCTCTCTCTCTCCCTTTTCCCCTCATTTTTTCCCACTTCTTTCTCTCTCTCTCTATTTTACACACACACAAGTACCTTTGTATACACATATAGAGGGATCTCTCTCTCAATGTGTGTATATTTTACACAGTTCTTTTTCTCCTCTCTTTCTATATTGCATGTATATATGCAATCATATGTACATATGCACATCTTTTTTCTATCTTAATATATGTATGTTTTACACACACACACACTTAGAACTCTCTCTCACTTTCTCACTCTTTCTTTCATTCTCTCTTTCAAGATATAGTACTGGGTCTGGAGCCAGAAAAACCTTTGTTCAAATCCGACCCCAAACATTAGCTATTTACCCTGGATAAGTCACTTTACCTCCTTTCCTTAGTTTCCCCAGTTATAAAATGGGAACAATAAAGTACCTACCTTGCAGAGCTGTTGTGAAACTCAAATGAGATGCTTGTTAAGCACTTAGCACAGTGCCTGGCACATAGAGATGCTTGTTTCCTTCCTTTTCCCAGCCCTCTCATAGATCCAGAACACAATCCATTATAGATCACGCTAATAAAGTTGCATAGCTATCCAGCCCACCTGCAAGAATTTTGTGCAGGTTCCTTGTGGTCTCATCACTTCATTTCTAACATATAGAAACTAATGGTTTCCAATGTTTAAGACTTGACTGAATGATCTGAACTTTGAAATGAGCAGGAAACAGATGGGGGAGGTAAGTAGAAATGCTGGTACATTTTATATTCTTTGGTACTATGTCTCTCTTTAAATTCTGACATGGGTAATAGCAGTTCAGCTTTGATAGTTATGTTTGGGAGCACTAATCCCTGATCCTTATTCTTATGCCTGGAATTTTGCTGTTTGTCTAATGGAGGGAATGTTCACGAGTAGACCAAATTTGCTTTTTTGTATGTACTGTGAAGTTTAATGTGCCAGAGTTTGAATTGTATGGGTTCAACATATACTATAGAAATTGCTACATTTTAAAAAATCATAGATTTGAAAATTGATGGTTCAGACCACCTATATAACTTGAGAATGCTGATAAAGTGTGAAATAAAGGGATTCCACTTTTTTCCTCCCTTGCCTTTCATCCTTAGGTTTAGAATTCTGGTGTTTTTCAAAATTGATTTCAAAATGTGATAAGCATTTTGAGTTCTGCCTTTTCAGACATTCCCATGGCACATGTCGAATCACCAGTTCCATAGTATATACCCTGGAAAATGTAGGGGGGAAGGGTGGAAAGAAAATGGGAAACACACTATTTCAGCCATTGGGATTGTCTACATGCTTAATGCCAACATATTTATATATAGAAATGTTTCTATGTATATTTTAATAATATGCTTACTCTTCTAAATTCAATGTAGTTTAAATAAATTTTTTGAAGCATGGAAATATTTTGGTGAGGAAATATTTCATGCTTGTTAGTGGTTAATTTTGCATGTTAATTATGTATCAAAACATATGAGAGCTACAACTCTTGCCTTTCTGACTTTTGTTCATATTGAGAATATTGTGTTATTTAGTTCTAGAAGCCACATTTTGGGAAGGACAGTAATAAGGAGGAAGGCAACCAGGATGCAAATGACTTTGGTTTATGACCTGTAAGACTCTGCTGAAGGAACTATCATATTGACCCTTGAGAAGAGAAGATTTGGAGGTTTAGGGGACAGAAAGATGAGCAGTCTTTTTTTTTTCTGTTAGGTAAGTTCTTTACATATAAAGAACTACCTCCCAGAACTGACAAGCAGTTCCACTGGGTTATACATGTATCATTGTTTGAAACCCATTTCCATGTTATTCATATTTGCAGTAGAGGGATCTTTTAGCATCAAAACCAGAATCATATCCATATCAAACTATGTGATTGATCATATGTTTTTCTTTTGCATTTCTGCTCCCACAGTTCTTTCTCTGGATGTAGATAGCGTTCATTCTCATAAATTCTCTGGATTGCACTGAGTCATTGCATTGCTGCTAGTAGAAAAGTCTATTACATTTGATTGTGCCATAATGTGATAGCTGTCTTTAAATTTGAAGGGTCGCCATGTAACTTTGTGTATACTCAGTGAAGACAATTATTATTAAAGCTAGGCTCTGAAAAGTGTGATTGTTTATAAGGACAATTTATATTTGTATCAAATTTGGAATTGACCAGCTAAATTTATAACTAAAATGTTCTTGTTTCAGCTTACCTCTCTTAATCATCCCCTCCTATACACTAAAATCTTTATTGACCATTCTCAATTCATGTATCTCCCTTGCTTATGTCTAGATAATCAAGGGATTAAACAAACAAAAATAATTTGCCAAAAGATTACAGTACTATCTCTAGGTACCAGAATTTTAAGGAAGGAGATACTTTGGCTAGTTGAATATTTTGGCTCTCTGAGAATTAATCTGAAAACCAATTTTGATGCAGTTTTTTTTTAAACCCTTACCTTCTGTCTTGGAGTCAATACTGAGTATTGGCTCCAAGGCAGAAGAGTGGTAAGGGCTAGGCAATGGGGATCAAGTGACTTGCCCAGGGTCACACAACTAGGAAGTGTCTGAGGCCAGATTTGAACATAGAACCTCCTGTCTCTAGGCCTGGGTCTCAATCCACTGAGCCACCCAGCTGCCCCCTTTGATCCAATTTTTGTTGCTTAAAATCTTTTTGAAGTTTATTAGTATACTTTTCCTGCCTTAGTAAGCACAGTATGCAGAACATATTTGAATCTTTGATGACTGGGGATCTTGTAATATGTCATTGTCATAGTTCTCAGTGCCTATTATCTCCATATATTACTGATAGATTGGATGTGGGTCTTTACTCTAAAATAGAGGGGAAACCCTATACATAACTGCAAACAAAAAGGAAAGAAAAAAATATGATCTGACATCAGATTTTGAGGGGTTTTTTGCTCATTTGCTTCTTTTTTCCTAAGAGAAAATGAGTATTTCAAAGAAACAAAACTATGGTGAACATTTATTAAATGTAAATTAAAAATCAACAAACATTTATTAAATGCCCACCATTTGCCAGGCACTGTGTTAAGTACTTAGGGTTCATAAAACCTTCAATGATTTCCAATTGCTTATATTGGTTGCTTACATATACATATAATTGCATATATATATATATACATATATATATGTATAATAAAATATAACTTACCTATGCCAGGATTTAAGACCCTCCACTATCTGGTCACAATCTACTTTTCCTGGCTTATATCTGAATATCTACTGTTGTGTATTCTATGTAAGTGTAGTAGATAGGAGGTACAATGGGTTGAGTTCTGGACCTGGAGTCAAGAAAACTCATCTTAGTGAATTCAAATGGGACTTCATAGACACTTACTAGCTATGTGACTCTGGGTCACAACCCTTTGTCTCAGTTTCCTCATCTGTAAAATGAGTTGGAGAAGGAAATGGCAAACCACTCTAGTATCTTTGCTAGACAACCCCAAATAGGATCACAAATTAGTTGGGCACAACTGAAATGACTGACAACACAAATGCAGCTTAGTGTAAGACCCAAATCAAGAGTTAGAATCTTAGCCACCCTTAATAGCTTTGTGATTCTGAATAGATCACTTCTGTTCCAATTTCTTAATCTACAAATGGAGATGATAATAATTTTTATTGCCTAGTTTATAGGATTTTTGTGAGGAAAGCCCTTTATAATCCTCAGTGCTATATAAATGTGGGTGATTAAATATCAGTTAAACTGCACAACTCACTGCTCCCTAATCTAATTTTGCTTTCTCCTTATACGTTTATACTGGACATCTCCCATCCCTAGAAAGGACTTACTAGAAACTTTCTCCATGACGTTAGGTACTGTTTGTTCAAGGAAAGCCTGATTGCTCCTTAAGCCAAAAATGAGACCTTCCCACCCTTGACTTTCTTATCCTACTCTAAAAAAAAAAGAATTCTTACTTTCTCTCTTAGAATCAATACTAAGTATTGGCTCCAAGGCAGAAGAGCAGTGGAGGCTTGGCAATAGAGGTTAAGTGACTTGCCAAGGGTCATATATATCTAGGAAGTGTCTGGGGTCACATTTCAACCCAGAATCTTCTATATCTAGGACTGGCTCTTAATCTATTCAGCCACCTAGCTGTCCCCTCATCAATTTACATTTTTTTTTTTCTGTTGAGACTGTGTTTCCCTTATCTTGCCCAGGCTGGAAGTACACAGGCTACTCATAGAGACTTTCAACTGCTCCATTTTTGACCTTGGTTCGTACTTTTTCAAGAGATTCATCACCTTCTGAGTTTAAGTTCAGTCCATTCAGTTAAACTGTATAGAAAAAAGAGCATTGAATTTTCTCACTGAATTTGGAGTCATAGAACCTGAATTCTATTCTTAACTGTGTCTCTTTAGGCATCCATCTCTCCTTATTTATAAAATGAGGGGGTTACACTTGGCTTCTGAGAGCTCTTCCAATTCCAGATCAATTTGTGATCTATGATTCTACCATAGTTTTCATTGCTGTTTTATGCCATCTCTTTACTGTAAATGCCAGTTTTAAATCAACATGGCATGTCAACTTTGAATCCCACTTTAGTGAATGGCTTTTCATATAGTTGGCTTATTTATGCTAGTTAAAGTTAGATAACAATTGCTGACTTTATAAAGGGAATTAGAGTCAATTGAAGTTTGTGGCTGGTTGTTACAGGTCTTTCTTCCCTAATGGATAGATGAGATTCAACAGATTTTGCTATAAGTGACTCCCTTTTTCCTCTAAGTTGCTGTATTATAAAAAGAAAGATGTCTTCTGCTGGAAAGTTATTTTTGCTAGTGGATCTAGTGAAGGTACACAGAGCAATAAACCTTTAAAAAATCACGTGTTTAAAGGCAAAACTTAACTTGATAATAAAACATTAACCACATTAAATTGTAGGAATATACTATGTCCTGAACTCACAAAGTTAAGATACAGGAAGTGAGAAATCTGTAACTGTTGTTAAGAAAAACTGGCAATATAATCATCTTTCTTGAGCTGCTCACTCAGTTTGTTATTTTAACTATCTTGACACCAGTTTCAGGTCCCTGACATTTTCTTCTTTATTGTTCTTTATAATGTCTGATCTTTTGGCTGAAACAGCTGACTTGACGTTTTAGGCAAATGCCTTTGTAGTTTCTTACTTTGTGGATGATGGGATGGGATAACTTGCTTTGGGCTTTGAAGAATGAAAATTCATAGAGTTAAAATAGAATATAAATTAAGGACCTACTATGCATATAGTACTATGAGAGATAGGAGAGGTTCTAGGAATGTCCTATGTATTCAGAGAAATCTGTAAATACACTAAAACTGATAGAGGGAGACTGAGAAAGAAGGAATCTCCGTATGTCTTCTTACATTTCATTTTTCTTCCAGGAGTGGGGTTGGCTGGAGTAAGGGACCATGCTGAACTCAATAAGAACTGGAGAATCATTTTAAAGCTGTTTTCTTTACCTTATTGTGGCTGTAACTAGCCTAGATGGTGAAAATCAAACTGATGTTGGGAAGCCAGAAATTTATAATCTTTTAAATCAGTTGATAAAGATATTTTAATTCTGCCACCATCAATGTACGCATGGTCATTTGTGCCCAAAGCAACACAATATACCTAGTACACTATGTACAATTGTAGTTTATCTTTGGTTAACTTCTATACCTCATTGTCCCTCCCCCTTTATTTTTTTCATATTGACTTAAATTAACAGTAACAGAAAAGAAAATAGTATAGAATGTTTTAGGTGAAAGTATCCTGAAAATGAAATTTATGTAAAGTGCTTTCCAAACTTTAAAGCATGAAACAAATGTAAATCACCACAATGATGATGATGATGAAGAGAAAGTGTGGTATAGGAGAGAGGGAGAGATAGAGGGATGGATGGATGGATGTCTGAGTAAGGAAAACCTTGATTTTAGTCCCATGACATATACTGACTCTGATTCTGAGGCATCTTGGTGGCTCAGTGGATAGAGCACCACACACCTGGAATTAGGAAAATCTGAGTTCAGTTTTAGCCCCAGACATTCAACTATTAGCTGTATAGGCCTAAGCATGTCATAGCTTCTCTCTGCCTCAGGTTCTTCATCTATAAAGTGGGCACAATAATGAGTTGTTGTGAAAATAAAATGAGTTATTTGTAAAGCCCTTTTCAAACCATAAACCTCTATATAAATGCTATCTATTGTTATCATTTAACCTTTTAGCAACTCAGAAAAAATTTTAGACCTTTATTTGCAGATGAAGCTAACATAAAAACAAAAAGTATCAATAAATTTTAAAAATAGACTAAATTGTATGAGGATTGATAAAGGGAGTTTCCTTACTAAGACCTCTTCCTATAATGATGAAATCATGGATCCTGACACAGGATCCTAATAATAGCAATACATTATAGAACATATAAATATATGTCAATATGTAATATATATTATACCCTATAACACATCACATAATTATATATAACATATTATAAAGTATAACAAAACATAATACTTTGAGACTAGAAAATGTATGACAATTGATGTAGATATTGTCATAATAATTATACATTTTCTAGTCCGAAAGTGTAATAATATGTATGTGTACCTCATAATGTACAATGTGTGCATATATAATATGCAATGTCAAAATAATTACATGTAGTATATATTGTGAACATTCATATTAATATGTACATGTGTAATAATATACAATATGTATTATGCATTCTATTTTAAGACTAGGAAATTTATGACAATTGACTCATACTTTCTACAAATAAAGGATCATAGGATTTTAACAATAAAAAAGGTTTTCCCCCAAGGAAGCTATAGAAAAAGAATTTCCTTGCCAAAAAAAGAAGGAAAAAGACTGATTTTCATACTATGTGATAGGTTAAAAATGTACAGAAAATAGTGTCTTAACCAAGAAATCTCACTTCCTACAGTTATAGTAAATAAAGGCTGATAATGATACATAGGCTGGATCTATTTAATGTAACTGGTACTGTTTTACCTTCCTAAGGAGTTTGAAATGGCTAGCATCCAAGAATGGAAGCGAAAGGCCATATGGACAGCATCCACATGAGCAATAGTAACTGAAGCATCACATAAATGGCTCAATCAAGTGGATTTGCTTACAGAAAGAGAAGGATTCATAATAGTGTTCCAGGATCATTTCACTGCTACCACAAATTAAACAAAGCTCATTTTTTTAACCCCTTACTCTTCCATCTTAGAATCAATACTGTATATTGATTCTAAGGCAGAAGAGTGGTAAGGGCTAGACAAGGGGTTAAGGGACTTGCCCAGGGTCATACAGCTAGGAAGGAAACTCATTCTTAAGGAAACCAGACTTCAAGATTGATGGCAGAATTTGCAATGAAATGGTAGAAATCATGCAGTATATCACTTCGGTTTGCAAAAATGTAGCCCCTACTGTATATCTGTAAAGCAATTATCAAGTACCAGAATTATGTACTGAAAGCTTACTAGTCTTTATAAATTAATAAATTCTTGCCTCAAATTGCCTGGACACAATATGGATCCACAAAGATTTAAGAATGCTTTTGAAATAGACTTCACCCTCTAGAGCAGGGGTTGGCAACCTTTTTGGCCATGAGAGCCATAAACGCCACATTTTTTAAAATGTAATTTCGTGAGAGCCGTACAGTGCTCACAGTGCGCTCCTGTAACAGTGCCTGAAAAAAAATTGATTTTATGGCTCCTGCAGAAAGAGCCAGATATGGCTCGAGAGCCATACGTTGCTGACCCCTGCTCTGGAGCATTTATTAGGTCCTATGTGGAATGAAATTCTCTCAAAGTATAGAGACTCAACAGCAAAAATCAGAATGATTCCCATTGCCCTACCTGCTACTGAAGCAATCTCTGAGTTGCTTTCAGTGTCTACAGAAAATGAGCTTGTATCTCAACACTTGGATTCAGTAACAAAAAAAATAAATCAATTTTTTACTCAAACACTAATTTGGCATACAATAAATGATGAAGAACAATCCTCAGAAAGTATCCTGTCTTAGGATCATTTGTAGCTGAATTCTATTGAACTAGATTAAAAAAATGAAGTAATAATCTTGTATTTATAACATTGTTACTGTGACATTGGCTGTTATTTTGTTTAGAGTTGTGCTTTTGGGAAGCTAATTTAGTATATTAGATATGTTAGCTTAGAAATTCTCTAATTTGTACCAAAGATAATTGATGATTTATTCTTATTTTCATGACCCTTTGTGTTTGTGTATATAGTATTAATGTGTATATATACACCCACAACTCATATACACACACACATACATATGTGGGGCAGTTAGGTGGCCCTGTGGATAGAGTGCCAAGCTTGGAGTAAGGAAGACTTGAGTTCAAATGTGGCCTCAAATACTTACTAGCTGTATGACCCAGGAGAAGTCACTTAACCCTGTTTGCCTCAGTCTCTTCATCTGTACAATGAGTTGAAGAAGGAAATGACAAACCACTCCAGTATCTTTGCCAAGAAAAACTCAAATGGCATCATGGAAAGTCAAAAAGAACTGAAACTCCTGAGGAACAACAATAGATAAATGTTTATGTATCTATATAATATGTGCTGCTTTTATAAGTCTTGGCTTAGTGGGTAGAATGCTAGACCAGGAGTCAAGAAGACCTGAGTTCAAATCCCAGCTGTGATAGTGAGTTTAACACCTTCTGTTTCCTCATCTAAAGAATGGGGATAATATTTGTAGTATCTTACAGAATTTTGGTGAGGTTCAAATCAGACTAGATATATGGAGTACTTTGTGATCTTGAAGATGATTATATAAATGCTAGTTATTTTTCAGAAGTAATGTGGCAAAGACCCTCTGTCTTATTTCAGAACTTATTGTATTTTATCCGTTTCATAATGTAGATTTTTGCAACTACTAAGAGCATAATGGCTGATTCCTTCTTTAGAAAGCCAAACATGTTATGTCCGACTTCATCTCTGATATCTCCTTCTGTTTCCTGTCTTCTCTTTTCTAATCTTTAAATGCCTTCTGAATACCCTTGCTTTCCCTAAGCATCTCAGCCCACCCAAGTTTTGTCTTGTTCCCAAATTTCCTTTTGTTTCACCCTATCTCATCTGATCTCTCCTTGGTGTTGTGAATTTGAGCTTCCTATTAAAAGGTCTTTGCATTTTAAAAGATGAGCTTATTAGCTCAAATGGCATTCTAGTTGGTAGTACCTGTGGGAGAAATATTTTTTTTTATTAGGCTGTGTTCCCTCAGCCCCAACAAATTATCTGAGAAGTGAAGAGCTGGAAATCAAAAATGCTTCTGGAGCAAACCTACCTTTGTTCCTTCCACCAGGGTCTTGACCTTTGCAAGTGATTGTGTACCCTTCAGAAAAAAGGACTCCTCTAATCCTAGTGAGCAAGAGAATTATAGCCCACTTAAAAAAATCTTTACCTTCCATCTTAGAATAGATACTAAAGATTGGTTCTAAGGCAGAAAAGTGTAAGGGCTAGGCAATTGGGATTAAATGATTTGCCTGATGTCAAACAGCTAGGCAATATGTGAGTTTAGATTTGAATGCAGGAACTCCTTTTCTCCAAGCTTGGCTCTCTATTCACTGGGCCATCAAGCTTCCCTTAGTCTACTTTTTCAGGAGTTTCTATCTTCTTCCTTTTCCCCTCTCCAAAATCCTTTTTGCAATTTAATTTGCAATTCAGTTCTCATCCTTGCAAATTCAGTATTTCCTCCTCAATCTCCTACCTTAGTGTTGTGATCCTAAATTTTAGACCCAGAATCAGGGTCATTTATCCTCTTCCTCCCTGAGATGTGTGCTTTCTATTCTGGCATCTACTGCCTTAACCTTGGCTCCAAACCACCACCATTTCTGTCTTTCACCTTATCAGGGTCTTTGCCACATTGCTTCTGAAAAATAACTAGCATTTATATATCATCTTCAAGATCATAAAGTACTCCATATATCTGGTACAATTTGAACCTCACCAAAATTCTGTAAGATACTACAAATATTATCCCCATTCTTTATAGGGTAGAGCCTCAGCCTATCCTTGGCTCTCACGGCACTTGACTGGTTCCAGTTGCTGAGCATCCCAAGCCATCTCTACCATTGCTACAACCTTTATTGCCTGACTCTGAGCCTGGAAGCCCCCTTGTACATGCATCTTGGGCCTATAGCATTCTGGGAAGAGGTTTTGGGTCTCTTTAGATAATTTTTAGTATTATGGAAAAGTTTCCCTAATTTTTCAATGCATGTCTGCTACAGGAGTAAGCTGGGATTCAACTGGAATAACTCTGGGAAAGGAAGATAGAGTTCCCTTGGTGAAATAATGCTTAACCCACTATTTTGTTGTTGTTCGGATGTTTTGTCATGTTCAACTCTGTGACCTCATTGGGGGTTATTTTCTTAGCAAAGATACTGGAATGGTTTGTTCAAAATCCCTCTATTTAGGGGTATTGGAAAGATGGTGGTCCTGAGAGTTAGCCTGCTGTAGACTGACTATGAATAATTGATGTGGAATCCCTCTTCTTAGTTTATACTCTATAGGAGGTTGGAATTGAAAGGAACCTCAATGAATAATGTCCTTAGAAACTGACCTTGTAGTTTCAACTAATATTTTAGTTGAATCTTTAACATTTTCTATATATATTTTCACATCATCTGTTAAAGGAGATAGTTTTATTACCCCTTTGTCCATTCTGTTTTTTTCTATTTCATTTTCTTTTATTGCCATTGCTAATATACAATGTTGTAAATATTGTATATATGTGTGTGTGTGTGTGTGTGAGTATACTCACACACACACACATATATATATAATATTAAATAATATTGGTGATAATGGTCAACCTTGTTTTGCTTCTGGTCTTAGAGGGAAGGCTTCCAATTTATCCCCAAAATTTTAGCAAAGTAGCCAGATATAAAAAAACTCTCCCATAAATCATCAGCATTTCTATATATCACTAATAGTGTCCTGTAAGAAATGATAGTGAAATAACCCATTTAAACTAACCATAGGTGGAATAAAATACCTGAGAGTATATCTGCCAGAAACAATATGAACATAATTATAAAATATATTTTATATAAAGTCAGATTTAAATAATTGGAGAAATAGTCATTGTTCATGGGTGGGCAGAGCCAATATAATTAAAATGACAATCTTCCTAAACTAATCTACTTATTCAATGCCATTGCAATTTAATTACCAGGTACATTATTTTATTGAAGTAGAAAAAAATTAAAATTCATTTGGTAAAACAAAAGATGAAAATATCAAAAGGAAATTAATGAAAAAATAAGAAAGGAAGAAGTTTTAGTAGTACTAGATTTTGAATTATATTATAAAGCAGTAATGATCAAAACTAAGACTGGCTAAGAAATAGAAAAGTAGATCAGTAGAACAGAACAGATATACATCAAATAGTTGTAAAAGATTATAATAACCTTGTGTTTGATAAAAGTAAAGATCCAAGTTTTTGTAATAAGAATTCACTATTTGGTAAAAGTTGTTGGGAAAACTATAAAGCAGTCTTGCAGAAGCTAGATATAGACAAATATACAAATATACACACGAAGATATAAGAATATGAGCCATTTTCAATTAATAAAGGGTCAGAATATGTGAACAGATAGATGGTTTTTGGATAAAGAAATCAAAGCCACGTAAAACTATGTAAAATGCTTTAAATCGTTATTCATTAGAGAAATGCAAAAAGAGAAAAATGATAAATTTTGGAGGGCATGTGGGAAAATGGGGATGCTAATACACTGTTGGTGGAACTATGAGTTGATCCAACCATTCTGGAAAACAATCTGGAATCATGCTCAAAGAGTTATTAAAATGTATACCTTTCGATCTCTCAGTACCACTATTAGGTTTATTTCCCAAGGTGATCAGGGAAAAAGGAAAAGAATTTATATGTTCTATAATATGTAATGACTTTGTGGTGGCAAAGAACTTGAAATTGAAGGGATGCTCATTAATTGGGGAATGGCTAAACAAGTTGTGGCATCTGATTACGATGAATACTACTGTACCATAAGAAATGATGAGCAGATTAATTTTAGAAAAACATAGAAAGACCTACATGAAATTATGAATACTGAAAGGAGCAGACCCAAGAGAACATTATATGCAGTAACAAAAGTATTGTTTGAAGAATCACTTGGGTATGTCCACTTCCAGAGAAAGAACTGATAAATAGAAACAAAGATAGTTTTTTATATGTACATATATCTTTTTATATTCAAAACACATCTCTTCTAATGATATAGCAAATGAATTAATTAAAAAAGAAACTGACCATATAAGTGGTTTGAACTATATTGCTTGAGTATGCTAAATAATAATAATAGCAAGCATTTATATAGTACCTTAAGATTTGCAGAGAACTTTATAAATATCTCATTTTATCCTCCTTACAATTCTGGGAGGTAGTAGGTGCTCCTTATCCCTATTTTATAGATTTAGAAAACTGAGAAAGACCAGTGGCTAATTGATTTTCCCAGGTATATTCAGATAGTCTAGTAAGGGTCAGAGGCTGAATTAAACTCTTTTCTTGATAATAAGTCCAATGGTTTTCATTGACTATGCCATTTAATTCAACTAATAGACGTTCTCCAATTACATTTTGTACTTTCATGTTTGTATTCACTTGCCTTGGCACATTGGTACAGGGAATTCCCTTATTCCCATCCTCATTTTGACCTCTTAAACACTTTAAGGTCCAGTTCATGTGCTAGTGCTTTTCACTAAAACTGGAGCTCCTTGAGCTATGTGTACCTTTTAGTGCTTTGCAAATAGTAAATGCTTAATAAGTGCCTTTTAATTTATTTATATCTTACTCATCAAACAAATATTTATCATATAAACCCTTACCTTCTATCTTAGAATCAATTCTAAGCTCTTTTCAGAGCAGAAGAGAGGTAAGGGCTAGGCATTTGGGGTTGTGACTTGCCCAGGATTGCATAGCTAGGAAGTGGCTGAGATCAGATTTGAATTCAGGATTTCCCCATCTCCAGGCTTGGCTCTCTGTTCACTGAGCTGCCTAGCTGCCCCAAAGTGAATATTTATTAACCATAGTCTGTGCCAGGTATTGTGCTAGATTCCTGAAACTTCCCTTCATCATATAGCTTGAAGTGAGCTTAAATTTTTTTATTGTAGAATACTGTCATGCTCTACTTTGTTGTTTGCTTGTTTGGGTGTATATATACTCCTCCATTAGATTGTAATCTCTTCGAGGGTAGGGGTTGAATCATTTTTCATCTTTGTATCCCAAGAGTCTACCCTAGTACTTGGCACTTAATAAATGTTTGAATTAGATCAGCAGCTTCCAAGGAGAAACCTTTTAGCATATTATTGAAAGAGTTTTATATTTTTTTAAAAGAGTAGCCAGAATTAGATCAAGAATGAAGCTCTGAGACGCCTACTTATCACCCTCCTAGTTATGTTGAGATAGGATGAAATAGGCACTGGACCAGGAGATGGGCCAACAAGCAGGGAGTAGGCATTGTGGGATCTGTAACTGGACAGAGAAACAAGTTCACATGAAGGAATCCTTCTTTCATTACTGGTGATTTTATATGTGTAGACACACATATATTAATATACCTTATTTAAATAATATAATGATACAACATATTACTTTATAAAGTATATTGGATTATATAATAAAATATTATAAATTATATTATAGTATACATAATATAATAAAATTACATTGTAGTATATATAAAATATAAGTTATATTTTATCATATAATACAAATTGTATTGTATTATATATAAAACAAATTATACTGTGGTATATAATGCATATATAACATGTAACAGAAATAACACATAAAACACACATTATATTTTATTATATAATATATGACAAATTAGATTGTAGCATATATAACATAATATGCAATGTATAAATAACATATAAAATGCAAATTATTTTATTATAGATAATATGTGCCAAATTATATTGTATTATATGTAATATACAGTTTATATTGCATGCAACACATACATGTAACACATAAATAACATATCCATGTTTTATTTTATTATATAATATGTGACAAATTATATTATAGGATATATAATACATACATGTAACATAAATAACATATATAATTAAATTATATGTAATATATGGTAAATTATATTATATTAGATATAAGATGATATATTACAAATTATATTGTATTACATATAAAATATTGATAAATAATATAAGTAAATATATGTATATATAAAGCTTACCTTATATCTTAGAATTGATACTAAGTATTGTTCCTAAGGTAAAAGTGGTAAGGACTAGGCAATTGGGGTTAAGTGACATGCCTAGGGTCACCAGCTAGAAAGTGTCTGAGGCCAGATTTGAACCACTGACCTTCTGTCTCTAGCCCTGGCTATCTACTGGACCACCCACCTATCCCTGACTTTGTTCTTCTCTGAGACATGGAGAAATTTGATTAATCCTTGTTGGTCTATTATAGCCAGTATGGGTCAATTCAGCAAACTTCTATTTCAAGTGTTTTTATGGAATATGGGATAAAGAGACAGGGAAGATTGAGAAGATGAATGAAAATGTGATCCTTGTTCTCATGGAGTGCCAGCCTGTCTAGTATGGTAAGTTTCCCGGATTTCTGGATGCATCTTGAGCCAATAGAAGTATGATATTCTTGAAAAGAAACCCAGGGTTATCATAGAAATTTTTAATACAAAGGTTAGAGGGTAGATTTGTTAATGCTTAGATAAAATTGCACAAGTAACTTTGTTAAGGCATTTATGAGACTTTGTGTAACTATATCCAGAAGGTTTTATGTTTTCATTTCTTAGGTTAAGATTGCTCAAATGATTGGTGGGATAGGAGAGGGAAGGCAAAGTAAAACAAAGCCCTCAAACACTTGAGTAATATATAAATCTGAAAAGAGCCTTCTCCATGTATGGGGCCGGTGTGGTTCTGGGGAAAAAGTTTTCAGCAGGATTTGAAGTTAGAGGGCCCTAAGATCAAATCCCATACCTGCCTTTTTGCTCTCTGTATGATTCTGGGCATGTAAAATCACCTCTCTGGACACCATTTTCTTCCTTGATAAAATGAAGGGATTGAATTTGATGGCATGTGTTCCTTCAAGTTCTAAATCTATGATTTTTTTACTTTCCCCTCTGAAATGTTATTTATTTAGCAGTGATGGAGTGAGGTTCCTTTGGACTCTGCAAGAAGAGAATGACTCTCCTTTCCTTGATAGTGTTCTTCTCTGCCATGAAAATTAAGAAAAAAGTTGGTTTTCCATTGTCAGAAATTTTACGTGTATGTGTTCACTGTTTGGACTTTATGATTTTTTCATGATAATTATTGATATAGCAGATGATGCTTTGTGGAGTTTTCCTTTTGGTGTATTTTTAACCTTATTTGCTTTTTACAGATAAAACTTGAATTTCCAATAGCAGAGTCCTAAAGATAAGTACCCTAAAAATAACTGGACCTTGCCATCCCCTCTATTACTCTCTCCTTCCAACATTCATGCATTTTGATCTGCCTTGCAATGGAACTCTCATACCTGTTTTATCTTCCTCAATTAGGTCAAGAACTTCTTGAGAACAGAGGCTGTTTCTTCCTTTTCTATTTGTATCCCCAATCTTTAGCACATAGTAAATGTTTAATACATGTTTTTCTTTTATTGAATGAAGTTACCATGATTGACCAATGCATTATGGTACATGAATCTGTTACTTCATATATGTGACCTTAAGGTAATCACTTGATATTTTTTGAACCTCTTATTTTTTTTAACTGTATTTTTCCATGGTTACATGATTCATGTACTTTCCCTCCCTTTCCCCCCTCCATCCTCCCAGAGCCAACAAGCAATTTCACTGGGTTATACATGCGTTATCACTCAATACCTATTTCCATATTAATCATTTTTGTAATAATCTTTTCAAAACCAAAACCCCACATCACACCCATATAAACAAGTGAAAAAGCCTATTTAATCCAGGGTGTATGTGAGATTGAACAATTGTATTCAATATTGGAATGCATTTTTCCATGGAAAAAGTTATGTCCCCTCAACCATACTAGGGGTGAGAACTTTGTTGGGTACGTGTGGAAGTTTTCTTGATGGAGGATGATGGAATAGAGACTCCTAAGTACCAATAATTTCTCAGGCTGTTCATCTACATGCAAGAAAGAATTGTCTTAGAGTAATTGTTTACTTAAAAGCATTCTAATTTGAGTCTTTTTGGAATCCTCAGTTCTTCTAAGACTCTGCTTGAATATTACTGTCTCTTGAACCTCTTCCTATCCCTCCCCTTCTCTTTTTGAGCATTCTATTTTTTCTCAAATTGCCTTATTTTTCTCTGTGCTTATCCCTCAAGTAGAATGTCAGCTTCCTGAAGGCAGAGATTTTTGCATTTGTATCTAGTGTAAGAGGACTGGCCATTGAACCCATTCCTTATGATCATGTCCAAAGTGTTATTGATATAATTTCCCATATAGAAGAGGTTGAGGAGCTTGTTTCTATGATGTTCGGTCATTTTTTTAGTTTTGCCCAGCTTAACTCAATTTGCCTCAGTTTCCTCATCTGTCAAATCAGTTGGAGAAGGAAATGGCAAACCACTCTACTATCTCTCCCAAGAAAATCCCAAATGAAGTCACAAAGAGTTGGGCAAAACTAAAAAATGACCAAACATCATAGAAACAGGATAGAACTGGGGTACATTCAAAATGTTCCAGTTGTTGATCTCCCCTTTTTTGGTTCGACTTGACTTCATTTGACTCATTTGTGCTGTTGGCATTGTGGTGAGAGTGAAGAGAGACAAGAAGGATGAAGGGAAAGAGACCTTGGGTTTTTGTGAATATGAACCTTGCCATTTTTACTTTTTTTTTAGGTGAAGGAGATTGGAGGCTACTCCCCTTGTGAGCTCTGAGAGTTTAGGACAAGTTTCTCTGAGGTTCAGGGATCCAGTTACTGAATCCATGCATATGATGCCTTGGATCTTTGGATCCCATCCCATTGATAGCTGAGAAGAATATGCAAACATGCTATATTTGATATGAACTCATTGAGACCAGTGCCATAGAGAAACCATACTAAATTTGAGTTCAGTTTCTTCAGGGACAAGGTAGGATAGGGAAGAGTTTGTCCCTGAGGTTTTAGTGGGGAAATGTCTCTATTTCTGCTACTGCCATATCTTTGAAATAAATATCCCTTCATAAATACTAAAAGAAAGTTGGTTAAGCAGAAATGAGGTGCTAGTCACTAGTGGCTATTAGTAAGGGGAAAATGCCAGAATAGGGATTGACTATAAGGGAGGAGAGTTGAGATACCTCACCTGTGAGGAGAGGATGCTGCTGGCCTCACTCTTGGGAGAGGGAGGCAGAGAGTGCTTATAGAGGGTGCTTAATCGAATTGGGGGGCAAACAGTAGTTGTTGCTAGCAGCAGTAGTGGTGATCCTTCCTGCTGCTACTGAGCTTTTGAGTAAGTACCCCAGTAACTGATTCATTTTGAGTTTGCTTTTTTGGCTGTCTTGTTCAGAGACCAGGGTTCTTGAAAATGAAAAGATTTTAGCATTGCCTGGGGCAGATAGTATAATGTTGACAGACTTCAAAGAGAAAGGCTTAGGCAAATCCTAGTTCTCCTCTCTCCTTTATCTAGGGGAATCTTGGTTCTGCTATATATTTTACCTGTGACCTTGAGCAAGTCACTTACCATCCATACTACCCCTGTAAAATGAGAGGGTTGGACTAGAATGACCTAAAATATCCATTTTAGCCCCAAACCCTTGCTCCTCCTGTCTTTGAACTGGGAAACATAGAATTAAGGCAACCAAAGCCCACAGTGATGAGGATTTACTAAGAGAATGCTTAATAGCTTTTTATGAACTCAGATTTTCTGGCCCAGATGAATTATATCCCAGGGTACTGAAGGAATTGACAGATGTAATCATTGATCCATATAATGCAGAAATTACTAAGAGATCAAGACAGGTAAATATTGCCCTGATTTTTTTAAAGGTGATGAAAGGTGGATTAGAGGAACCACTAACCATTTAGCCTGATGTCAGTCATTTGGGAAACTTTTTAGCATGAATTATAGAATGGATAATTTGTGAGCACTTAGGGAAATATAATTATTAGAAACCTAGCATAAATTCACTAAAGACTAATTATGTCAAACAAACACTTTACATGATGAAGTACAGCTATCTCTTCTACATTGCAACTTTCTCATATTACAGGTTGGCATAAAAAATTAAATGGGAATTTGGGGGGAGTTTCTTTGAAGCTGCAGACCACAGACAAAGGCCAGAAGATGACATAGAAAAAGTCTAGAAACTATATAGCCTATGGCCAAATATTTAATCCAAATTTTACAATAAGATGCTATAAACCTCTTCACTAGCCATTGAATGACTCATGACTTTAAAAGAAGAAAAAAATCAGACTTCTTCTCTGGTATGAAGGGAAGGCAAAAACATTTTTTACATGGATTTTCCAGATTGTGGAAGCACTGAGCTCTTAACCCCTGATATATGGAAAGGATACCTGTGCTCTGGATATGACTGAATGATCTGTAATTTGCCAAAAAGTTTGGCCTAACTATCCACAGTGGAAAAGCCAAGTGGATGAAAAGTAATCATTTCCTGGATTTAGATGCAGTTGGGTGAATAATAGTGGCTGGCCCAAGAGTATGGATATCTTTGACAATGATTTTAGAGAGTTATTATGAGGAACAAATGAGTTAACGTGCGTCAACTACTTTGCTTTAAACACTATATTAATGCTATTTTCATTATCATTGTTATTATAATAGCCTTGAGATGGATAGAAGGAAAAAAGCAAGGTGGATTGCATTGTGAAATTGAGGGGTGTTTTTAATGATTTATTACATGTCCTTGAATGAAGAACCATATAAGCAATTTTATTGCATCAGTGATGTTGTAACAAAGTGATGGAATACCACCATTTCCAAAGAATTAAAGTCATGAGTCACTCAATGGTTAACGAAGAGGTTCATGGTATGCTTAATTGTCTGTAAAGTTGTCTGTAAAACAAAAATTCAGAATTTCACAGGAGAAATGACATAAAGAATGTTATTAGAGAGATTTATGACCAGAAAAGAAGGTGGATATGATGAGTGTGAAGGAGATCAAATGGTTGTCTATATTAGACACCGATAGGTGTCTAAGAAATGTCAAGAGAACCATAGCACATTGGGTACACACTCTCTGGAGGATTTATGGGAAGGCATGAAAGGGTATCTCAGAATGGTGGTTAATGTCATGGTTTCGAGGAATAAAGAGGTGATAGTCTTATTGTACCCACCATCATCAGACCTTGTCTGGAACATCATGTTTTGTCTTTTGCACCACAGTTTTGAAAAGGACATAAATTAACTAGAGTATTTCCAGAGGAGAGAAACCAGGATGATGAAGAACCTTGAGTCCTTGTCTAGGAGAATTGGTTTTAGGAACTAGGCAGGTTTAGTATGCAAAAGGGAAGACAAGGGAAAACATGTTTTCCATATTTGAATATTTGGACAACTGTAACGTGGAGGAGCGATTGAACTTGTTCTATTGGATCCTTGTTCTGATCTCTGTGGCTATTGCCTGGGAATTGCTAGATAGAACATTTAGGCTTCTTTATGGAGGAAAAAAAATGGTTTAACCTTCTTAATATCAGAACTGTCTAGAAGTGTAATGAGTCACGTGGAGAAGTGGTGGTCATCTTTGCTAGATGACCACTTGTTTGATATATTAGAATGGGGATTTCTATTGTGTATAAGTTGGTTTAGGTGGTCCCTAAAGCTGCTTCCAATTTGTAATATCTGGAATTTGGGGATTTTTCATGTAGGTTACAGTCTGTATCACTGGAAACTGAAGAGGAAACTCGCATCTGTGAGATAGATCACAGATCCATTGAAATATTAAATACCATTGCCCTTTTTTGAGAGGGTTACTAGATCTAGAGGGGGCAGCTAGGTGGTGCAATGGATAGAGCACAGGATCTAGAGTCAGGAAGACTCATCTCCTCGAGTTCAAATCTGACCTCAGATATTTTGTAGATGTGTGACCCTGGGAAAGTCATTTTCTTTGTCTCAGTTTCCTCATCTGTTAATAAGCTAAAGAAGATGGTAAATCTCTCTAGTATATGTGCCAAGAAAACCTCAGATGGGGTCATGAAGAGTCAGAAATTACTGAACAACAATAATAACAATGATATACTAGGTCTAGAAGCTTCCTAAATCTAGGAATATTGTAGACAAAGTTTATCTGGGTGTTGTGAAAATAAAGTCCTAAATAAACTTATAAGGAACACCTTGCTATAACTTGTAAATAAACTAGTAAAGAACACCTGAGTTTAAATCTACAACAGAATATTATTAGCTGAATGACCTTGGACAAATCACTTTAACCTCTTCTAGCTTCATTTTTCCCATCTGTAAAATGGGGACAACAATAGCATCTACCTCATGAGTTGTTTTGAGGATTAAGTGGGATGTAAGAAATGCTTGGCATATCTTAAAGTGCTACATAAATTTTACTATTATTATTAAATAACATAATTATGATTGGTTATATTTTGGCAAGGTGTTTGGCTAATTCTCTGTGATCCTTTCATGGCCATGAAAGAGAAATATGGTCAGGATGAGAATACATTTGGTAGATTTATTATTAGCTGAACCACAATACCCAAAAACGTAATGATTAAGTTGGATCACTGTGAACTTAGAAGATTTTTAGTGGTACTCTGCACACTTCTGTCTTTGTCTCTTTTGTGTTCAAAATTTTAAGAACTGAAACATGTAGTATAATAGTCAGAGGATTGTTGGGAAAACTCACAGAAAATCTGGGCTCAAGTCCACTGCACTTTGTGTCTTTTGCTTTGCATGTTGTCTCTTCCCATAAGATTGTAAGTTACTTGAGAGCAGGGGTGTCTTTCTTTTTAATTAGTTGAATCCCTAGTGCTTAGCACAGTGCCTGGCACATAGCAGGAGCTTCATAAATGCTTGAGCAGCCAGGTGGTTCAGTGAATAGAGTGCTGGACTTGGAGTCAGGAAGACCCAAGCTCTAATGTGGTCTTAGACAACAGCTGGGTATTGTGAAGTTAAAGTCCTAAACTTGGCATGAGGAAGACTTGAGTTTAAATCTACCTTAGAATGTTATTAGTTGGTTGATCCTAGCCAAATTCATTTTTCCCATCTGTAAAATAGGGACAATAATGAGTTGTTTTGAGGATTAAATGAGTTGTAGGAAATACTTGGCATATCTTAAAATGCTATATAAATTTTACTTATTTTTAATAAATTAAAATTTTATATTATAATACAATGTTATATTAATAAATTAAACTTTTAATAAATTAAAAATAAATTTTGTTTATTATTATATTAATTATTAAATAATAAATGTCACTCAATCTTGTTTGCCTAAGAGGCAACTAGTTGGTTCAGTGGATAGAGCATGGGGTTTGGAATCAGAAAGACCAAAGTTCAAATGTGACTTCAGATACTAGTTGTATGACCCTATATGATCTTGTTTACCTTAATCTACTAGAGAAGAAAATGGAAAACTATTCTAGTATCTTTGCCAAGAAAACCTCATGGACACTCTTGGCTTGCTAATAGTCCATGGGATGGTCCATGGGATCATGAAAAGTCAGATATGACTGAACAACAACCATACTAAATGCTTATTGGATTGGATATTGGAAGCCCTGTTAAGGCTCACTAGCCCTAGTCTGGATACAATGATTTTAATTTTTCTGAGTCTTAGTTTTTTCACTTGTAAATTGGAGGGGTTGAACTATATGGACCCCAACATTCCCTTCTAGCTGTGCCATTCAAGAAGCTGAAAATAGAAAAGTTTTGGTTATCCAATTTGCTGGTGTAGAGTTTGGGAGGGATAGTAACTACATGCTGATAACAGCATTGGGATCCCCAAAAATGAGGTGCTGAGACTGACTAGATGAGATTTAGTAGGATAAATGTTAGATTCTGTGATTTAGGGAGGGAAAAATAAGGAAAAACGAATGAATGGCACAAATACAGGGTACAAAAGAAATAACTTAGCAGCTGATGGGAAAAAAAACTGCAGTCTTAGCGGTTTTAGCTGACTTTGTCAACAACTTTAATTTGGCTTAATTAGAGTCAACAGCTAATAGTCATGTGCTTTGTTTATAGAACTGTGGTTGCCAGAATGGGTTATATGAGACATCATTGGTATTTGCTCTTAGGTAACATAACCAAGTTAAGTGCATCTTAAGAGTAGTAACCTGGATGATAAAAGGATTCAAAAACATGACACGGAAGAATAGGTTGGACTCAGTCTGTGTGGCCAAGGAGGCAAAACCATGACTGATGGGTGGAAGAAGGAGCTTTGAACATTTCACTTTACTTAGAAGTAAAACTTTTCTAAAAATGAGAATTGTAATGGGATGTGATGTCTTCAAAAGTGGGGGAAAGACCTATATGAAATTCAGAAGAGTGAAATAAGCAGAACCAAGAGAACATTATATATAGCAACAGGAATATTCTTTGCAGCAATAGGAATATTCTTTGAAGAATGACCTGTGCCAGGCTTAGAAACAAAAGGTCCTGGGTTCAAATGTGGCCTCAAATATTATACTCCCTAGCTGTGTAACCCTGGGCAATTACTGCCCGTACTGCCTTACCCCGTACTGCCTAGCTCTTATTGCTCTTTGACATTAGAACCAATACATAGTATTGATTTTAAGATGGGAGATGTTATGTGGCAATGCAAAGCATGAAATCCCTGCAAAGATACAGGGATAGCCTCACTTCAACCTCCACAAAGTAACTGTCCCAAACCCTTCTCAACTGCCCCCTCACCCAAAGTTCTCCAGGGGGGGTCCCCTGGAATTCTGGGTGAGGCTATCCCTGTATCTTTGCAGGGATTCCATGCTTTGCATCTCCACATAACAGAGGTAAGAGTTTTTTTTTAAAGAGAATTATTTGTTTATGTCTGTCTCCAAGGAAAGAACTGATAAGTAGAAGCAAGCAAGACATAGTCTTATATATACATATATCTTCTTGGTAAATTATGCCTCCTCTAGTGGAGGGAGGGAAAGAAGAGTGAGAGATACCTGGGGATTTTAATGGAACAAAGAAATAAACTTTTTAGAAAATAATGGACTTCCTATCTTCAGAAGAATTTGAGAGACTGAAGTACTCCAGTCAGAGATGTCATAGAAATGATTACTGCTACCATGGAAATAGAATTTAAAAAAATTAAAACTGCTTTGTAATTACAGTGACTGATCTTATTCAGAAGAAAAGAGGAAAAGATGAAAATACATCTCCCCCTCTTTGAAGAGGTTGAGGATGATGGGTGAGGAACACTATATATACTTTTAGACTTGTTTGATGGTGTTTGTTAATTTTACTAAATTGCTTCTTTTTTTCACAAGGGATAGCTCTTTGGGTAGGGGGAGTCGACAGAAAAAAAGGTGATGGGGGGGCTAGGAGTTGAGAGGACTCATCTTTGTGAGTTCAAATCTGATCTCATACACTTAATAGTTGTGTGACTCCGGGCAAATCACTTCACCCTGTTTGCCTTAGTTTCCTCATTTATCAAATGATTTGGAGAAGGAAATGGCAAAGATATTCCATTATCTTTGCCAGGAAAACTCTGAAATGGGGTCATGAAAAGTTGTACATGAATGAAAAATGACCGAATCACAAACTTATATATAGGATACTATAAAGATAAAAAATGATAAAGGCTGCTATAAATACCCAAATTTCATTTTTACAATACAAAGAGAAGAACAAAGAGAAGGCTTAAATTGCTGCAAGACAGGATTTAGTTGCCCTGACCAGAGGTAGACCCAACTGAAAAACAACTCGACAACAAAGAATAAAAGATTTCAACAAGTTTAAAAACACAAAAACCCTTACCTTCTGTCTTAGAATCAATACTAAATATTGGTTCCAAGGCAGAAAAGTAGTAAAGGCTAGGCAATGAGGGTTAAGTGACTTGCTCAGGGTCAAACATCTAGGAAGTATCTGAGACCAGAATTGAACCTAAGACCTGGGTTCAAGCCAGGTCTCTGGGCCTGGCTCTCTATCTACTGAGGCACCTAGCTGTCTCCCAATTTTTTAAAAATATTTTTGTCTTGGCTAAGAATTTAAAATAACTGTCTTTGAGGTTCCTTCTGACTTTGTCTATATCATTCTAGAAATGTGACCAACTCATTGCTAAGCATAATGTGACAGTCAGTGGAAAACTGGAGAGAGGGAAGATTCAGCAATCTCACTTGTAGAAATTGTCCATTTTAGAAAATATACCAAAATGCTTTTTACTAATGTGCCATTGACATAACTAATTAAAACACTAAAGGATGCTTGTCAAAACCACCCAGGGAAAAATACTTGGCCATGCAGTACCCTTGACTTTTTAATTGTATTTTGTTTGAGCATTCACATTCTCTTCCCATCACTGGTAGAAATTAGCAAGGCTCTGCTGCATTTCTTTCTCCAGAATACATCACAAATGGTGTATTGATAATCTGATGTAGATGAGGCTTTCAACAATTACTCAAATGCCTCATTTCATTGGGAAATAGACTCTTAAAATGTAAATGGTAGCAGAATTCTTCCTTTTCAGAACTTGGCCTGGAGAGACTTTGGGGAACTGTGGGGACAGATGTATTATTTATAATATCAAATACATCAATATGATGCTCTATGGGAAGCACCGCCTGTTCTTTCTTCCTTGCAAAAAAAATCCTTTACCCTCGTCAGAACTAAAAATATCCCTACCCTTCTCCATTTTCCTATCACCTTTTCTCAAAGGAATAAAACTAGGCATTGGAACTTGGAAAGGAAAAGTGATGGAGGTAATGGGGAAGATACCAACAAAAAATAAGCTTATCTTGGTGATTTAAGCAGAGATAGACAAGATCTAGCTGCCAGGATGTTAGGATGCTTTCAGTATTTTACCTCTGGTGATTTCCTCCCCTTATTTCCCCCCATGGCTAATTAAAGAACGTGATAAATGCAGGTTTACCAAGTGTTGTCATAATGAAAGGTGCAAGTCTTGATAAGAAACAGAGGAGAAAAAGCACATTTGATACCATTGAAACATCTGCAGTCAGATGGGCACTGTCTTGAGCTGTTAAATGCAATTTCCTGCAGTTCTTAGAAATTTACTTTGACACTCAGAAGACAATTGAGAGTGTTGATTTAATTACCACTTCTTCCTTTGCTGGTGGACCAAAAATTATGAAGGGTGTGCTGTTACTTTAATTTTTTTCTATAGCATGATGTAAATATGTAGACCAGTGGAATTTAAAGTCTTATATTAAATTCTTGACAGGACAGAATATATAGTTTTGGTTTGGTCAAGTGGGAAATTACTGTTGGTGTCTTTGGCTCTCTGGGAAACTGAGCCAGTGTTGCCTAATGGGATTTTTATTATCCTTTTCTAATAGGAAGGAGCAGTGGAAAAAAATCATTGGTGCATAGGATCACAGGGCTGTGGGGAAAAGGGACCCCAGAGGTCATCGAGACCAGTGATTTCATTTTACATTTGAGGAAACTGAGGTCTAGGGAAGTTAAATAACTTTCAGGTCTCAAGTAGAAAGCATAAGAGATGAGATTTAAATCTGAGCCCGATGACTAGAGACATGATGGTACTTTGCACTGTATCATGTGTGTTGGATATAGAATCAGAAGACCCGAGTTCAGATTCCAGCTTTGTCACTTTCTCTTTGTGTGGCCTTGGGTAAAGCACAACCTCTCCAAACCTTTGGACCAAAGTCTGTTCTAGCTGAGAACTCTGAACAATGTATCACACTCAAACATGGATTTGTAGTGTTTTTTCATTCCTGTTACATTATTTAAAAAAACCCCAATAACTATCACCTTTTGTCTTAGAATCAATACTGAATATTGGTTCTAAGGTAGAAGAGTGATAGGGTCTAGGCAACAGGGATTAAGTGACTTGCCCAGGGTCCCACATCTAAGAAGCATTTTGGAACAGATTTGAACCCCCCAACTCCAGAAATGGCTGTCTTTCCACTCATCCTCTGCCCCCGAATAATTAAAAACAAAAAACAAAGAAAAACAACTAATTGGCTTACCCTTAGTATTACTATCCAGTGGGGGTAGTGACTGTGATGATTAAAATTTGCATTTAGGTAGCTAGGTGGTACAATGAATACAGCTGGGTAGGTCTCTAGGAAGACTCAAGTTCAAATTCCACCCAAGACCCTTGCAAGGTGAGTGATCTTGAGGAAGTCACTTAACCTTTGCCTTAGTTTCTTCTGCTCTAAGATGAGGATAATAATAGCAACTACTACACAGGATCATCATGAGTTTCAAATGAGATCATATCTGAAAACTGTTTTTAGCATAGTGCCTAGCACGTAGTAAGTGCTTTATCCATTCCTTTTCCTTCTTTTCTTTCAATAATAATTAGACCTATTACTTTTCTTATCTGTCTACATTTGGGAAGGGCAGACAAAAGGGAGCTGCCAGAGTAAAGGTTACAGGGACCTGGAGAATGATGACATCTTGGCACAGTGCTCTCTGAAGAACATACTTAATATTAGGTAATGTTAATAATATAGGTTAGAAGATCTGGGCAACCCCGGGAAGTTGAGGATGAACTTGACCAGGTCTTCAAGATCTTTGCTTTTTTAAAAAATACCAATTTGAAGTGGAAAAGACTATTCCTGGAGGGAGAGATAATATCCTAACAATTTTGGAATGATAACTTATAAAATTAATTTGGGAGGGTTTTTTTTTTCTTTCTGGTCATTTTGGACCCAGAAATGGATTTTGAGCTGAGTTCAGAGTGATCTATGCTTTAGAGCTCTCTGGAGATTGAAGCACAACTCCAGAGTTTTTATTTTTATTCTTTTTCCTCCAAACGGGCACTTATTAATCAAAGGCTTGGGAATTTAATCATATTCCAGTATACTCTGGGGCAACTGGTTCATAAGGACCAATAGGAGTGGTCCCTCAGGTTTTGTCGGCCCACTGAGCCCAAACTATCCCTTACTGAGCTTTGATTAAAAAACAAATAAACTCAGTTTCAAGGCAAACAAAAATCTTTCATATCCTTGTCATGCCTTAGTGTCCTTCGGCCAAGGATTCACATCTGGCAGCCCCTGTTCTTTCAGCCAGATGCTTACAGATCCAAGGGTTTAACTAGCTCTTTTACCCTTGCTATGATGGTTAGATTTGAGGATAGGATTTTCTGTCCTAAGTCTGAGGTCACAGAAATATGCCCAGAGTCTCCAAAGTTAATGAATAGGAATCAGTGTCGGCAGCAGTGACCTGAAACTGTTCTGCCCTTTGGAAGTTTACAAGGTTTTTTTTTTCTTCTTTTCTTTATATCCTCAGCACTTAGCACAGTGCTTGGCATTCAGTAGGTGCTTCATAAATTCTTGTTGACTCCACAAAACTGTTGTGAAGCAGGTGGAAGCACACATTGCTTTCCTTAGGGTAATTTTTGATGGAGCTCCTATTGCTTGCAGTGAATTGCAGAGGCTTGGACTGGAGCAGGAAGAGAGGGCAGAATGAGAATGGGAAGAAGGGACAAATATAGCAAATGCTGTAAAAAAATGCGGTCTGACATTACAATCCAGGAAGAGAAAATGCAAATGCATTATGCTTCAATTAAAGATTTATAAATAGCAAATAATGAGAACCAAGGGCCTAAGAAGGAAGAAGTGATCATTGTACAGGCAGATCCTGTTGAAAAACCTTTGAGGAGGTGTGATAAGGTATGTATTCTCTCAGGTCAGACAGTGGACTACCTAATGGTTGTTTTCCTGTTTACAAAGCACTTATGTAAAAATCTGGCCTCAGACACTAACTGTGTGACCCTGGGAAAGTCACTTAAACATTTGCCTTAGTTTCCTCATATGTAAAATGAAGATAATAGCACTTACCACTTCAGATTGTTGTAAGGTTCAAATGAGATATACATTTTAAAGTACTTAATTAGTTAATGTTATCTATATAAACGTTAGCTATTATTATACCTTATTTTTACGTGATATCTCTCTTTCCACAATTCTGCTCAGTCCTGTTGGGTAAGTAATGCTCATATTATTGTCCCTATGTTATTATGGAGGAGAAAATTGAGACTTACATTAGGATATTTAAATTTTCACAGTATGAGACAAAATCTAAACTCACATGCAGCCCCATTTCCATGGTTTCCCTCCTATATCTACCTTAGCTGTTTGAGTTATTCTAGGGCTGCTGGTTTTCTTACCCTAAATTATTAGATTTCTTGGGCTGTAACTGTCTGCAAAACTTATTTCACACCATGTTTTATCTGCCAGCTATTCTGTAGCTATGGTTACATTTTTAAAAAAGCTTTTTAGTGTTGTCTTAAAAAAAACCCCAATAAACCTCAACAACTTATTTTTAGAAGGACTAGTAATTGAAAGGTCAGTTTTTCCATATAATGTGTTTATGTATAATTCTTTGTGGGCCAACATTCCTAAACTGTGTATACAACTTGGGTAATATATTGCAGGTGTCATATTTTTCCCATTACCTGTTTGTTTATGGTGTCATAACCCTAGTTGAGATTAAAAGTTTCTTTTATAAAGTTTTTCTTTTATAAGACTTGTATTATAGTTCATTATTATTTTTGGACTTGTCTTTCATGATGTCTTTCATGAAAAGCCATTCTGCATTAAGAATTTTGGGTTGTCTTAAGGAATCAGGTATTCCCTTTTTTGGATAGGGAGGTGGAGAGGAAATAACAGCAGAGTGTAGATCAGTTTCCATGGAAGGGTCTTTGGGGAATAATTCAATCTTATCCCTTGTCTGGGAGGGTTCCTTCTTTTGGGTCACTCAATGATTCAGAAATGGTTTTGTGGTTGAGTGCAAAACAGTCTGTTGTTTAGACTGCTCAAGATTCTGGTGTAATGTCAGCTGACTGGTGTTTTTCTTTTTTTTTTTTCTCTCTCAAAAATATACCTTTTACTTTTTAAAAAAAATTTAAAAAAAACAATTTTTTTGTATGCCAAAATCATCAGGTGTTTGGGAACCTTAGCTTTCTATAAAAGGCAAAGATAATTTTGTAATCCCCATGAGATCTCTCTCTGTCTCTCTGTCTCTCTGTCTCTCTGTCTCTCTGTCTCTCTCTGTCTCTCTGTCTCTCTGTCTCTCTCTGTCTCTCTGTCTCTCTCTGTCTCTCTGTGTCTCTCTGTCTCTCTCTGTCTCTCTCTGTCTCTCTCTGTCTCTGTCTCTCTCTGTCTCTCTCTGTCTCCTTCAGTGTCATTTATAACCAACCTGGCTGAATTTTTTCCCTCTTTTGTTTGTGAGTCTGAGAGCATGCAGTTCCCAGTTCTATATGGGACCAGGTTAACTTTCAGCCACCTAATTGAGCCTTCAGGCAAATTATGGCCCCCAAGAGAGGGAGTTTCAGTCTGGGGAGGATGAAGCATGGACATCTTAAAAGCTCTCTACAGAATTCACCTGCCTCTTAGAGATGTGGGAGTATAAAAAAGATTCATACATTCAACAGGTGTTTATTGCCTCCTCTACTGTATTAGGTTCCTTGGGCAATACAGAGGTGTTTGGAGAGGCCATCTCCTCTCTCCAGGAATGATATGGATTATTAAAGTAGCTCCCTCCAAACTAAAGATACTACTGCCCAGTGTTCCAGTGGCTCAGAGGAGGGAAAGAGATTACCATCATGAGCAGAAACTTGCCAGATGAGGTGGAAATTGATCAAAGATTCTTAAGGTGAGATTTTTATAAATCTGGGACTGGCAGCAAGGAAGAAAAGAGTTTGATGCCTTCCTTGCATATAGATGTGTAAAATGCTAAATAAACACCATGAGAAGCTTGCACTTATTTTATTTTTTATATAAAACATCAATTATCTCAATACTTAGCCCCTAAGTGACCTTTGCTCCTTCTTATCCAATCCCCCTAAAAACTCAAATGAATAATCTTTTTTAAAAAACCCTTACCTTCTGTCTTAGAACCAATACTATTTATTGGTTCCAAGGACACAGCTAGGAAGTATCTGAGGTCAAATTTGAACTCCTGCCTCTAGGCCTGGCTCTCAATCCACTGAGCCTCCCAGCTGCCCTGAATAATCTTTAGGAATAAAAATTATGAATATTTTCACAAATATCACTTATATTCCAAAGATTTTATGTGCCACTGAGCAGTTACTTAATCCCTCTGGGCCTCAGATTCCTCATTTCTGGGAAATAAGAAGGTTGAATTAGACTTTCAAGGCCCCTTCTAGTTCTAAATCTATAATCCCATATTCCATTATTTCTGCTTTTTTCAATCTTTATTGCAATGAACTTTTGACCCCTATAGTTATAGCTCTGCTATCAACCTTAACTCTATCTCCTTAACATTGACTTTCTCCCCTCAGAGAATTCAGATAATCTGTTTAATGAATTAAGTAATAGTAAAGCTATGTTCTTGTTTTTCAAAGACGAGGGTGCTGGCATGAGGCTGGAGAAGTGTACTGGACCTTATCAGAAGGCTGCTTGGTATCTTTTCAACACTGGGAGCCTGTGTGTTGAGGACATGGGGTTTCTAGCCTAATATTTTTTTGTACTTTAGATTACGTCTTGGAAAAATGTGTTGGAAGGGTGCCATCTTGTAGTACTGAAGGCCAGTTGTAGAATTTTAGGGTTGGAATGAACCTTAGAGGTCATGTAATCTAACTTCTACCTACATATTTTTTTTTAATTTTGAACCCTTAACTTCTGTGTATTGACTTATAGGTGGAAGATTGGTAAGGGTAGGCAATGGGGGTCAAGTGACTTGCCCAGGGTCACACAGCTGGGAAGTGTCTGAAGCCGGATTTGAACCTAGGACCTCCTGTCTCTAGGCCTGGCTCTCAATCCACTGAGCTACCCAGCTGCCCCCTACCTACATATTTTTGTTGTTATTCATTTGTTTCAGTCGTGTTGGACTCTTTGTGACTCCATTTGGGGTTTTCTTGGCAGAGATACTGAAATGGTTTGCCACTTCCTTCTTCAGTTAATTTTACAGATGAGGAAACTGATGCAAATAGGGGTAAGTGACTTGCTTAGGGTCACACAGCTAGTAAATATGAGGCCAGATTTGAACTTGGATCTTCCTTACTCCAGGTTCAGCATTACCTACTCATGTCTACTTTATTTCACGTATGACAATCATCTAGCGAGATTCTCTCTTTGACTACCGTATCATTGAGGGGGAGAATAGTCCTTTGCAAATGAGTCCATTCCATTGTTGATCAGCTTTAAAATATTATTAATTAAAATATTAAACCAAAGTCAACCTCCCTATGACTTCTACCCACTTATTTTAAATCTATCCCTGGAAAAGCTATACATAATGTCTCTTGCCCATGGGTTAGCCACTTAATTCTTAAGTATGTTTCTCCCTCAAGTGTTTTTTTTTACCCAGGACAATTATGGGACTCTCTCATTCTGGGGAGAACAAATCCAAATTCTCTACTGCAGTGGTGTCTAGCTCAAATAGAAAGCAGAGGCCACTAAATGGTGTATAAGATTCCTGTAGGTCATGCATTGACTTGGAAAACCACATATATATATATATACACACACACACTTGTGTGTGTGTGTGTGTGTGTGTGTGTGTATGTGTGTGTGTCTATGTTATATTCATAATCTGGGATGCCACCTTGACTGACAGGGGTGGCAGTTGGAAGACTTGGAATGTTCCCAGGTGCCATGAGCCAGGGACAAATGTCGGTTGGCCCCATGGTATAAATACCCCTGACAGCCACTCTGAGGAATTCTCTGGAGGTCTCTGGACTGGGAAATCTCTGAGTGGGTGGTGAAGGGTAGCAGGGAGGTCTAAGAAGAGGGCAGGAATATCTCTGAAGCTGTTTCCTGATAGACTGTGAGAGCTAGTGCATCACTAACACTGGTAGTGAGAAAGCTGAGAGAATAAGATCGTCAATACAGCTGCATCAATAGCTCTCCTATTCTCTGGCTTGGCTATGGCCAGGTCTGGCCAGAAGTAGTGGGAGTGAGCAAATCTCCATCTTCCACCGGATCAATAGCCTCCAGTCCTGCTTGTCAACTAGTTTATAGATAATAGATCAATAGGGTCTCCAATCCCCAATCCTTGTCCTTGTTATCCTTTCCCTGAGTATAAAAAGAGTTCAACAAGTACCTTCCTAAGTTGTCTTTATATCACAGGCTTTGGGAAGGGAGTCAAACTCAGTCAGATCCTAAACGTCATCCAAGGCAAATCAATAGCCCAGTACTAATCTATCCAACCCCAGGTTGGACCTGGAAAGGTTACCCATCTGTTTAACCTTTCGAGGGTCCTTCTTGGGCAACTGTTGGAGAGAAAGGGATAAATTACAGCAGAAGTCAAGGGTGATCGGAGTTGGTGTTCCTCCATCATCTTCAGCTGAGGAGAATGCAGATAGATACATCAACATCATTGTACATTTATACATGTCCCTTGGACCCCTTTTATTTATAACAATATATATGTGTGTATTACTATATTTGTGAATTAAAATCAGATTGGAACTACATTTTAATTTCCTTTTAGCTGTACTTGAGAGTATTGTGAGTCACATGTTTTATACCTCTATTCTGCTGTGTTACTATTTTTTATTGTAATACGGTGGTCAGGAATTTTTTGGAATCATGAAAGAGAGAGTAGGTTGGGGAGGAATCACAAAGATTAGCCTTGTAACTTATGTTTTTCAGGTTAGAGTATTGAAGGCAGGCCAGCATTAATTTTTTAGAATTATCAGTATAGAAAAACAAGGAAAGACTGTACTCTTTGATGGCTGAGTCATACCTGTTGGAAGCTGATATTTCAGGAGGTATCAATGGTATGGTGGAATGCATTCTAATTTTGGAGTCAGAAGACAGAGACCTGAATTTCAGCTCTCCTATTTACTATTTACTTTACTTTATGTAGCTTTACTTTTATCATTTTAAAAATGAAGGTGCTGAATCATATTGACAAAGATGACAAAAAGCCAATGCCAAATGTTAAAGGGACTATGGGAAAACAAGCATATTGATGCACCATTTTTTGGAACTATTGATTGATATTGATCTTTTTTGGACAATAGCTTGGAATTATGTTCCCGCCTAAATCATTGACTATACCTATCCTTTGATCAAATAATAACAGTATTAGTCCTCTACTCCAAAGAAATGAGAGAGGAAAAAGACTCATATATGAAAATATTCACATCATCTTTGTTTTGTAATTGTAAAGGACTGGAAGTGAAAATGATGTCCACCAATTGGGGAATTGCTGAATAATATACGGTATGTGAATATAATTGAATATTACATCATTTTTTAAAAAATGGACAGTTTCAGAGACATCTGGGAGGACCTGTGTGAACTGATGCAGTGAAATGAGCAGAACCAGAGCTTTTTATACAGTAACATTTTAAAGACAAACAACTTTGAAAAACTAAAGCACTTTGATCAATGTAATGACCAATCCATGATTCCAGAGAACTAATGATGAACTGAACTGTTGTTAGGTACCTTCCGATAGTGGTGATGGATTCAAGATGCCAAATGATTCATTTTTGGATATAAACAAAGTGGGAATTCAATTTGACTCAATATGCATTTATCATAAGATATTTTTTCTCTTTTGAATTGGGAGAAGGTAGAAGGAGATCTTGATAAGTATTAATTGGAAAAAATAAAATGAAGGGACTGGATTAGAAGACATTCCAATTCTATTATCTTATAATGTCTTACTTTAAATTTCTTGAGGTGGCAGTTTCTGTTTCCAATCTTTTATTCCCAGTGCTTGGTACACAGTAGGTGTTCAATAAATGTTGGATTGGACTTTTATTTTTTAAACTCTCACCTTCCATCTTAAAATCAATACTAAGCATAGGTTCCAAGGCAGAAGAGTGGTAATGGCTAGGCAACTTAGATTAAGTGATTTCACCCCAGGGTTATTGAGCTAGGAAGTGACCACCTCACTGCTCTGGAATTGAACTCTTCATGCCATCCAGATGGGTCTAATTGTTCCCTGCATATTCTAAATTCCATCTCTGAGCCCTTGTTCATTTTGTTAATGCTCATGTCTTCCCATTCCTCTTCTTTCTTTGTTTCTTTGTTTCTTTGTTTCTTTGTTTCTCTCTTTCTCTCTTTCTCTCTTTCTCTCTTTCTCTCTTTCTCTCTTTCTCTCTTTCTCTCTTTCTCTCTTTCTCTCTTTCTCTCTTTCTCTCTTTCTCTCTTTCTCTCTTTCT
>NC_058130.1:349473951-349580203 GCF_016433145.1 Gracilinanus agilis | reverse complement strand
GATTCTCTGGCTTCTAACTACAGTGACCCATTGACTGATTGGCAGAACTGGATGGCCTACAGCTTAGGAGTTGAGAGAGAATAGTAAAGAGAGGAATTTTCAGCATTGGTAAGAGCCACATTGGGATGAATATAGAGTCCAAGAAGGAATATTTGGAGGAATTCTGGATAACCTGAATAATCTAGATTATTAATATTATATTATTTATACTTATATTACATATGATTATATATAATATATAGTATCCAATACTATATGTTATGTTTATATAATATGCTATATAGTAGAATATGATAGATGGTATATAATATACTATATATGACTATTCTACATAGCATATAATATAGTATATACATATAACATGTAGTATATATATTATGCTATATATAGTACACACAACATGCAATATATAGTACATAATATATAGTATATATAATATACATAGTACACAGTATATAACATGTCATATATAGTATATGGTATACACAGAGTATATGTAGCATATAATCTAGTATAAAATATACATATGGTATGTATAACATATACATAGTATATATGTGCTATACAATATATAGTACATATAGTATATAATACATAATATAAAGTATACATGTATATAATATATAATATACATATAGCATATAATATACAGTATAATTTAATTATATAGTATATATAGTAAATATACAATATTATATACTATACACTATATATAGCATGATACATATAGTATATATACATATATGTATATAAAGATAAATTATATATACTATAAGTCTATATACTATATAACATATAGTATAGTGTATATGAACATATTATATAGCATATACATACTATATATAAATATAATACAGCATGCCATACTATATAATTATTCTATAATATACAACATAATTATAGATAAAATATAATATACAATATAATTACAGATACATATCATATAAAATATTATCAATAAGTATAATAGTATATTTTATAATATAATTATATGATATAATACATTATTATATATAACATAATACTTCATTATATTATATATAATGACAATATTATATATAATACATTATTATTAATAATTGGGAGGGTGAGAGGATAAGTTTTAATTGAAAAGGAACAATTAACCCATGTTCTAGGTAGAGGAGATGCAGGTGTATTGTGGACTTGAAATCAGGAGACTTGACTTCTCATCTTACCTCTTGCATCAGGTCAATCATTCAGAGATTTCTCTTCCTCATCTGTAAAACTGGTGCAGTAATATGCTTTTTTTTTAAACCCTTGTACTTTGGTGCATTGTCTCATAGGTGGAAGATTGCTAAGGGTGGGCAATGGGGGTCAAGTGACTTGCCCAGGGTCACACAGCTGGGAAGTGGCTGAGACCGGATTTGAACCTAGGACCTCCCGTCTCTAGGCCTGGCTCTCAATCCACTGAGCTACCCAGCTGCCCCCAGTAATATACTTTTTACCTGTCTTAGACTTGGAAGTGAGCTGCTATTATTAGTAATATTGTTATGTCATCTTCATCTTTTGTTACCTTTGTTAATATGAAAAAGATCAAAGAAGATGAGGAGTGAGGAAGGGTCTTGGGAATTTGGTGACAAGGAGCTCGTTGGTGACTTTGGAAAGAATGTTTTCCAAAAATTGATGAGAAGCCAATCCTTACCTATTGTTTATTAGAAAAAACAAACCCCAAACAACAAACTTCTAGCTTCTACAAACCACAGATTCTGCGCAATGCCTTGCTTATTGAGAGTGTCCTAGGGGCATCCAGGTGGCGCAGTGGATAGAGAGCTAGGCTTGGAGATGGTACATTCTGGGTTCAAATACATCTTCAGGCCTTTCCTAGCTGTGTGACCCTGGGCAAATCATTTAACCCCAATTGCCTAGCCTTTATGACTCTTCTGCCTTGGAATTGTTACTTAGTTTACTTAGTATCCATTCTAAGACATAAGGTAAGTGTTAAAACTTAAAAAAAAAAAGAGCACTTCTGGTTAATCAGGTTCATGTTATTTAATGATTAAACATTTATTAAATACCTACTATGTGTCAGGCACTCTGGCAAGTACTGAGGGTACCAAGAAAGACAAAAGACAGTCCCTGCCTTCCAGGATCTTGCCATCTAAAGGGGGAGACGATGTGCAAATGACTGTGCACAAATACTATAGAAGTGAACTGGAGTTCAACTTAGAGGGAAGACATGAAGATTTAAGGAGCACTGGGGAAACACATCTTGCAGAAGCTGGGATTTTAGTTGAGAATGGAAGGAAGTCAGGACGTGGAGATGAGAAGCGTGGAAGACAGCCAGCCGAAAACTTCAAAGTCAAGAAATGGAGTGTTCTGTGCGAGGAGGGGTGGGTGATATCATATACACTTATATTTGCCATATTTAGGGCTTCCTTACAAGCACTACGCCGCTCCTCCAAATGTCTAATTTCTTTCTTGTGAGGATTTCATTATGTGGGTGATGTTTCCATTATGTTGGGATATTGCTTGCAGTAGTTGGCTAATCAGTCATTGCTTTGCTTTAGGGACTGGAAAACTGGGGAGGTAGAGGCGCTATGTTCTTAATCTAAATTGATTTGATTTTAGACAAGCTTTTAGACAAGCAACTTATATAAAAATGGCTTTTATGTACTCATGTGATTTTCTTTTTTTTTTCCTGGAGAAAGGATGTTTAATAATAATAATCCATAGCTATGTCAAACAGTTACTACTCAGATTGTGGGCTTGAAGTGAGGTAACCTTTATTTGGGTTAGTGAGAGAGGCAGTTTCTGGTATACTGGAAAGAATGCAGCTGTGGTTTTGGAGTCAGATGATCTGGGATGAAATTTGGGTTTTGCTACCTAATTACCTATATGACTGTGAGTAAGTAAAAGGGGGTGTTGGCTAGGAAAATCCCTTCCAGTCAGTTCTTAAGCCTAACACTTATCAAATTTAAAAAATGGCATCCTTAAATTTGTAGTTTTTTTTTAAATATTCTGTTAATTGTTCTTCTGCATATAATTTTTTTAAAGAGCACCCTATTGAGGTCCTGTTACCATGGAACCATTTTCCCTGCTATTTTAGTAACATATAGATATGAAAATCATTTGTCTTCTTTATAAAGGTGTATTTAAAATTTTAATATCAACAAGTATGTTCAGGAATCTCTAGTTAGGTAGGACTTGAGGGGGAAATAGGATCAGAATATAAAACAAAAATCAAATGGATCTATTCTCACCCCCTTCTTCAAAACCCTCAATGGTTTGACCAAGTGAAGCCCTGCAGTAACTGCTTCATTGGCATGTGTGTGTCATGCAGACACCCTGGTTTTTCTTTCTTCTGATCAACACATATTTTTTTCTATCGCCTTCTTTAGCTGCTTATATATGTCAGTCTCTTTTTTCCCTGTAGATTTTTCCCCCCAGTGGTTTGCTAGTCAAAACAAGTTTTTTATTCCGTACTCCAGTGGGTTCAATCTACCTCCAGAAAATTAAGTTGTATTCCGTCTGTTTAAGTCATCATTAAGTGCAAATGCAAATGGAAAACCAATTCTGATTCTAGAATTGTTGCTGTTGTTCCTGATTCTAAGTGATTTATTAGGAAGGAAGGAAGAGCATAGCTTGATTTTTATCACATTGAAATGACCCAAATAGCTTCCAGAAACAGAAAATGAATTTTGACCAGGAGCTGAGACATTCATTACTTGGTATGCGAGTTACTGTAACCTAGAGTTCTTCATCTAAGTCATATTGTTCATTTAGAAGTAAAATTTTTCATCTAAGTCAGATTGTTCATTTAGAAGTGGAATTGTTTTTTATATGACATTTGTAGTACTTGCCACATTTTTTCAGTTGGTATTAATTTTTTAAAGCTCTGTTTTGGGGTTTCTTCCCTGTTTTTTTTCAGATTTAAAGGGAAATAATATCTGTATATACAGAAACACTATCAAAATTGTCTAGTAATGAGTCTCTAATTTGTGGAACAAAAAATTCCTCATCACATGTTTTATAATTGAGGATGAAATGTTCAGTCCTTGATTCTTTTGTGGCTTATCTCTAGTTTGACCTGAGGTTTATTTGGACTCTACCCATTTTTGACACATATTCAACAGATTCTTATTGAGCACCTTCTGTATGAATGCCATTCTTTTGTAGGGAATATAAGGAAGAAATCCCTGCCCTCCTAGAATTTATAGGCTACTAGGGGAAATGGAATCAGTCCAAGTCAACTGACATACAAATTAGAAAGTGAAATGGCAGTTAGAGACCTATAGGAATGGTGCAATGGCATTCAGAAGGCAGAAGAGATTTCTTTGGGGAAATTAAGGAAAGCTTCATGGGGGGTAGGAAGTTTTATACAGATAAAGTAGATTAATAAAAGGCATTTCAGCATGTAAAGAGCTCAAATCGGTTTAAAACCTGAGAGAGGATGAGAAGCTAAAGTCCTTTTTTTTTTCACAATAGAGTTTCTTTTTCAACAGTGAGTCAAAGTCAGTGCTGGGCATATTATAGCCTTGAATATTTTTGTCCTTATAAAAGAATTGCGCACAGGACTGGCGTAGTGACCCTTTAAACTTAAGCAAGCTGCTTCTTTACCTTGTCAAAGCAGAGAAGTCGGGAAAATTCCATTCTGAAGATTTTTGGCGTTCTTGATACTTGAGATGTAGGATAGTAAGGATCACTCACGTCTTTATGGAATCAGTTAGCCCTGGAAAAATCCTGCCAAATCCAAAGCCATTCTCTCAATGCTAGTCACACTTGATGCCCTGTCTGTTGTCACTGCCCCCTCAGCTCCCTCTAAAGAAGAGTTCTTCAAAATTTTTGCTATGGACCCCTAGGGCAGTTGGATGCAGACTGATGCTCTTAAGTGTGTTTATATACACATACCTAAACATAGACATGCCTACCCATATATTTGGTAGCTATGTGGTTCAATGGATAGAGCACTGGACTTGGGAGTTAAGAAGACCCAAGTTCAAATGCGCCCTCAGACACTAGTTGTGTGCCCCACGGATAAGTCATTTAATTTATGTTTGCCTCAATCTAGTAGAGAAGAAAATAGCAAACTACTCCAGGATCTTTATCCAAAAAAAAAAAATAAGCCCATGGATAGTATGGTCCATACAGTCACAAAGAGCCAGACATAACTGAATGACTGAACAAACAAATCTCTGTCTGTCTCTGTTTCTGTCTCTCTATCTCTCTTTCTGACTCTCTCTCTCTCTCTCTCTCTCCCCCATGGAAACCAATTACATAGATGGGAGAAACTTCAGAGGCCATTAGTCCAAGGGTATCTGAAAAGAACTCCCCTCTATACTATCCCCAAGAGATGGACCATCCATCCTCTGCTGGAAGAGCCACGGTGATGGTGAATCATTACCTTCCAAGGTAGTACAAGCAATCCATAGAGGAGCCAGGTGTCCTGACTCCAACATGCTGTACAAGGGCTGTAGCTCCTTCTAAGAAGGCAACTAGATGGTGCAGTGGTTAGAGAGCTAGCTTGGGAGACAGGGAATTCTAAGTTCCCTAATAGCCTAAGATTTTACTAGCTTGGAAAATCACTTCATCTCTATTTGCCTTGGTTTCCTCCTCTGTAATAGACCACCTACCTCCCAAGTTTGTTGTGAAGATCATCAAATGAGACATTATTTGATGAAACAAATGAAAATCATTAAATGAGACATTATTTGTAAAATTTATAAAACAAAATTTGTAAAACAAAAAAGACCATTTAGCATAGAAAGTGAGTGCCTAATAAATCCTTCCTTCCTTCCTTTTTACTTTTTTCCTCCTGGTTAGGGAGTTTAAGGTTGCTACTAAGAAAAATTGGAAACATGTAACCATGGAAAAATATTCTAAATAAAAAAGGGAAAAAAGAAAAATTGGTAGATTTCCCATGCCAAATCAGGTGAATTAGATTTTCTATTGGTACATGCTATTTAAAACTGTCAAATGAGGTGGTGAAAGAGGGTGAGGTGATAATTCTAATGGAACACTTGTCAATAAAGGTTATGTATTAGCTGATTTTTTTTCCTTGACTACATCATACAGAAATAGTATGGTTGGGCTTGGTAGTATAGAGATACATGCCAAATGACAGGGGGACAGAAGTCTTGAATTACTGAAAAAAAAGTCTGATTTATATAATATCCTTCTTCAAAATACAATTTTTGTTCATTTCAAGTCCATAAAAGTATCCTGCATTAAAGGTCTTTTTCTGGTGTCGTATCAGGGTGACTGTTGAGTTCTCAAAGTGTGTGTCTGGGGAGCGAAATTCCTGTCAAATTGGAAAGGGCTAAAATGAGGGTCTATTTAGGTGACTTTACTGATTTTACTGCAAGGTGTAACTAATTTTTATCTACTCTAGAGCTCTCTGCTAAGTGCTGTGGAAGAGTTGGAATCTTCATCAGCAGAGGGAGTGAGTACTACCCACACTAAGAAACTAGATTATTGAATAGTGAACAATAGTGACCCTTACTAACCTTACTGGGGTAAGGCCTGCGGTGGTCCATGATTTTTAATGAGTATTCTGTGTGCTTTAGTGGACAGAGAACCAGGCCTTGAAGTCAGGAAGATGTGAGGTCAAGCCCCTCCTGTGACACACACTGGTTGTGTGACCTCACCTCTCTAAGACTGTAAATTGCAGGGAAGGTGCAGACCTGCATTAGTGGTCTTGCTCTCTTCTCTCTCTATTCTATGTTAGTTAATGTGTAAATAGCGGCTTTCAGAGGCCTTAAACATTTTCCAGAATGGCATGAATGTATGTCTTAGAATTTAGATGATTTATTTTGCAAAAACATACTAGTAGTAGGCTAAGATGAAACAAAATTATTGCTTTTTGCTGATAATATGAAGATTTGCTTGAAAAGTCCTAAATAGTTAACTACCAATTAGTGTTAAAATTAATTATTTTAATTAAATTTAAAAATAAATTAAACAAAGCTGCAGAATATTTTAAAACAAATCTGCAGAATATTTTAAAACAAATCCATGTATGGCATCAACAGTCCTATACTTAATTTTCATCTAACTCAATATGGCTTGACTTGGTATTTGTTCCACCTAATTACTACTCTAATTAAAGGCAGGGCCTTTTTTGCTTTTAGTCTTTCTATATTAGATACCAAGAACAGTGCCTGATGCATACTAGGTTCCCAATAAAGATTTGTTGATTGAAATGATGAAACCTCTCAAGTAAAAGCATTAAAAAAAATGTTTGGAACCAAATTCTTTTTATGACACAAATATGCTAACTGATTCACAAGTCAGGAAGACCAAAAACAGAGTAAGAAAATTACAGACCAATCTCCTTAATGAACATCGATGCAAAAATCTTAAATAAAACACTAGCAGAGAGACTACAAGAAGTCATCACAAGGATGACCAGGTGGAATTTATACCAGGAATCAAGGCTGGTTTAACATTAGGAAAACCATCCACATAATTGACCATATCAATAACCAAAAAATTACTGGAGCTTTGACTAACAACCTAAAAGAATAACTTTTTCCTCATTAGTTTTAATTTGTCTATTAAAACAAGGTTTTGATAATTTGATAATTTTCTTCACAATAGGCTGATATTAAATATTCCGAGCCTCTGTTAAATCGGCAGTCTAGGTGTGATGATTTTATTTGATCATTAATCATGGACAAACAATATATTTCTTTTAAAAAAATCTTTACTTTCTGTCTTAGAATCAGTACTAAGTAATCTGCTCCAAGGAGTACAATGACCAGGGCTAGGCAATTGGGGTTAAGTGACTTGCCCAGTATCATATAAGCTGGGAAGTGTCTGAGGCCAGATTTCAAGCCTGGACTTCCCATCTCCAGACCTGGCTCTCTTATCCTCTGAGCCACTTAGCTTCCTTAAGAATATATTTCCTTTGAAGTAATTGATTTTGAACTTTTTTGAGAACTAAACATTTTCTTAGAGATGCTCCTGGTTATAGATATCATTTCCAAATAAATTTGTGATAATACCACCTTGTTTTGAATCCCAATAGTGGACTCTTGTTTCCTGCTTAAATCTATAATTAGTCTAACATTTGGTATTAAAATTGATATTCTCCAGCTAGTTAATTTGTTATTTTAACCAAATTCAGGTTAAAAAATGCTACCTAAATCCTATTTTCCCAGAAAACTGAAAATGTTTTTGCGAAATAGAGTTTGAGTGACAAAATATCCATATAGACTTTATTCGTTAGCTTTGAAACCAAATATTAGAAAATTATTATGCCCTTCACTTCCAACTCAAATTGAATTCACGCTCCAGACTTTGCTGAGCCATTCATGGATGACATCAACTCTGTCATTAGCACTTTATTAAAACATTCATCAGAGCTTATAGGAACAGTCCAAATACATCCAGTGCCATTGCCAAGAGAGGCCATCCTAGCTGTCAGACTTAGAAGTAGGTTTCCTGTTTTCTTAGTAATACTTAAGCTTATGTACTATAAATTAGAAATGTTATAGCCACCAATGCAGTTCTAATTTAAATTGATTTTAAAATAGCCTTTAAATAAGGTGCTTGAGAAACTTGCTGAAATTATTACAAATATCAAATATAGAGAGATCTGAATTCCATTTTCACATGACTTAGAAATTGGTCAGTATCCCTAGGGTTTATTTTTTTATCATTTGCTCAATTTATTTAAACAAATCAACCTAGAAATGTCACTAAATTAAACAAAACTCTGAACATGAAAACATACTGCCATATTTCTGAGACAGATATTAACTCCTATATAAAAGTTAATAAATGCTATTAGGAAAGTGGTTCAGTCATAAAGGCCAATCTTCAGCAAAACTAAGGTAATTTTGTTTCTCTACCCTTTCTAGCCTTCATAAGTCAAAACTACTAAACTGCAGTCAAGCAAAATAAGACGCTATTGGATGGTTGGATCAGTACCTTTGGTTACAGCTGTTACTATGCCAGAGTGGGACTTTTCAAATTATTTGTGAGTTTATATTCCTGGAATTAGAATTTCAATGACTTCTGAAGAACACTGTGCTCTCTTAACCAGTCCTCCCTTCCATAATCCCCAATGCTTTTTGTCTTTATATTCTAAATACTTAGCCCAGCAACTCTCTGTTCAATGACGTGGGTCCCTATCTTTTCTGGATTAAGTTTTGTTCTAAGGCCATTGGAACACAAAGTGATTATTATGTGCCATATAGGTTCTTGATTTAATATTTCTGAAAATCTTAAAGCAAGAGTGGATTGAAACAGAACTCATAAAATCAAATTATTCTTACTAATTTATAGATTTTTTCTAAACTGAATTCACTAGGACCTTAATTCAGTTAAACAGCTATTGATTGAATGCCTAGAATGTGCTAGTCACTGTGCTAGATACTGGGGATATAAAGTAAAAAATGAAGAAATCCTTTCCCTTAAGGAGCTTACATTCTAACTGGAGTATACAAATGAACACAGATGTGTAAATATAAAATGTCCTGACAGTGATTTCAAGAGGAAGAATACACCAAGTTGAAGGAATCTGAGCTTTGGACCTGGAGTTCAAATATACCCTCAGATTTGAACTCATTGGCAGTGTGACCCTGGTGAAGATTCTTAACTTCTATTTTCCACAGTTTCCTCAGCCATAAAACAAGGATAAGACTGCATCTGTCTTACAGGATTGATGTGAGGATCAAATGAGACAATTTTGTTTACAAAAAAAAAAAGAGAGAATTGGCAGAATGCCTGGCACATAGTAGGTGCTAATGTATATTTCTTTTTTTCCTTGTAGAAATGGGGGACAGGTTGTGTACAAGGTGAAAGATAGGACATTGGGGTACACCTGTTGGGTGTGGGAAATAGCTAGAAAACCACTTTGACTGAAAAGGAGAAGATTTTATGAGCAAATGTTAGCTTTTATTCTAGAAATAATAGGAATCCACTGAGAATAGTTGGAATTAGGGTAGTCATATGATGAGTTTTCTTTTTGAAGAATGTCTGCTTGGCAGCTCTCTGGAAAGGGCAATTGAGAAGTGGAGAAATAGATGTCAGAATGGTCAACTAATAGATTATTAATATTTTAAAAATTGAGAGAATTGTTTTTACAGTTGCCTTTGTTTCCTGAATAAAACTCGGTTAAGTGTTTTTGCCTTACTACTCACTGTTATACACTGAAGTTGAGATGTTGGCATGAAATAAAAATGCAAAATTTTTTTGAGTGTGGTGTGAGAAGCATGCAATTCACATACCTGCTCATCATATATGATCGCGTTAGTATTTCCTGATTTCATTGGTATGGATATTCTTTTTACTGATTCCTATCACAATCTGTCTACTCCTTGGAGTGTGAAGTGAGTTGTAGCCTAACAATTTCTTCCCTTGGTGGTGAACCTTTCTAAACTGAGCTAGATGGGATTCCCTTAGAGTAGGGTCATAGAGTTGATGATTAGACCCATTCTCAAAGCATCCATATTGGTAAAATCTAACTGGAGCATGTATACCATTGGTAGAAGATTTAAAGTGACTTAGGGTTACTAGCTGTAGAACCCAGGACAAGTCACTTAAAATTGTTTGCCTCAGTTTTCTCATCTGGAAAATGAGCTGGAGAAGGAAATGGTAAACCAATCCAGGATCTTTGCCAAGAAAATCCCAGCTGGGATCATGAAGAATTGAACTTGACTGAAAAATGACTGAATAATAGAGTTATCTCTAGGACTCTTTAAGCCTTGTTCTTCTCTCTACGATGGCAAATTTTAATTTGTTTTTGTTTAAAAGAAACAATGACAAATACCAAGTTTCTGATGTGGACTTGAGAAACGTCGGAAAACCTACACTGAAAATTGAAACATGGATAAACCTACACTGAAAATTGAAACGAGTGTGTAAACTAATTGAATTACTCTTAACTTTTTTTTTCAGGCTTACCTTCCATCTTAGAATTAATACTGTATATTGGTTCCAAGGCAGAAGATCAGTGAGGGCTAGGCGATGGGGGTTAAGTGACTTGTCTGGGTCACACAGCTAGGAAGTGTCTGAGGCCATATTTGAACTCAGGACTTCTGTTCTTCTAGGCTTGGCTCTCTATCTACTGAGCCAACTTGATGTCCCTAAATTATTCTTTACTCTTTATTCTTCCCTTCCTGGCTTCCCTGTTTTCCTTCAAGTCTCAGCTAAAATCCCACCTTTAACAAGAAGTCTTTCCCAGTCCTCAGTGATGTTAATGCCTTTCCTCTGGCATTATCTTCAATTTATTCTGTCCTCCCCCAAGAGACTATGAGTTCCTATTGTGAAGGATGAATTACTGCCTCTCTTCTTAATGCCAGTGGTGGGCACAGCTTAACAAATGCTTGTTGACTTGGCTATCAAAATAATTCCAATCCTGCTAATGCATTTACTCTTTCTGATGGCAGATTATAAGCCATTGATCCCTTATCAATGATCCTCATGAGTTGCTGCAGCCAAGGAAAAAAGGTTTACTCTGCAGCCCACCTGGCAGTGAGCCTACTGAAGCTTAGCTAGGCTGCTGTTGGACAACAGATGCCTAGTTTTTAACTGGGCTCCTGTGAATTAATAGGAATGTATGTTAGACCAAGAGCCTTTTTCTGGGAAATAAGTAGTCAAAGGAGATGAACAAACCATTTTGGAAAGAATTATAAACCATCAACAGTCATATGAAAATATGCCCCAAACTACTAAAAGAAATGCAAATTAAAACAGCTGTGATGTTTTGCCTTTTATCTTGCAACTTGACAAAGGTGACCAAAAAAAAAGGGAAATCGGTATTGGAAGGACTGGAAGACAGGTGCACTAATGCTCTGGTGGAGCTGTGAATTGGCCTAACTTCTGAAAAACAATGAGGAATTCTGTGAGAGAAGTTAGCAAATTAAGCGTGTCCTTTGACCTGCTGATCCTGTGTGAGTATGTGAGTGCATGTTTATGTGCATATGAGTGCCTATACTGTGATTTATAGCCATATGTAATCAAAACTTAGACATACTATATATACTATATATAGAGAGTATATATCTCATTTGTAGACACATGCTATATATAGTATATATCTCACACTTATAGACACTATATATTATATATAATACATCTCTTACTTGTAGAAATACTATATATTATAGTATCTCTCTCACTTATAGACACTATATATTCTATATAGTATGTCTCTCTAACTTGTAGATAGTATATATCTCTCTCACTTACACACACTATATATTATATATAGTATATCTCTCTCACTTGTAGATACTATATAGTCTATATAGTATGCCTCTGACTTATAGACACACTATATATTCTATATAGTATCTTTCTCACTTGTAGACACACTATATATTCTATATTGTATATCTCTCACTTGTAGATACACTATGTATTATATATCATATGTCTCTCACTTATAGATACACTATATGTTATTTATATAGTGTATCTCTCACTTGTGGACACACTATATATTATATATAGTATATCTCTCACTTATAGTTGCACTATATATTCTATATAGTATGTCTCTCTAACTTGTAGATATTATATATCTCTCTTACTTACACAGACTATATATTATGTATAGAATATATTATAGACACTATTCTATATAGTATATACCTCTCACTTATAGACACACTATATATTCTATATAGTATGTCTCACATATAGACACACTACATATTCTATATAGTATATTTCTCACTTATAGTCACACTATATATTCTATATAGTATCTCACTTATAGACACTATTCTATATAGTATATATCTCTCACTTATAGACATACTGTATATTCTATATAGTATATTTCACATATAGATACACTACATATTCTATATAGTATATCTCTCACTTATAGACACTATATGTTCTATATAGTATCTCACTTATAGACATACATATATACTCTTACAGGAATGCACACATTCATAGACTCACACTTATACACATATAAACTCACTTATAGACATATACACACATTTACACAGACTTAATAGACACATATATAAATATGCATACTCACATTCATGCATTCATATAATACAAATATGTGTGTTTTTATATTTACACACAAAGAAGTCGAAGAAAGAATATATACCCCATGGAAGTCAAAGAAAGAAATAAATGTGCCAAATTATTCATAGAAATTTTTTGTGCTAGCAAAGAACTAGAGACATATGGGTACCATAAATTGGAGAATGACTGAACAAATTACATTGTAAGAATAAGATGGAATATTATTTTGTGGTAAGAAGAGGCAACATAATATAGTCACTATAAAGAGTCATCCTTTAAGATAGGTCTATTTCTGAAACATGTTACTGGTTTAACCCGTCTAGTCTACTTCTCTTTCTTTCACTCACTCATCAACTTACTTAAGATTATAAATTGAGGGCTAGCTGTATTGATAAGGAGACTTTCTCCCAAAGTTCCTTCTACCAATAAAATCACAAGTCCAGACCAGAAACAAAACAAATAGAAACTTAATCAGAACAAATTCCCAGTGGCTTCAAAAAACTCAGAAAAACACAGGGAGATTTATATAAATTTTTACAGAAAGAAAATAGCAGTCGAGGCCTAGAGAAGGGAGGTCCTGGGTACAAATCTGACCTCAGACACATCTTAACTGAACCTTAACCCCCATTGCCTAGCTCTTATGGCTCTTTTGCCTTGGAAACAATATATAGTATTGATTCCAAAATGGAAGGTAAAGGTTTAAAAAAAATAGCAGGTCATCAACAATATGTATAATAGCCAAAATAAAGTAAATGAAATGAATGCTTAAGAGAAGCTGAATTCTATGTAATTCTTCACAACCATTTTTGGTCCCAGTGGATATAAAATGAAATCTTGTTGTGTTAGAGGAGAGGTAGAGACCACAGGGGTAGAAGATGTCATACAGTGTCAGATACTCACTGCTTCATCTATTTTTGCTGCCTGCTTTTTCTTTGTTTCAAAGAATCAATAAGGCCTAATTTAAAAAGAAAAACATGGAAAGTTCCCTATTCAAAGCTTTCCAGTTTAGCAGAACTTGTGTTTTGCTTCATCACTTTTAGGAGCTCAGAGTGACCTCTGTACCACAGTGAGACACCAGAGGATGAAAAGAAGAAATATTAAAACTCAAGGAAAAATCAACTCATGAAGTAATTTAAACAATCAAAATTGAGATTACATTTACAAAACAAAAAATAAGGGCATAGTTATCAAGGGCCTTAGTGTTCCTTTAGGCACTAGGTTGAGCATCCATCTTTTATTCTCTAGCCTTGGAGTCTAGCTTGAGCTCTATCACTCATCCCTAACTAGGGAGAAACATTCCCTAGGATACTGCCTTGGTGAGGGGGCTTCCCTCTAGGATGCTCTGGTCTTCTGTACCCCTAGTCCTCTGACTCTTCCTTTTTCCCTCAGCAGCTTTCTTCCCATTTCTATCATCTCTCCTACTTCCTCCTGTGGCTAGGTTTGGGGTTGTTCTACCCCATACAGATGTGGGATAGACTCTTTTGGGACAATGGGGCATCCTATTGGTGTCATGTTATGACAGTCTCTGATCTGGAGCTCTGGGGTGATCCTGACACAATCTGTTGTGGGTAGGCCAGTGAGGATCCTGAGACTTTCCCATTCCTTAACTCCTCAAACTGAATTAAGCCCAAGTACCAAAATTCTTTTTTATGACATTGCCTTAACCACTATTAGTCTCAGTTTCCTCATCTGTAAAATGAGCAGGAGAAGGAAGTGGCAAACCATGCCAGTATTTTTGCCAAGAAAACTCCAAAAGCAGCCATGAAGAGTTGTTCATGACTAAACAACAACAAAAATCTTCTTTGTAAACCTTAAAAGTGAAAATAATTTATCAACATCATCTTTATCATCATCATTATCTATGTAGCCTTGGGCAAGTCATTTAACTTTCAAAAGCCACAATTTTATCATCTGTAAATTGAGGAGAACACTGGCTCTGCAGACTACATCAGAGGAGGAAAAACACTTTGGTAAATTGTAAAATGCTTTGTAATTGTCAACCATTATTATTCCTATTGTATTTTATTTAACTTTCTAAGTAGGTTTGGAGCAAAAGTTGATCCAAAGAACATTCTGGTTATACAGAGCACTACTGTGCATTTCCTAGTGAGTTTCTCATTTTATGGCAGTGTGGGGAAAGTGGCCAGAATATGAAAGAGATAGAAATTCTACTGAAACCACATTTTTCCTTCTCCTGTTTATTAGGGAGATTTTACTCCCACCACCTTTATTAAGTGTTAGCCATACTAAGAAGAGAAGATTCAAGACTTGGGAATGTTTAACTTGGCCAAGCAGAAATACAGCTGAGGATAAAATATTTGGAAAAAAAGAACAAGAAAATGCAGTATATTATGGAAGACAACTCCAACATGAGCAGGAAACAAACTAGCCAACTTGTATTTTATAGACCTCTTCTATGATTTATATTTTGTTTATCTATCAAAAATACTTGTGTGTTATTCCTTTAATCTTACTTGAGACATAGACCAATCATTTAGTATCTGCCCTCTTCCTCTTGCTTGGGACAGTTTTGGCATCCTTTAAACAGAGCCCTCCTGGGTCCCCCCCAAACACCTAGACTATTTTTCCTGTGGCTGCTCCAGCATTCTGAATTGGTGCCGTCTGATCTATAAGAAGCTTTGAAATAAATGATCCTCTCTCTTGTCTTCAGTACTTCATTCCCAGAATAGCATAGTCCTATTAATTTTAATATTTCATTGCAGGCTAACAATCTCAGTAGAATAGATTGGCTTTCAATTGAACTGTATTTTGAGACATTTCTAAATGAAAGTCTTGTCAAATATTTTATTTTGCTTTGGCTTTTCAATATTTGAATTGTCATGTGGTGGAATGTCTTTACTATGCTTGATTTAGCAACATGGTTAAAATGAGTTGGGATTATATTTATATATAGAAATATATAAAATATAAAATCTGGGGGGCAGGCTATTTATGTTTTTTTTAATTTTAAAAATTTATTCCTGAGTTCTGACTGCACACAAAGGTTTTTCTGGGTTGCAATTAAGCTATGTGGGTCTCCACAGGGAGTGAGGACAGAAGGAGATGATGGGCCTAGAGAAGAGGCAGGAAGAGAAATAGGGGAGGCAGAGGGGGTAAACAAGCAATCAAGAGCTGGGATTTGGATGGATCTGTCGTAGCTCGGACAGCTGTGTAACCATGGATAAGTCAATCTCTCTGAATCTTGCTTTTTCCATCTTTAAGAGGGGGAACTCTCATTTGTACTCTCTAGGTCATGGGCCCTAGAAAAACACCTAATGTGTTGAGAGTTCCCCTCCCTTTTTTCTCTTTTTCTTCTTTTTTCTTCTTTTATTGTCCTATATGTAATGTAAACCTCTAACTTCCTTGACTCTCAGTAAAAAAAATTGTTTTGGTAGACTCACCTAATATAACTTCTTGCATTGAAGAGGGATGCTTCATAAACATGTGTTACTGGATTAAGTCTGGCAATGTGAAAGTTGAAATTAGAGAAGAGTGAATATAGTCAGGTCAAGAAATATGGGAAGAGGGAGATGAGGATGCTTTGTTTTTGGTACAAATTTCTTCTCAAGGACAGTTTCATTTAAGGAGAAAAGATGGAAGCCATATGTACAGAGAGGCAGTTTGGGTGATCAATGAAGAAAATAATGTATGCACTATGCCAAAAAACGCATTAAAAAACAAAACAAAACAAGCTATAGTACAATTCTCATCACTTACCACTTTTTTATATTTATGAGTGTACAGATCACAATTTTCCACTTTACTGGTATGTGACTTTCCTCTGAATTATCATTCAGATTGTTTCCAAGCAAGAGCCAAAATAGATACAGCACGATGGCAAGAGAATCCCAGGAAATCAAAGCATGGAAATTCTAGATTGCCAGAATCTGTGTTTCCTGATGAAGCTGCTGGTTAGTATTTCCCAGTCTTACACTTACTTACCTTTTCATATGGCTCTGAGATCTTCTCTTGCTCTAGTTATTCTCACTATTGTTGCAGGATCTAGCTGTGTATCCCATATACCTCTTTACATCCTAGTATGCTTGTCCTCTCTTATAGACTTGCTAAAATTGGTCAGATTTTTTATTTTTTATTTTTATCTATAACTAAATGCTTTGTCTTCATGCCATGTAGTGTGAGTTGAAGGAACTCTGGGGACATTTAGTCTGGAGACAAGAAGGCTTCGTAGGGAGTGGATAGACATGGTAGCTCTCTTTAAGTATTTGAAGGGTTAGATTTAGGATTGTTGATTTAGAGCTGAATGAGACCTTTGAGGTCATCTAGTTCAGTCCTGTCATGTGAAAGAAGGAAATGCAGTCAAATCATTTCAGATCTCTACTTCAAACCTTGGTCCTTGGACTCCAACTTTATCATTCTTTTGTGTTTGGCTCCATAGGGAACAATGGGTAGAAGTTTTAAAGTGGCAACTTTAAGCTCGGGATACAGAAAAATATCCCAATGCTTAAATATGACTCTGAAAATTTCCAGAATGGACTGGAGATGGAGGTAGGTAGTAGGTTATCCTCTTTGTACATCTTCAGAAGAAGAGTTGGGAATAGGCTGTGGAGAGGAACCTTCTTTGGGATATTGGATATAGGCTGGATGGCTGCCAAGACCTCTTCCAACCCTGAAATTGGGTGATTCTAAAAACTTGATTCAGGACATACTGTACTAAATGGGAAAAAAAAGGACTTTGAGAACTTCTGGCAATTACAAATATCATTTAAAAAACTTGTTTTTTAGTTTGCAATTATTAATTCAATAGCTTGGCTTTCTAAATCACTTCATGATTTATACAGGTCCGAATCAAATTTTTCTTTGCCATCAAAGTAGTTCTGTTTGCAATTGGTCTGAGTCATACATATGAAGCTTGCTATACATATATAGTTGTGAAGGAAGCACTGAGAAACAAGGTATGAAATTATTCTGGAAAGAGAGTGAGAGCAAGGTATGGGAAGAAATGTTCTCAATGGCTTGACAGAGAGTAGTAAGAGTAGGGGTGGGTGGTATGTGCAAAGTATAGTGAAAATAATGGTAACTCATTCACATAACATATTTAAAAATTATTTATTCTTAATTATTTTTAAACCCTTAACTTTGGTGTATTGTCTCATAGGTGGAAGAGTGGTAAGGGTGGGCAGTGGGGGTCAAGTGACTTGCCCAGGGTCACACAGCTGGGAAGTGGCTGAGGCCGGATTTGAACCTAGGACCTCCTGTCTCTAGGCCTGACTCTCAATCCACTGAGCTACCCCCTCTTAACAATTATTTTTAAAAATTGAGTTGAAATTATTTTTCCTTCCAGCTCCTCCCTAACTCTTTGAGAAGGCAAGCAATATGATACCCATTACATATATGAACTCATGCAAAACATACTTCCATATTAATAATGTTGCTACATATATTTTTTCAAGGTATTTTTCTCCCAGTATTTCTGTTTAGGCAATATTTATGTTCGCCTTGTTATTGCTTTGTTCTGGACCAGTGATTTTTTCTTTGGTATAAAGAACTCCTAGAATGGAAAAATTTTCCACAAATCTAGGAAACATCTCATATGTAGTAAGTGGCAGCAAGGTGGTAAAATAGATATAGGGAGGTAAGTCTGGAGTCAGTAAGATCTGAGTTCAAATCTTGCCACAGATATTAGCTCTTGTGACCTTGGGCAAGTCACTTACCCTCTGTTTGCTTCCATTTCCTCAACTGTAGAATGAGGATACACCACCTATCTCAGGGTTATTGTGAGGATCAAATTAGTTAATTTTTTTTAAACCCTTACCTTCCATCTTAGAATCAATACTGTGTATTGGTTCCAAAGCAGAAGAGCAGTTGGGGTGAGGCAATTTGTATTTGAATTAAGTGAGTTACTCAGAGTCACATAACTAGGAAGTATCTGAGGCCAGATTTGAAGATTTGAATCCAGGACCTCACATCTCTGGGCCTGACTCTCAATCCACTGAGCCACCCAGCTGCCCCAAGTTAGTTAATACTTGTAAAGCATCTATGATAGAGTGTGGTACATAGTAGGTACCATATAAATGGCATACATATGAATGACAGTAATACTTAATATTTTATACTCTTTGTACCAAAAGTCTTATTGCAATTTTAACCCATTAAAGATTTTAATAATCTATGAATAAATGAATGGACTTAATCCATTAATATCTAAATTTTGACAAATTTAGTAATAATCTATTAATTTTTTTTAAAAACTTAGATTCTTAGTAACAACTCTAAGAGAGAAGGGCAAGAACTAGGCAAACAATATGGAGTGAGTTGCACAAAGTCACATAACTAGTAAGTATCTTGGGCCAGATTTGAACCCAGGTCCTCCCGAATCCAGGCATGGCTCTCTATCTACTGATCTACCTAGCTGTCCCCTTTTAGTAATTTTTAGTAGATTAAAACTGTACTAAGATTTTTGAGACACACTAAGTTATTAGTTTAATAATTAAGGAAACTATTAATTAAAATAAAAATAAAAGTATCTACATTAAGATCAATTTAGATTAATAATTAATTTAAATTAATTTAGTAAAAATTAATTTGTTAATGAATTTACTTAGATTAACAGAATTAATCTGAGTTATTAATGAATTTCAATTAAATTAATTTAGTCTCAGAGTTTCTTAGAGCACTGAGAAATTAAGTGAATTGCTCATGGTTGGTCCATACCCAGGTTATATCAGAGGTCTGACTTGCTCTTAGGTCTTCCTGACTCTGAGGATGGTGGCACCTTTAACAACCATGATGGACTGCTTCTTGCATAAGAATTATTTCTCCCTTTTTATAGCTAAGGAAAGTGGAGCTCAGTGAAATGATTTTTTGTCCATGGTTATGTCAACCTAGATTGAACCAGAGGTGAGGCTGCAACTCAAGTCTCCTAACTCCAGGGCTTAATAGGGCATCAGGTAGTTTTTCTTGGCTGTTGGACTGGTGAGTGGGACCATTCTGTGTTGCCAGCAAATTCATCTGAATTATATATATTTTTTTAAATCTCCATTTCTTTTAACCCTACAACATAGATGATGTTTCATCTATATCTTCTTTCTCGGGGTGGTCTTTTGGTGACTTGGATATCTTTCCCAGAAATTTTCTATTTGTCACCTTTGTGAAATGCGGACTGTGTTAAAAACTTAAATCCTGCTCTGTTAAATCCCACATTTAACCCGCTTCCCCTCATCCTTCAGTAGCTGAAATTATTGTGCTAGCTATGTTAACTCCATTTGTCAGACTCAAATAAGCTTATGTGGTTTTCGCATCAGTCACAGAGTATCTGAAGTCTATTGTAATTGGGGAGGAAGAAGGACTAGGGAATATTGATGAGAAGAAAATGCAGGTGAAATTTCTGATTCCCTTAAAGAAACAGAGATAACCTCCTTTGATTAGGTTCGCTGGTTGTTCCACCTGAGTGAGAAACAATTTGGAAAGGGCTCGCTTTATTGACTAAATGAGCGGTTCTGCAGTAGCCGCCACTGACATGAGTTTCTAAACGTGAGTGTGCCTCCTATTGCTGAAGTGCTTAAAAATATTAAGCCTAACAATTTTTGTGATCACAAAATGGTACATTTTCTTTCTCTCTAGCCTTTGAGTGTTTGTACACCTGGGCCTTGGTTCTTGGGCACTTAATACATGTGTGCTCAAATATCAGGGGCATTCGATTCACCTGCACTAGTCAGAATTGTACTCTGACAGCCTCATATGTCTTACTTTGATTTACTGTATTAAATCCTACCTTGGTTGGTAGAGCACAGATAACTGTATCTGTGAGAGGTTTAGTTGGGGAAGTAACCACATTTGAATTGAAAATGTTTTCATTAAGTGGCTTCAGAAATGATTTCTGATTTTCAGATTCAGATTGGTCTGGGGGAAAAAAACCCACAAAGAAAAAATGCTTACTTTCCAGCCATGACCCACATCTGTTCATAAGTTCATTGTTATTGGAGTATTTGAATGCCTAACCTAAATCAATAGCCTATCTAGTTTATAGAGTGACAAGCTTAGATAAAAATTATCATTGTTTCAGCAGAGGACAACTCTTATCACCAAGGAGAATACCTTCACAGCCTCTAGTTTGTTGGAAATCCAGAAGCCAATCTGGATTGGATAGGGCCTAGAGACATAATCCCCTTGAAATTCTAATTGTCCCTCCCTTAAATAAAGATAACATATTGCCCTGCTGCTACTTTTTAATGGAGAAGGAATAAGAATTACATATTTGGTGATAATAAAAACTAGTATTCTCCATTTCTTGGTTTTTCAAGTAATTTTTTTGGGGGGTAGAGGTATTTTTTAACCTCAGGGTAAAAGCTATATTTTCAGTATTGTCCTCCATCACAAATTGATATGATTGCAATTAGAATTTAAAAATATGGTTCTGAATATATCTATTGTATTGCTTCAAGAAAGGAAAGTTTTTTCTTCTTAGAAAGCTTCATTTCTATAAGGCATCATTTTCTCTGATTTCTGTGTGCTAATAAATATGTATGTTTATAGTTTTCTGAGTTAAAGAATGGCAGTGGGATGGTTTTGGTGGATGAATTTCATTTAGCATTGGTTAGTGTATGTCTTCTAGCAGTTAGCTTTTTGCCATAGTTTCTGCAGAATAGAAAAGATGGCCCAAGAAGGTTAGATTAAAACAACTACAACAACAACAACAAAAAAAAAAACTGAAAAAAAAAACCCCCACCAATATAGAAGAGAACAAAGAGAAAGATAAATTAGGAGCGCATAGAATAAGAGTCAAAAATTTACCTCCCCAGAGCCCTCTATGGTACTATGTATAAGGAAGGGGTAATTAATTTATATTTAAAAAAAGAACTTATTCAGTGAGAATTCAGTGTGCATAAAATCTTTCATTAAGTAGTTTAATGATTATGTCATAGATCAAAGCTTTTTATAGTTGGAAGGTAATTGAGAGATTATCTAGACTAACTTTTTTCTTTTTTTTACAACTGAGGAGACTGAGGCCTAGAGAAGGCAAAGGCACTTGTCTAAAGCAATATAAATAGTAGCTAAATTGGACCTAAAATGTCCTCCTTTTAACTTGGAGGTCAGAGCTGAAAGATCGTTTTCCAGTTAGGAGAACAGCCGTTTTTCCAGATATAAAAATTACAGTATTCCTTTTACAAAATTTTTTTTAAAAGCCCTTATTTTCTGTCTAAGTAACAATTCCTTAAGACAGAAGGGCAAAGACTAGACAATGGGCAATACGTGACTTACCCAGTCACATAGCTAGGAAGCATCTGAGATCAAATTTGAACCCAGGACATCCAAACTCCAGGCTTTGCATTCTATCCACTGTGCCATCTGACTGCCCCACACTTGGATAATTTTAAATGGATACAATTAAGAAATAGCTCCTTACTTGTCATGAACAAGTAGAAGGAACAGTAATGAAGCCATTATCACTTAAATATTTTGTGTATGTGTGAATATTTTTGTTGCTTTTCTACATTATAGTCAGTAGTGAGTGGTATGTTTCTGGGCATGACTGAAAACACATCTTTTTATTCTTGGAGCTAAAACATTCTGATTGGCTTGCCCAGCTTGGCGAAGGCCTAGTTTCAGGGCCTAATCTGTTTGCAACCTACTTTTTAATATTGGTTTAGCTGTTTATTGTAGAAAACGATATTTTCCTAGACGGTTAAATCAATATCGAATTAAGCCTAAGCAAGTGGAAAGTTGACTTAGTTTGGAAATGAGATTTTCCCCCCATTGCCAAGGTAGTTAATGTCCTATACCCAGAAGAGAAAAAAATAACTTGATTCAACTTAGAGATGAAAGTTATACATTGTCCATCTTTTTACTGCTGTATTTTCTGATGCACACTTAGTGACGAGGAAAAGGAGAATAATCTTTATTTGTATAATACAATTCAAAGGCAATTGTACCTCAGCGTTGTTGGTCAGAACATTATATATGAAGTTTGTGCAATTTTGTTGACATTTTTGCACTAGTGTTTTTCATTATTTTGTATCTGATGGGGAGGGTGAATATACACGTGAAGAATAGCTTCTTGACTCTTCTAAACTAAAAGGATGAGGGAATTTATAAAGTAAGTTTCTTTCTTGGACTAGTTGGAGGCAGATGCCATTCTCCATTCCGACAAATACTAGGGAATAATTGGAAGGATGTTGGCATGTGTTAACACCTGATGTGATTAAATTTGGTAAGCATTGATTAAGTGCCTCATGTGTGCCAGACACCAGACTCTCTTCCATACCCCCCCCCAAAATGGAAACTTGGATTTTATCCCATGCCAATTTGTTTTTTGTCAATGTTTCTTCTAGTGATTTGGTTCCATTCATTATAGTTTTTTAATAATGCTCTCTTTCACCTAATGTATAGAAATACTATTATGAATAAAGGGTTCTATGTTTAAAAAATATGGAACCTTGAAGGAGGGGAGCAGGTGAGCCCAAGAGGTAAAGGAGAGCAGAAGGTTAGGGTTTAAAAAAAAACCAACCAAAAAAAAACACGATGAATCTCTACTATAAATAGCTTGTTTATATATATTTATTTATATGTATGGATGTTTGTATCTTTATTACATAGAGATAAATAGAAATACACAAAAGTATATATGTATATACAAATATGTGCGTGTGTGTGGTATATGTATATATATAAAATTCAACTCTTTCCTTTGAAAGGTACCAATAGATAGCTGGTCTCAGCCACTTTACTGGCTATGTGTGATCCTAGGCAAGTCACTTAATCCTATTTGCCTCAGTTTCCTCATTTATAAAATAAGATGAAGAAGATATCTCTGCCATGAAAACTCCAAATGAGTTCAAGAAGAATCATGACTGAATAACAATGAGATGGTAAAGATGTAGTCCTGTTGCTGAATATAATTTTTGAAAGTTTCTTCTGTACTTTTTTAACTCTAGGGTAAAAGTATTATCTTAGTAGTGTAGTTATTAGTATTATCTTCCATCACAAATTGATGCAAATCCAGCTAGAATTTAAAGATATGATTTTGAACAAATCTCTTGATAGGGGTGCTTTCAGATCACTTTTGTGGGGTCTTTTCTTTTGCTGTAAAGTGCTTCAGTGACACATTTTTGGCAGCACCATTTAGCTAGTTGTCCTTCCTCTCCCTCTAATTCTCCCCAACATGGAACAAAAAAGGAAACCATGAGGGCAGTTCATGTAGTAGGCTCAGTAGATTGAGAGTCAGGCTTAGACACAGATGGGAAGTCCTATGTTCAAATGTGACCTCAGTCCTTTGCTGTTCAGATAACACAAACATTCCATGTCTTTTCCATAATTGCTGTTCGTAAGCTTATATAGTGTTAAAAATATTCTCTCAGAAAATGTAACAAATAGGAATAGCCAAAAATGTTAATGGCTGGAAGGTTAAGAGGGGAAATTTGGATATAGTGTCTCCTTTACTGCTTGGGGTAGATCAGGAAAATGTGCAAGGATAATTGCTAGAGACAAATGTAAAAAAAAATCTTTATTTAATAACTATTAAATGTTAAGGAAAGGTAAGAAAGGTAAACAAAGATTATGAGGATTAGGATTCCCCACTTCCCTCTAGTACACAAGAACTTGCTTCTTGCTCAACTGTTGCCCTTGAATCTCCTTAAACTCCTTATCTATCACTAAAAAACTGGAAAATATACTAAATAACCTTATAGTAGTTACTGATCCTCTAATTATATATTTACTGTCTCTGTGAATCTCTAAATCTGCCAACTGCCAGGCTTTTTAGAACAGATCAGGCTTTTGGGCCTAAATAGGCTTCTGGGCCTAAACAGGCCTCAAAAATGGCTGCCTCTGTCTCCAGCCACACGGAGGAAAAACACAGTCTCTTTCTGTCTTCTTAGATCTCTTTCAGCTTTTAACCAGTTCAGTAATTCATTCACTCTGCCTACGGCCAGCCCTTTTGAGCCTGGCTAGGCTTTCTGACCTAATAATAAGCAAGTAGCAAAATGGCTTGGCCCTCTCATATGCCACACAGAGGAAAAATAGTTTCTCTCTTTCTCCTTGCTGTTCATTTCCCCCCACAAACTTATTATAGAAACTCTAATCTTTTCTCCTCCTTCATCTGCCACTGTTTTTTTCCCTGTGTTCCAGGGAACAGAAAACACCAGCCTTCTCCTAGGCCAAAAACCACCAGGAGTCTTTTGGCAGTTGGAAAACCAACTCACACAGCCACTAACCAGAATTCCAACTGACAGGCTTCCCAAGATTCTCTCCGGCCTTTAAAAGACCTTACCTACTATTCCTTACCATTAACCCTATTTCTTAATTAATCCTAATATTTTCCCCCTAGAGATCCGTTTGAAAGACTTGCCTTTCCAAATGGATCTTAGTAAACCATGCTATCCTAATCTATATCTACACCATTATTCTATTCCATAAATATAGTATTTATCTTAAACTTATTCTGTTCTATCTTTACAATAGACTTATCCTAACTATACTATAACTATTCTAAGCTACCCTATGTTAAACATAGGAAATAGAAAATCAAGAAATAGAAAAAAAGACATTAAGGAAAATCCTTGCACAATTGCGAGTCAAAACATTACTATTACAAAAATTCAAATGCAAACCCAAGATTCACTTTTAGTAGGACAGTTGTTTTGCTCTGTGAATTCAGAATTCTATATTTTATTTTTTGTTCAATAAACCTTTAAATGTTAAAAAAAAAAAAGGTGGGGGCAAACCACTTAATCCCCATTGTCTAGTTCTTCTTCTTTTTTTTTTTTTTTGAATGGTAAGGGTGGGCAATGGGGGTCAAGTGTCTTTCCCAGAGTCACACAGCTGGGAAGTGTCTGAGACTGGATTTGAACCTAGGACCTCCCGTCTCTAGGCCTGGCTCTCAACCCACTGAGCTACCCAGCTGCCCCTCATTGTCTAGTTCTTACTGCTCTTCTGCTCCGGAATTGATATTTTGTATTGATTTTTTATAATTTTTTTTAACCCTTAATTTTGGTGTATTGTCTTATAGGTGGAAGAGTGGTAAGGGTGGGCAATGGGGGGTCAAGTGACTTGCCCAGGGTCACACAGCTGTTTTGTATTGATTTTAATATGGAAAGTAAGGGTTTAAAAAAAGAAAAAGAAAAAAAGCAAAAAATAATCCTTACAACAAATAAGCATATCCAAGCAAAGCAAGTCCACCCAGTTGCCATGTCCAAAAATGTCTATGCCTCTTATGGTATCTTGGGTCCATCACCTTTGTTTCAGGAGTAGGTAGCATGCTTCATCATCATTCCTCTGTCGTTGTCTTTGTGGGGGTCATCGTATTGATCTGAATTCTTAAGGAAACTGATGTGGAAGTAATCCCTGAGTCAGCTATCTGTGCATAAGCAGACTATCAGTTTATCAGAGTTAAGAATATAATAAATAAAAATAGAAAATACAAATGAGAAAAAGTATGAAGCATTTGACAATGAAGATGTAACCCTGAATTTAATGCAGACAAGCTTTTGAAAATTAAATAGAAAATAGACAGAAATGACATTGACATTGAATCCAATAATTTCATCCATAAATTAAGCCAATATAAATAGTTTCAACAAGGAGATCAAAAGAGCCCAGAAAATGTATTTGTCAACAAATATTTGACTTAATTACCAAATGTTGAGAGATGGTTGCCAAAGACAACACCAGGCTAGAATATAAACTCAATTTTTAAAATCTTATAAAGAAAGATGATAGAAAATTATAAACAATATCATTTTCTAAAGCATAGGAAAATGGTGGAGAGGTAAAACCAGTCTAAAGAAAGCTTAGCAATATATCCAATTAAGCAAAAGTATCCCACAGGCTGATAAAGGGTGGAAGTGGAAAGAAGGACTTCTAACAGAAAATTGGAAAACATTTCCAAAAATGAATACATTAAGTTGTTTGCTTCATCAATGCTAGTGGAACCACCATACTTGGGACCCTAACATCTCATTCTCAGAGATGCTTACAGAGAGAGTTAAAGGGAACAAAGATGGGAAAAGTTAACAGGATTGTTAACTCCTTTCCTTCCTTCCTTCCTTCCTTCCTTCCTTCCTTCCTTCCTTCCTTTTCTTCATCTGTCTTAGAATTAATACTAATCAATACTAAAATAATTGGTTCCAAAGCAAAAAAGTGGTGAAGGCTAGGCAATTGGGGTTAAGTGACTTGGTGAAGGTCACAAAGCTAAGAAGTGTCTGAGGTCATATTCATATTTGAACCCAGGACCCCCCATGTCTGTCTGTCTGTCTGTCTGTCTGTCTGTCTCTCTGTCTCTCTCTCTCTCTTCATTGTGCTACCTACCTGCCCCTCCTCTTGTTCTTTCCTCCTGGATATAATACTGGATTCACAGGAATGTTTTAGAATCTAAATTTTTTATACATTTGCTACTTCCCTTTTTGAAGTTTAGAAAAGTAGGAAAGGGAATGGTTAAAGAGGAAGAGATAACTTCAGATAAAGTCTGTAGAGTCCTGCATTTGGAACTGAGAAGCATAATATGCCAGAACACAAAGACTCTTAAATCTTATAACTGGAATTTATGCTTTGAAATGTGAATTCTAGCAGAAACAATAAATTTTTTCTCTTCTAAATTTTTAATCTGGAGGCAACTGCTAGCTATTAACTATAATATCTTCTGTTTCCATATATATATATATATTTTTTTTTTTCTTTATGAAAAGGATTTGTGTGTGTGTGCGTGCTTGCACCAGTAACTGATTCTTTTTTTATTTATTTTTAGAACCCTTATCTTCTGCCTAGAAACCAGTTGGTTCCAAGACAAAAGACCAGTAAAAGGTGTAGGTGATGGGGGGCTAAGTGACTTGCCCAGACTCACACAGAGAGGAAGTGTCTGAGTTCAGATTTGAACCTAGGACCTTCTATCTTTAGGTCTGGCTCTCTATGTATTGAGCCACCTAGCTGCCCCCAAATGATACTTTCTGTAGGAAAATGAATCATTTCTTCTGACTCTGGGGCCATATAACTGTGGCAGTGGCAGGGAGAGCAGATTACTTTGGAAGGTGACCTGTGCTGAGACTGTGATGGTGCTAATGATTTTCTGGCAAATATTGCAATTGATATTACTTTACATATTCTTTTTAAAAAGTGGAAATTCTTATGATGTTGATTATATTTTACAAACTACAGAGCTATAATTTCTTTAGAATAGGGAACCTTAGGCAAATAGTCTTCCTCTAAAAATATTTTTAAATTGTAAAAAAAAATGTTTAGGGTTCTTATTCCTTTAGTTTTTGTTCCTCTGTCTGGGAATTTTGTTTGTTTTAAGAGTTGATTCACTGAGCTATTGTTCTTTTATTTCAGCCCTAGCTAACATAAGTAATCCCAAGTTTCCAGGAGGAAGATTTCTTTGCTCTTTAGCACGTCACACCGCTTCCTTTAAAGCTCTTCATTTCGTATTTCTATCATGTAAAGTACCTTAATTACAGAATCATTTTTTCTTCTAATTAAATACCATAATATATGCTGGCATTTCAGTTCTTATAGGCACCTCTTTCCTTTGTTTAAGGGTGACTATAATACCCTGAACTTAAGGCATTTGAACTGTTTCTCTTCAAATTAAAAGGGAACTAACTGGCCCTTTAAAAATTGTTATTGAGGGGGCAGCTGGGTAGTTCAGTGGATTGAGAGCCAAGCCTAGAGATGGGGGGTCCTAGGTTCAAATCCGTCCTCAGACACTTTCCAACTGTGTGACCCTGGGCAAGTCACTTGACCCCCATTGCCTACCCTTGCCACTCTTCTGCCTTGGAGCTAATATACAATATTGACTCCAAGATGGAAGGTAAGGATTTGGAAAAAAAATTGTTATTGATTGGTAGGAGGAACCTTGAGAATGTTAGCTACTTTTCATTATTTCCCTCTGGTTGAAGACCATATAAAAATATACTTAAAATTTTTTTTATCACCTCTTAAGACCACAGTGGCTTAGAGAGAGAGAGGTTATGTGCTGGGAGTATTAAAATTTTTTTTATTAATATTTTCTATCGCATGTTGAAACAGTTTTTGACAATTGTTGTCTAACATTTTAGGATTCAGATTTTCTCCCTCCCCTCCTTCCCCCATGTGTCAATAAATAGTCTGATATAGGTTATACCAGTACTTTTTTTAAAAATATTTTTTAAATATTTATTTTTTAGAAACGTTAACATGGTTATATGATTCATGCTCTTACTTTCCCCTTCACCCCCAACCTCCCCCCCCACATAGCCGCTATGCATTTCCACTGGTTTTAACATGTGTCATTGATCAAGACCTATTTCCAAATTGTTGTTAGTTGCATTGGTGTGGTAGTTTCGAGTCTACATCCCCAATCATGTCTGCCTCAACCCATGTGTTCAAGCACCCCTCTTCTGTGTTTCCACTCCTGTAGTTCTTCCTCTGAATGTGGGTAACATTCTTTACCATAAATCCCTCAGAATTGTCCTGGGTCATTGCATTACTGCCAGTACAGACGTCCATTACATTCGATTTTACCACAGTGCATTCATCTCTGTGTACAATGTTCTTCTGGCTCTGCTCCTTTCACTCTGCATCAATTCCTGGAGGCCTTTCCAGTTCACATGGAATTCCTCCAGTTTATTATTCCTTTGAGCACAATAGTATTCCATCGCCAGCATAATGGCCAAATTCAAGAGCTTCCAAGTAAAAGAAAAAAAATTTTTACAAGAAGCCAGAAAGAGACAATTTAGATATCAAGGAACACCAATGAGGATCACACAGGATCTGGCAGCCTCCACACTAAAAGACCACAAGGCGTGGAGTATGATATTCAGAAAGGCAAGGGAACTGGGTCTACAACCAAGGATCACCTACCCATAAAAACTGACTATATACTTCCAGGGGAAAGTTTGGGCATTCAACAAGATAGAAGATTTCCAAGTATTTGCACAGAAAAGACCAGGACTAAATGGCAAGTTCGATATCCCACCACAAAAATCAAGAGAAATATGAAAAGGTAAATAAGAAACAGAGGGGAAAGAAAGAAAACTCTTATTTTATACCAGTGCTTTTATGCAATACATATTTCCATATTGCTTATGCCATGACAGAAGACACTTATCACACATACAATAAAAAATTCAATACAGAAATAAAATGGAAGGTGGCATGCTTTGCTCTGTAATCAGACTCCAAAGTTCCTTCTTTGACTGTAGAGAGCATTTTTCACCATGATTCCCTTGTAGATATCTTGGGAACTTGCTTTGTGGATAGGAATTTAGAACTTCACAGTTGATCATTGTATAGTATTTCTGTTGCCATATACAATGTTGTCTGGGCTCTGCTTACTTCCCTTTGCATCAGTTCATATAACTCTTTACAGGTTTGGGAAAAATAATAATATCCTCTTACAATCAGATACAACATTTTGTTCATCCATTCCTCAAGTGATGGACACCACTCAGTTTCCAATATTTTGCTACCACAAAAAAAAAGCTGCTAAAAATATTTTTGAAAAGGGAAAGACCCTTTCCCCTTCTCTCTCTCTCTCTCTCTCTCTCTCTCTCTCTCTCTCTCTCTCTCTCTCTCTCTCTCTCTCTTTTTAAATATAGACCCATCAGGGGTATTGCTGGGTCAAAGAGTATGCATAGTTTTATGGCCCTTTGAGTGCAATTCCATATTTCTTTCCAGAATGGTTTTATCAGTGCACAGCTCCACAATATTATTAGTGTCCCAATTTCCCCACATCCCTCCAACATTTGTCATTTTCCTTTTTGGTCATGTCATTGTGTTGGGAGTCTTGAGGTAGCACCTTTTTCTTTAAAAAAAAAAAGTGTAGGGGCAGCTGGGTAGCTCAGTGGATTGAGAGCCAGGCCTAGAGACAGGAGGTCCTAGGTTCAAATCCGGCCTCAGACACTTCCCAGCTGTGTGACCCTGGGCAAGTCACTTGACCCCCATTGCCTACCCTTACCACTCTTCCACCTATAAGTCAATACACAGAAGTTAAAGGGTTTAAAATAAAAAAAAGTGTAAGCGCAGAAGTGATAGAATATCTCCTATGAATGAAACTCATTCTTCTGTATAAGAATTATGCTTCTACACCTGCAGGATTTGGCTTGGAATGGTGGTATCAAACTCAGAGAGAAACACATTCCTGCATACCACATAAAGACTTAGAAAGCTACAAATGAGCATTACCTTTGCTGAATTATAGGACAGCTGGGAATGGAGTCAGGAAGACTCATCTTCCTGAGTTCAAATATGACCTCAGACACTTATTAGTTGTGTGACCCTGAGCAAGCCACTTAATCCTGTGTTCCTCCATTATGTTTTTGGTAAAAATGATATGGGGAAGGAAATGGCAAACCACTTCAGTATCTCTGTCAATGAAACCCCAGATGAGGGGTCCAGAAGAGTTGGTCACAACTGAATAACTAATCTTGTATTTGTATTTATTTTGTTAACTTCCCACTTCTGATCTGTTTCAGTTGATACTTGGTGGGGGTGTTGCTGGCCAAAGGCCTTGAGTTTGACTCCTCTGGTCTTATAGTAGAAAAAATCAGGAATTCAGAATGAGAGCATCTGGGAGTTTGAGGACAGATTGAGGGAGACAGAGACAGAGGAGGGGAGAGAGGGAGAAGGAGGTGGGGGGGGAGAAAGAGAGAGGAGGAGAGAAAAGGAGAGACAGACAGACAGAGGGAGGGGAGAGAGAGACAGATGGAGAGGGAGAGGGAGACAGAGGGAGAGACGGGCGAGAGGGAGACAGAGAGGGAGAGAGACAAACAGAGGGAGAGACAGGGGGGAGAGGGAGACAGAGAAGGAGAGAAACAAACACAGAGAGAGAGACAGAGGGAGAGAGGGGGGGGAATAGAGAAAGGAGGAGAAAGGGAGAGAGACAGAGAGACAGAGGGAGAGGGAGAGAGAAACAGGGAGGGAGAGGAAGAGAGAAAGACAGAGACAGAGAGAAGGGGAGATAGAGACAGAGTGGGGAGGATGGAGATTGAGAAAGAGACTGGGGAAGAGAGAGGGAGACAGAGAAAGAGGGAGACATCAAGATCTATGAGTTAAGTTATAAACCTGCTTTGTGCCTCAGTTTCCTCATCTGTAAAATGAGGACAATGTTACCTTTCCTGCTTACCCCCTCAAGGTTGTTGTGAGGTTCAAAAGAAATGAAGTCTGTCAAAGTATTTTGTGAAGTTATGTACACATTTACAGACTTCTGCTAGGCTTTTCCATAGTATCTTTTTAATAGTTGTGTATTTTTATGATTTAATATATTTTAGGACAAAGTCTTGAGCAGAGTGTTTCTGTTTGGGAATTGGCTTTATCTGACCATCTGAATCATACTAGTTTATAGAGACCATGATTATCTGTTTAAGTTGAAAACAGCAGTAGCCAAAGATTACCCATAAATTAGTGGATAACCAAAAAAATAATAATTTTATTTCATTTTGAAATTCATCTTATAATGACTATAAGTGTGTGTGTGTGTGTGTGTGTGTGTGTGTGTGTGTGTGTGTGTGTAAACAATAGACTTATTGGTTTACTAGAAGAGTAGTTCTTAAAGTTTGTTCCTAAGACTCATTCGAGGGGTCCCATGACCAAAACTATTTCTGTAACAATTGAGTTGTTTTGATCTCTAATATTGTAAGTATCTAAATGCTCTAAACTATATAATCGAAAGCTCTTTGAAGAATTTTCATTGATTTCTTTTTAAATCCTTTCCTTCCATCTTAGAATCAATACTGTGTATTGGTTCCCAGGCAGAAGAGCAGTAAATGAGTTGCCTATGATCATACATTTAGGAAGTATCTGAAGCTAGATTTGAACCTGGGACCTTCCTTCCCTAGACCTGGCTCTCTATCCACTGAATCACCTAGCTGCTTGCTTGCTTGCGCTCTCTCTCTCTCTCTCTCTCTCTCTCTCTCTCTCTCTCTCTCTCTCTCTCTCTCGCTCTCGCTCTCGCTCTCGCTCTCGCTCTCGCTCTCTCTTGCTCTCTCTCTCTCTCGCTCTCTCTCGCTCTCTCTCTCTCTTCCTTTTTAAGAATGGACCTAAATGTTAGAGAATTGCTGCCTTAAAATACCTGTTTGAGCTCATGGTGACTGCTAGGAAGAATTGGCCTGGACACAGATACTACATGTTGGAAAGAACCCAGTTGAAGGCAGAGCATTTAATGGAAGGCAATCAACAGACTGGCTAATCTGTGTATAGATAATTAGTAGCATTTATATTGTATTTTATGGTTTACAAAGCACTTTACAAACATGATGATCTCTTCTGGGAATTGGTTATGTTTTTTAGTAGCTTGTTGCTTTTCTTCACAGTCAATAAAGGATTGAGAACAACCTAAAAATAAAACAAATCAGAATGACACCATGTACTGCGTATGGTTCTGAGGTTATCTTTTAAATAGTCAACAAATGTTGTGTTAAAAAATTGCCCTAAACTGTAGAGACAGCATAAAGAAACAGTGATATGAAGCTCTATGGTGTCCATCAGTGATTTATGGTTCTCCATCCACTTGTTACTTAATTGCAGTCACTTTCTGAAAGGTTCTTACTGTATTAAAAGTAAAAAAAAAAATCCTACAACATTTAAAATTGCCTTAAGGACAAGAGAGCAAACACCACTAGAATTTTAACTCTACCAAGGCTCTCAGTAAACACTATTTTTGATGTTCCAACAATTACTAAGAGGTCAGCAGCTGTTGGTCAAACACCCTATTAGAACAAGAGTGAAAAGCATGAAGGGAGGAACAGTCTAATAACTGCTTAATTGTTGATGGATATTGATTAGGAAGTGTTTTGAACAAACTGTTTTATGTGAAGGTGATGGAATATTATTTTTCTTTAAGAAATGATAAATGAGGAATTAAGTTCCTAAAGGGGATTGATTATGGATTGTATAGTCCATGTCTTTAAACTTAGTTTTGCTTTGAAATAGAGTTGTTTAAATTCCATTTCTTGCCTCGTTAATATGAATATTTTTATAATATTTGTGTTGTTGGGTATATAGTTGGGTAAGATAGCTTTTAGTAATATCCTTTATTATCGCTAATTCATTTTCATACTTCATTTCATATTTCATTTTTCATAACATTGATTTGTTTTTCCTTTCTTCTTTTTAATTGAATTAGCTATTGACATCTGCTTTCTGAAAAAAAAAATCAGCTTCTAGATTTATTAGGAGTTGGGAGGTACTAGGTTCAAGTCTGGCCTCAGATACTTCCTAGCTGTGTGACCCTGGGCAAGTCACTTAACCCCCATTGCCTAGTCCTTACCATTCTTCTGCCTTAGAACCAATACATAGTACTGATTCTAAAACAGAAGGTAAGGGTTTAAAAATTTTTAGCTTGAGATTGCTTTGCTTTATTGAATCACACCCATTCTCTAGGTATGATATTGTAAAAAGGATCCTAAACCCTGGGAATCAGGAAATCTGGGATGTAATCTTGACTTTGTCATTAATTAGCAGTGTAGTAACTTTCCTTTTTTGGACCTCAGTTCCTCATCGGTAAAAGGAAAGTTAGACTAAATGGTTCTGAAAATCTATAATTTGATGACAACCCTTTATAAGAACTGACATTTGAAAGAAAGCGTTCTCATTTAGTTGGCTTGAGGCTTTATCCCCAAGGCTAACCCATATATGGCTATTGGAGGTGTTCTCTTTCTTTAAATTTTATGTATTAAATCATAATGGATGTAATCCAAGATTCTGAATTTGGCATTTACTTTATATTTTTAGCTTTATACTCTGTAGTGGCGCTTCTGGATATGCCCTTTCATAGTCAAGTCTTAATTATCTGTGAGTGGATTTTATGCAGCATGTATCATCCTTAGCCAAAGTTGCTTTGGGGTTAGAAAGAGCTAGCATCCATCTCTTCTTAATTACTTGCTCTGGGGATGTTTCACCTTCTTCTATTTGCTCTGTAGGCAGCCTATGAAGAAGAGTTTGAAAACCAATGACTTTTTTTTCCATTTTAGGCAAGACTTGAGGGCAAGTACTCTCCTTAGGTGGTAGTTTTCCATCAGTCTGATAAATGGGCTTTCTACCTGCATTTTGGAAGTAGTAAAACAGAAAATTTGATAAGGTTTCCCACTTGGTGAGTTTCCCAGTGTCTCCCGAGTGAGGTCTCCAGTATTTGGGTTCATCCTTCCACTTGAAGGAAATTTCTAGTACCCCAAATACACCCTCTAAAGGAAGTTCTGTTGTTTTTAACATGTATTAGTTAATATTCATGTAAGTCGTTCTGAGATTACAAAAGAAGGAAGTATTGAGCAAGTTCCATTCAGGGCTAGTTTGTTAATAACTTTTGATTGCCTCAAAATTAGGAGCAGTACTTATTTTGTGTCAATATTCTGATAGAGAAGGGGGACTCAGATGTGTCTCTAATGAAAACCAACTGGTATCTGTGCAAAGCTTTCTTAATGGTTTGGTGGTGGTGGTTGTTTAGTCATTTCAGATTCTTCCTGACCCTGTTTGGTGTTTTATAGGTAAAAAGATTCTGGAATGATTTGCCATTTCCTCTCCAGCTAATTTGACAGATGAGGAAACTGAGGCAGGGGTTAAATGACTCGTGCAGGATCATATATCAAATAAGTGACTGAGGCTGTATTTGAACTTGGGTCTTCCTGATTCCAGGCCTGGCACTATCTAATGTGCTACTTCGCTGTCCTAAAGATTTTTGCCAAGATAGGCAAATTGAGAAGCAGAGGGAGATCCTGGGAAGTGTTGAGAGTCTGAGGCTTACTTTATCCTCTGGATTAATGTTGCTTAGTTATTATTTTTTTTATTATTTTTGTCTTTTTTTTTTAAATGAGGAAGCTGAGTTTCAGGGAAGGCACGTGGATAGCAAAATACAACTGGGATGAGAACCTAGGGCTTTGCATGTCATATTTTTACTCCCTATCACCTTGATAATTTTCTCTTCACTGGTGAGCTGAGAGAGAACTTACAGGGATGAGCATAGATCTGGTAGAGCCAGTTAATAATAATATGAGAGGTGAAGTTCAGAAAGATGGTGGATTCCTCCAATGAATGACTAAATTGGAATTAGGCTGTATTTCAATCAAAATAAGTTAAATATTTGCTTACAGAAGGAAATAATATGAAAAGAAAAATAATAATTAAAAAAAAAACAGTTAAGTTTTGTGTTCCTAGCTTAAGCTCCATTTCCCTGAAACCTTGGTGTGACAAAGAGTAAGCTGATAGGGTGGTAAGATATGCTAATAGTAGAATTGAAATTGGTTTTGCTTTTGATTGGTTAAAACTCATATGAATAATTAGGGTAATGATGTATTGTAAATTGCTTGTTCCGATTAGCTAGCTCCCATGACTCTCTAGTAACAGGCCAATGGTAAATGAGGGAGGGAATTTTGCATTAGGGACTAGGATAAAAGGAGCCTTTGTGATCCCTTCCTTTGTACTTGTTTGCTGGCTGGAACACTTGTAACACTGGCACGTGAGTACCCATTCTCACTAGGATGAAATAAAAGAACCTTTGCCACAGTAACCCCGATTCTTTTGAGCAGTTAGTCATTCCTCCCAAATAATAATAAGGTAATATGTATTGGCACTGTGCTCATCACAACAATTCTCTCATTTGAGTCTTAAGACAACCCTGGGAGATAGGTCCTATTATGATCCCCATTTTACATTTTAGGAACCTGAGACAGAGAATAAGTGACTCATGCAGGATTTCATAGCTAGTATAAGTGTCTGAGGCTGGATTCAAACTTAGGGACTCTAGGAGACCTCTCTTGGCACTATCTCCTGTGCTGCTTTCTGTGCCAGGGCTGTGACACTGGAAGTATTTTGTGAGTTTGGGGATTTACTATTATTCTTATTTACTAAATGAACAATTTAATGTTTATAGTTACTTTTAAAAAAATTATCATTTCTTACTTATTTTATAGTCTATCCATTTATAGTTAGTGAAATTGAAGCAAATAGAGGTTAAGTGACTTGCCCAAGGTCACATGGTAAATGTCTGAGGTTGGACTTGACTGTATAATCTTTTTGACTATAAACTGAGAGCTCTGACTACTATGCCACTTGGGTGCCTAAAATAACTATTTAATATTTATTGAAGTTACTAAGCACTATTAAGTGCTAGCCATTGTGTTAAGCACTTATAGCATACAAACACACACACAAAAAATACAGTCCTGCCTTCAAAGAGCTTACAGTCTTAATGGAGGAAGATAATATGCAAAAAGAAGTTGCAAAGGGGGAGAGTAATGGGGGAAAAGATAGGGAGAGGGCATGATGAAGTCAAAAAGGTGCTGCCAAGTGAGAAATAAGTTGGTTGACCTTGACTGGCTCCTACAAAGTGATTTTTGGAATTCATGTCTCTGCCTTCCAAATGAGAAAGGACAACAAAAATTGATAAAAGTTCTAGTATCAAGGCTGATTGGATCTTTTAGGATGATACTTTGCAATAATGAGGTTCTTGGGACATGAAGGAGAAATGCAAAGAAGTCCAAGTGACTACAGTCAGATGGGAAATGAAGAGACAGAGCCAGAGAGGTACCAAGGAGAGTGTTAATGTCCCCCTAGCAGTTAAGGACTTTTCTTCTAATAAAACTGTGCCTGATGTCTACTAGAAAAGTAAAGAATTTGGTCCTTGTTATCCTTCCTGGAAAGCTCTGATACCTACCTTTCCTGGAAGGCTGGGACCAAATCCTTGTCTTTGTCACTTCCCCAGTGCTTTTCATGTACTTAATAGGCAGTTAGGATGGACATATTCATTCACCAAACATTTATCTGACCTAATCCTTAGTATAATTCTGTGCTGTAGGCAGGGCTTTTAGGATAAAGTGAGATAATGTGTAAAACGTTAGGCACAACTTTAAGTGTTGCATACATAATTAGTTGCATACATAGTTTTTGTCTTTATTTTCTTTTTAAATGAGGAAACTGAGTTTCAGGGAAGACACATGGATAGCAAAATACAACTGGGATGAGAACCTAGGGCTCTGCGTGCATATTTTTCCTTCCTATCACCTTGATGATTTTCTCTCCATTAGATCTTCATAATTTGTTGCAGTGTGGTTTAGAACAGGGGATGTTCAGGGAGGACCAGCACCTCTGGTATGAGGGCTAGTTGAGCCCTTTTCAGGGACGCTAAGCCACCTTTGGTTTCTGGTGCTTCAGGAAGCTGCTACAACCCTACAAAACTGTCTTAAATAGAGGACTAATCCAGGTCCAAGATAACCAACAGACCTCAAAGCCACTGGTGGTTTGGGGGTGGGGTTACCCCATGTATGTGAAGATTTCCTTCTGGCAAAATAATAGTTTGTTCCAGCTGCCATGAAGGTGGCTGAAGCAGGAGCTTTGGAGTGCTTTGTCAGACATCAGACATGTCCACTGCATCTTGGACCATGCCCAGTTGTTCTGACTTTTGGCCCCTGGATTTTGGTGACTCTGTGGAAGAGTGAATGAGACTGACAATTTTCTACAACTCTGCCTCACTTAAATCCATTTTCACTCAAAAGTCAAAGCATCACTCCATGATATCATTGGTCCTCTGCCAAACTAAGGACAAACAGTGGTTTAGTGGGGGAAAAAAAAAAAACAACCCACTGGATTTGGAGTGTGAAGATTCAGGGTTAAGATAGGACGGCTTTACATTTACTGGTCCTATGAATCATAAGATTGGAGTTAGAAGATTTACTTAAACCCCTTTGTTTTATAGATGAGAAAGCTAAATCTCAGAGAGATTAATTGACCTGTCCAGGTTCACAATAGACTTGTCCAAGGTCCCGGGAACAGTATAAATCTGTTGATTTCTTTGGGTCTCCTTCCTCATATGTAAAACAAGGAAGTTGAGTTGAGAGAACTTGGTGCTTTATGATTCAAAGGAATGAAATAATTTATTCAAAGTTTATAAACATATGAAATGGAAAACATTAACAATACTTGTGCTACTACTTCACAAGTTATGAGAAAAGTGGTTTGTAACTGGCAAATTATATCAGTGTGAGCTGCTATTCACAATGAAATTCAAGTTTGTATCATCTTAAACCATTTAATTGGGTTGAGAAATGACACTTTATCCTTGTGTATTTTTAAACCCCTACTTTGGTATAAGAGGACAAAGGCTGCAGCTTGAAAACAAACCAGGAAAAGGTGTTAATTCTTCACAATGGAATATACACTACTCCATTTGTATACTATACCAGCTATGGAATCAATGATACTTCTACTAATTAGCCATTTTGTCCTCCATATCATATGGAGTTTATGATCCAATAAAATCCTTATATTTTTTTTCACATAGACAGTTTTATAGTCATCTCTCCTTCATCCTATATTTTATGCCATCGGTTTTCCTGAACCTAAATGCCAGAATTTACATTTATTCCCCCTTAAATTTCATCATATTGTCCATGGGAAAGCATCCACTCAGTCCTAGAATAGTTAGTAGTTGTGGCCACTAGATGGTGATGGTACTTCTTTCCATACTCAAAAATTGCTTTTATAAAGGTTAGTCTAGGACTAGATGCTAAACTAGTCTGTGTTCCATTTACTCTGGAATTGGGTATACAGTTTGAGACCCTAAATTTTAGGGGACATTGAGAAGAATTTTACTAGAGGGGGCCAGTAGAATAGCAAGGATCTCAAACCCAAATCACAGGAGAGAGGTAGCTAGGTGGCTCCATGGATTGAGAGTCATACCTAGAGATGGGAGATTCTGGGTTCAAATTTAGCCTCAGATAATTCCCAGCTGTGTCACCCTGGGAAAAATCACTTAACCTCCATTGTCTAGCACTTACCACTTTTCTGCATTAGAATACAAGATATAGGGAAATATTTCCTAAATATTACAGCACTATAATATATATTCTATATAATAAAACAACAATATAAAAGTAAAATGACTTGCCTCGAGGGGGTTGAGGTTCTCTAGCTTGAGTGGTTTACCCAAAAGAGATTGGGTGATCATTTGTCAAAAGTGCTATAAATGAGAATTATTTTTTAATAGAAATATGGAATTTTAGAGTAGGGAGATTTGAGTTCAAATTCTGACTCAGCGTCTTATGATCTATATGAATATGCAACTCACCCTTTATCTCTGCTGCCTGGTTTCCTCGTCTGTAAAATCAGGGTTTGGGATCAAATGACCTCTGAGATGGCTTCTTTTTTGGCCTTCTCTCCTGTTGCCTTGATGTTCCCTGATAGACCTGTTGTACTGCCTGGCTTTCCCATATGCTGTGACCTGAACAGGTTGTTTTGCCTTCCCCACTCCCCATTTCTTCGTTTGTTTTAGAAGCTGACTCCTTGAGAGTGAAGGATTGCCTGGGTTTTCTACTGACTTTCCAGAACTTAGTACAGTGCTTGAAACACACTAAGAACTTAAATGCTTTATTCATTCCATTTGAGCTCAAAAACCTGTGATTATTTTACTGTAACTGATGAGGTCTCTTGCAGTTTTGCAGTTCAAAAATTCTATGTGCTCATCATCAGTGGTGAAATGGAGTGAGTGTCCTGGCAGATTAAGCTTATTATTCAGGCTTCAGATTTCTGGGAGAATGCCACAGGAAGTAGCAATATTATGGATTATATTCTTGCTGAAAAAGTAGAAAGCACTCCAAGGTCAAATATAAATGATGCTAGTTTTATTGCCCTCTGAGAGTACTTAGGCTTCTCCTTTTCTCCATGAGTGTAAATAAAGCGATAATTTATTGTATAGAGAAGTCTTGTGTGTGAGAGAAAAAGAAAAATGAATAGACATTATTAGGAATAGAAAAGAAAATTAATAGGAGGAATTGAGGTGGCTCAGGGGATTGAGATCCAGGCCTGGAGAGGGGTGGGTGGTGAAACCTGAGTTCACATGTAGCCTCAGACACTTCTAGCTGTGTGATCCTGGGCAAGTCAGTTAACCCCCATTGCCTGGCTCCTACCTCTCTTCAGCCTTGGAACCAATGTACAGTATTGATTATAAGACAGAAGGTAAGGGTTTTTTAAAAAGAAAAAAAAGAAAACTAATATAATTAGTTGTTTCAAAATAATCTCATAATCTTTTGCTTATAGCTTGCATGGATGGAATCATTCTTTAAGACTATAATTAAAAATCATAATTCTAGAAGCCATTTCCCCATTTGATCATACTCCAAGTAGTAGAAGGAATATTGGATTGAGAGTCTTGATTCATTTCAGATTTGCTACTTTAGCTGTGTGACTTTGGGTATATCACACACTTTTCCTGAGCTCCTTCTTCATGAAAAGGAACACTTTTCATGTTGAGGGGAGATCAGAGGTTCTTAACCTGGGGTCTGTGAACTTTTCCCATTAGATCATAAGTTTCTTGAGGGTAGGGAATGTCTATTGCCTCCTTTTATAATCCTGGTGCTTAGCATAGTGCCTGGCGCATTGAAGTAGGTATTTTAAAAACGTTTATTGATAGTTTACCAAAAAAAAAAGAATCAATTTCATTATAATTTGTTCTTTGTAATTTTATGAATTTTACTTTATGCATTTTTTTTTTGTTGAGAAGATGTCCATAGGCTTCACCAAGACTGCCAAAGGCACCCATGACATAAACAAATTAAGAACCCTTGCTGTACAGAACCAGGAGAACATTGTACACAGTAACTGAAACATTGTGGGACGATCAGATGTAACAGACTGTGCTACAAAAAGCAATGCAGTGATCCAGGGCGCTGCTGAGGGACTCAGGAGAAAGAACCCTATCCTCAGCGAGGGAAAGAACTGTGGGAGGAGAAGCACAGAAGAAAACATAGGATTTATCATTTGTTTATATGGGCATAGGATTTGGGGATTTAGTTTTAAAAGATTTACTTTATTACAAAAATGAATAATATGGAAATAGGATTTGAGTGATAATGAATGTATAACCCAGTGGAATTGCTTGTCATCTATGGGAGAGGGGAGGAATACAACATGAATCATTTAACCATGGAAAAAAATTAAAATAATAAAAAGAAAGTGGGGAAAAAAGAACCCCTGCTATACATGATCTCCAAGGCCCTTGACAGCTCAGAACTAATGAGTCTGAGACTGAATGACTATGAATTACATTGAAATAGTTTACATGTAAAATATGATATCTTATATGAAAGTTTTAGCTAGAAATTGATCAGATTATTATCGGCTATTTTTTAAAAACCTTACTTTCTATCTTAGAATTGATACTAGCTAGGAAGTATCTGAAGCCAGATTTAAACTCAGGACCTCCTATCTTTATTTATTTTAAACCCGTACCTTCTGTCTTAGAGTCAATACTGTGTATTGGCTCCAAGGCAGAAGAGTGGTAAGGGCTAGGCAATGGGGGTTAAGTGACTTGCCTAGGGTCACACAGCTAGACCTTCTGTCTTTAGGCCTGGCTCTCAATCCACTGAGCCACCTACCTTCCCAAGCTGACAACTTTTTTAATTGAAACACTTGGATTAAAAAATATTAAGCAATGGCGTTTCTATTTTTTTTTTTTAGGGATAAAATTAACTCAGTAAGATCATATCCTTTGGAAGTGAGATTCTTTACTGCTGGGAAAATTGGAAAACTGTATGGCAGAAGCTAGGTATGGTGCCTAATTTACTTTTGGTATCACTCTTTATATCTAAATCATAAACTCATTTTGACCTTATTTTGGTATAGGGTGTGAGATATTGGTCTATGCCTAGTTTCTGCCATACTGTTTTCCAATTTTCCCAGCAGTTTTTGTTAAAAGTGAGTATTTATTCCAAAAGCTGGGATTTGGGGATTTATCAAACACTAGCTTGCTGAGGTCATTTCTCCCTAGTCTGTTCCATTGGTCTACTTTTCTACTTCTTGGCCAGTACCAGATTGTTTTAATGGCCACTGTTTTATAGTACAGTTTGAGATCTGGTCCTGCTAGGCCCCCATCCTTCACATTTTTTCCCCATTAATTAGCAGGAGCTATTTACCATCTCATGGGAACTGGAATGAGGAAGAAAAGCCTCTGACTCTTGGTGCTTGCTAAGGGACAAGTACTTTGGCAAGGTCAGAGTTGAAAAAAAAAGTTTTTTTTACTTTCAGTGGACAGTTCAAGAAAAGTATCAAAGATGTAAACTTTCACGCTGCAGGCTCTTTTAAATTAAATTATAAACTCCTTACCAGATTACAACTCTCTGATAGTGTTGAGTGTAAACACGGAGGCCGTATAATACACTGGTATACTGCTGTGCATCCTGTCAGCTCTCAATAAATGTTTGATGGGAGTAATGAAATCCCGATGGCTTAGGCCTACGCTCGAATGTCAGGATGCTGGAGCACCTGGGAGTGAATAGACCACGGCTCCCTTTTTTATTTTTCTCTTTACCCTTCAAACCTCTTCCCCCAACTGCATGGCATGCTGGAAGGAGCTCTCTCTGGATCTGGAGTTAGAGAACCTAGATTCAGATTTTGCCTTTGTCACTTAATACACTTGTGTGACTTTGGGCAAATAATTTAATCTCTTTGGACCTCAGTTTCCTCATCTGTAAAATGAAGGAATTGGACTGGATGATCTCTTAAGGTTCTAGCTAGAAATCTTAGCTTCTTGAATGCTTATATTTAAGCCTCTTTAGCCTATATAAAAAACTATGTAAAAAGATGAGGGAGGGGGCAGCTGGGTGCCTCAGTGGATTGAGAGCCAGGCCTAGAGATGGGAGGTCCTGGGTTCAAACCTGGCCTCAGATACTTCCTAATTGTGTGGCCTTGGGCAAGTCACTTAACCCCCATTGCCTTACTGCATTTTTGCCTTAGAACCAATACTAAGTATTGATTCTAAATTGGAAGATTTGAGTTAAAAAAAAGGGGGAGGGAAAAGTGTTTCTTTTTAAACCTTACTTATATTTTAGAATTAATATCGTGTCTTGGGTCCAAGGCAGATAAGGTCTGGCAATGAGCTAAGAACTGTCTAAGGCCATATTTGACTAGGATCTCCCATCTCTAGGTCTGACTTTCAAACCACTGAGCCACATAGTTGTACACCCTATTTTCTATTTAGAAAAGAAGACTTTTAAAGCAGGATCATTTAGCCCAATCTCTCACTGTATGAATGAAATTCTTGAGAGGTTAACTGGTTCATCCAGGAATATACTGCCAGGATAAAAAAGAAAAAACAAAACCAAACCAAAAAACTCACTAGCTTGTTTGATGTGAAAGCGAGACTCTAAGAAGGAATTTAGGAAATGATTGGTTTGCAAAACAGAACAAATAGAGGAGTCTGAGCCATAGTGTGCTAGAGCTAGGAGGTAATTGTGTTCTCTCCATCTACAAGCATTTATAGGCATCCTCTTTGTGCCAGGCACTGTGCTGAGAAATTATCTAGTTCCAACCTCATTATTTTATGTAATGAAAATGAGAATGTCAAAATTCTCATTTCATGACTAGTGTAGGGAAGGATTGAAATTAAGATTTTTTTTTGTTTTGGATGGATGTTGGGGCCAGTCTAATGAATATGTTCATTTGAAGTGGGAGGAAGACTTTGGAACATGAGGATTTAGCACAAGCACTCAAATAGAATATTTTTTTTTGTTTATCATAGGATGATGGTAATTACTATTCACATAACATTCTGCAATTCATAAAACACTTTGGTTTTTTGCAATTGAGTCTGCCCTCACCTTGACTCTGTTTAACCATTCCCTAAGTAGATATATTTTAAAATTTGAATAAAATAAAATTTTAAATTTTAAAATTTTAGAGTAAAAGCAAAAGAGACACTAAAGAATCTTCCCACTAGACAGTAAAGCTTGGATTCAAGTTCTGCCTCCAACACATGCATATGGGCTGTTTGATCCTGGACAAGTCACTTAATCTCTTTTCATTCCTCTCCCTGCTCCCTTCTCTCCCCTTCTCTCTTCCCTCCTTTCCATTCCCATTTCCTCCTTTCTCTCTCTCCTCACCAGGGCTTGGACTCCTTTCTTTTTTTCCCTTACCCCCTCACAAGGTCATTTTTGCAAAGCTCTGAACCCGCAAATAGAAGTTGTTGAATACTTTGTTTTCTGATACATCACACATGTCTCAGGGCCCTAATGATGCAGAAGTATCTTTAGGTGACATGAAGCTACTGTAGATGGTGGTAGCTGCAAAGTGCTTTTGAAAATTCCTGGAAACTTCACATTTTCATGGTGCTTTGTGAATCTTGTACTTGAAAAATGAGTTCTAGGCTAAGATGCCTTTTGAGAACCAGGAGTATTAATTCATCATGAAGCTGAATAGAAGTCTCTAATAAAGAGCAACATGAGACAATAAATATTTGATTTGAAAAAATGGGATCATAAAGTTATCGTCAGAGCAGTTGCTGAAATGGGATTTTTTTTTCTTAATTGGTGCCAAGCAGCCTTATCCTGAATGGTTGATATTCAGATTGTAGCTTTCACATTAAGACTATTTTATTCTGAAGTTGTTTTCCTCCTGGAAATGTTAGGGTTCTAGGAGGGCTTGGCAGAACAGTCGAGGCTGCATATAATTATTTCAGAATTTTAACTTCCTGGAGACTCAAGAAAGTATTTTCCATACTGCATTTTTCCCCATACAAGGTACAAAATAATGGTTCAGTCAAGAAAATTACATATTGATTCATCATGTAGGTATTGGGAATTTTTAGTCTAGAGAGTTTATTATGAGTCCTTTCTGTCAAGGTCATTGAGTAGTGGAGTAACTTCTACATTAGCTACCTTAGCTCTGTGGGCAATCTGATCATCATTACCAATTGATATTTATTCAAGTGCCACCTGGGGCCCTTATTTGAGAAAAAAGAAATTGGGGTGTAAATCCCTAGGGCGAAAGGGAAGGAGAACAAAAAGTGGTGTTTTTAACCATTCCATCTTTTGTAGAGCAAGCAAGGACAAATGAGCCTTCTCCAACAACATTTATGAGAGAGATTAGCATGAAAGCAGTTAACTTGCAGCACAAACTTAAAATTACAACCTCATAAAGAATCTTGAAGTTACAACAAACAGCTTGAAAAATGTAATGGGCACTTTTCTGTTAAAGACTCCCATGTGGTTATCTCCAGGCGCCTTTACTTGAGTTTCTCTCTCCCTTTCCTTTTACTCTCTAAGCCCTCTGAGTTTACCTCTTTCAAACCTACATTAGGGGTTTTTATGGAAAATAATAGTAAAGTTGTGAATCTCCATTGAGATTGGCCCCAGAAGCCAGGCCCCTGAGTTTTCAAAGACACCTGTTATCAGGTCTTTAGGAAAAGTCAATGGTAGAAGAAGATCACCCAAAATCTTGTGTCCTGAGTTTCCTTCTTACCTTTTCACTTTTCACTTTTTACTCCTCTAGAGATTATTTTTTTAATTTTCTCAATCACATGTAATAACAATTTTTAACATACTTTTCCCAAAATTATAAGATCCAAAATTATCTCCCTCCTTCCCTTCCCTCCCCGATCTGGGAGAAGGTAAACAATTTGATCTGGATTGTACACGTATTGTCATGCAAAACATACTTCTTATTGGTCTTTGTCAAAAGAAAGTACTCATATAAAACCAAAACCCCCCACTAAAATCTTAAATAAACCAATGTGAAAAATAGTATCATTTGATCTGCATCTGACTTCAATAATCTTTTCTCTGGAGGCAGATATTCTTTATCAAGAGTCCTTCAGAAATGTTCTCGATCATTGTATTGCAGAGAATTGTTAAGTCTTTTGTAGTTGATCATCATATAATATTATTGTTACTGTGCATAGTGGTCTCCCAGTTCTGCTTATTTTGCTTTGCATTAGTTCATGTAGATCTTTCCAGATTTTTCTGAAATCATCCTGCTTATCCTTTCCTATAGCATAATACTATTCCATCACCAACATGTATCACAGTTTGTTCAGCCATTTTCCAATGGATGGATATCTCCATAATGTCAATTCTTTGCCACCTCAAAAAGAACTCTTTGCCACCTCAAAAAGAAATATTTTCCTACAAGTAAGTCCTTTCCCCTTTTTAATTCTCTTTGTCAAACAGACCCATTAGTATATTACGGGATCAAAGGATATGTACACTTTTATAGTCCTTTGGGCATAGTTCTAAGTTGTTCTCCAGAATGGTTGGATCAGTTCACAACTCCACTAACAACGCATTATGCTAGTGTCCCAATTTTGCCACATCCACTCCAACATTTGTCACTTTACTGTCAAATTGTAATCTGATAGGTATGAGGTGGGACCCTCAGCATTGTTTTAGTTCGAATTTCTGTAATCAAGAGGGATTTAGAACATTTTTATCTGATTATTGATAGCTTTGATTTCCTCATCTGAAAATTGATTAGTGATCCTTGAATACAGCACTCAGTCTCTATATTGGTGCGTTTGCATCAGCTTACTCCCAGAACTGGAATGCCTTCCCTCATTAACTCCCCCCTTACACTCCTTGACCTCACAACTTGTCAAATCTCAGTTTGTGCAGAGCACCTTTCCTGCCCATCTATCTATTGTCTCTTCCCCATCCCCATTTTCTACTTTGAGATGTTCATGTATGTATCTTATATGTACCTTACATATAGTTTCCCCATTGGAAATGCATGAAGTCCTTTGGGGCAATTACTTAAAAAATGTTTCTTTTTATCCTCAATTCTAAATCCAAGATTTGACATATTTTGCTGCTTTTGCTCAGTCATTTCATTCATGTTCAACTTTGTGACCCCATTTGGGATTTTCCTGAAAGAGATAATAGAGTGATTTGCCATTTCCTTCTCCAGCTCATTTTACAGATGAGAAAAATGGTGTTGAGTGACTTCCCCAGAATCACACAGCTAATAAGTATCTGATGCCAGATTTGAACTTGGGAAGATGAATCTTTCTAACTTCAGGCACTGGTACACTATTGGCTGCTCTACCTGAATGCTTGATTTGACACATAGTAAAAGCTTAATACATGTTTTTTTGACTCATTTGTAAGAAATTCTAGGTTTGAAGTCCAAAGACCTGGATTCTAGGCACTTTTCCACTTGCCAGTTCTTAAGAAGTGATCTATCTTCCAGGTCTTTGAACTGTTTCTGTTGCCACTAAATTTGTGATAAGTTGAGTAAGAGGGAAACTGATAGAAATGCAGTTGGGTCTTCCAGAGGATGAGATTTTGGACAAGTTATGGAAGCACTCAGCCTCAGTTTTCCCATCTGTAAAATGGGAATGATACTCAAACTACTTACTTTAGAGGGTTGTTGTGAGGAAAGCATTTTTTCAAATTAATAAACATTTATTAAAATATGACAAACATGTCCTCTCTTCCTCATCATTAGGTGGCACTTAAAAACTTTAAAGCGAAGGGGCAAAATGCTATCTTTGGCATTTCAAGCTTTAAGCCAGGTCTTTTTGACTATGCTAGTTGGAGAAAAACTGCCTTTTTGTTACAGTCAGATCATTGAGGAAAGAATTTTGAAGACTTTAAATATATACATGTGAATTATCATGATTATGGTGGTGGAAAATACAGGAGCTGTCTCACTGCCCCTCATTTACTCTGGGAATCATTCTCTCTGTCTGTCTCTTTCATTCATCTCTCTCCCCCTCTGTCTCTCTCCCTCTCTGTCTCTGACTTTGACTCTTTATCTCTGACTCTGTCTCTGTCTCTCTCTCTCTCTGACTCTGTCTCTGTCTGATTCTGTCTCTGACTCTCTGTTACTCTCTGTCTCTTCTCTTTCCCCCTGTCTCTCTTTGTCTTTGTCTCTGTCTCTCTTCCCTTTCCATCTCCCTCCGTCTCCCTCTGTCTCTCGTCTTTGACTCTCTGTTTGTCTGTCTGTCTCTGACTCTCTGTCTCTCTGTTACTCTCTCTGTTTCTCTCTCTCTCCTCTCTCCCCGTCTCTCACAGTCTTTTTTTCTGTCTCGCTTTGTCTTTGTCTGTCTCTGACTCTTTCTGTCTCAGTCTCTCTTCCCTCTCCCTCTGTCTCTCTCTGATGCTATCTGTCTCAGTCTCTGTCTGTCTCCCCCTCTGTCTCTATCTCCCTCCCCATCTCTCTGTCTTTCTTTCTCAGTCTCTCTCTCTCTCTTTCTCTCTTGAATTAGAAAGAGCAAGTTTAGTGGTGGGGTGCTGAAGATAATGCAAGAGAAGAAGGAATAAGAAGGCTTATCTTCTTCCCACAGCCTTCTGTTTCTGGCAGTGATGGGCAAACTACAGCCTGCCGGCCAGCTGCGACCCCTTGAAATGTTCTATCTGGCCACACGACATTATTCCTAATCTGACAACTACAATGAGTAGGACACAATACAATGAAAATTTGAAAGAGCTGCCTTAGAAACAGACTGACAGATGAGCATTTCCTTTCCTTTGGCCCCCTCTTTAAAAAGTTTGCTCATCACTGGACTAGGGTGTTGGAGAAGTCAAGAAGACTTGAGTTCATATCCTGCCTCTGGAATTTGTTAGCTTTGGGCAACACAAAGCCTCTTTAAACTTTAGTTTCCCTAACTGTAAAATAAGGGGATTGGATTTGCAGGTAGCTTCCTGCTCTCTATGATCCTAGGACCTTACCTTTGAACACTGCTTTTGGCAGTAAATCCATTAACTCAAGATGCGATGGTTTTACTACGTGTGCTTGGTAACTGTCAGGTCCTCATAGGGACAATACAAAATGCCTTCAATGTTCTCATCCCACAATGGTCACACCAAAGATGGCATCTGAGGTTTTGTAGCTTTTATCTTTGATGTATAGGAGGCTAAGAATTTCATGGTTTCTTCTGCTGCTTGGTTGAGCTTGATTCACCAATCCTAATCCTTTATATGAGCTGGAGGACCACCAGGCCTTACTGTCTGCCCTGATTTTGTACCCTTGAGGTTCTCCATTCCATCTCCATCCCTCTTCATTTCGTGGATGCCCACACTTTGAGCATTTTCTAAGGACCCAGGCACCTTGCTGTCTGTCTGCCCAGACCCTGAATCTTGGACTTTTTTACCTGTAGCCGAATTCTTAAGGCTCCTCTCCCCAATTAATGTAAGATCCTTGAGGGTGTGGATTGCCTCATTTTATCTATTTGTACCATTAGTAGTGCCTGGCATGGTTCTTGGCACAGAGGGCTCATTTACCTTGGATAGGTAGAGGAAAGTCTCTTCTTTTTCTATTTCTTGTCAAGAGGCAGGTTAGCTAATTCTGCAGGCACTGTGTCTGTGACTTGGTTCCATTATTTTTTTTCTGAACCTCAACTTTATTTTATTTTTTTTGATACATAAATTATGAAAGTTTATTGTGTAATGAAAAAGAATGGATAGGTTGAATGGAGAGAATCATGATAAAGAAAACAAATATGGACTAATTCAAAATAAAGAGATTCAAGTAGATAATGCAAACAAAAAATGTAACAATGCAAATGGAAGGATTGGTTCCATTATTGCCAGGGAGCTTGGTGGTAGTTACCAGGCAGTAGCAATTATCATAGCTTCTTGGTATTACCTGATGACCCCTTTTTTGATAAATGGGCATAAAAAAGCATTTTAAAATTCATTTCATATGCCCTTAGGTGTTTGTTTTTTAATGCTACAGAGAAACCTGCTTATAAATCTTATTCCTAGGCTGTATGTCATAGGAACTCTTTAATTGCTGAAGAATTTCCCTAGTACTCATTGCAGCATACAGTTGGGGGAACTCAAAGAGAACAAAATATTAATAGGAACACAAAAGTGATGAAAACATTTCACAGCACTATTGATCTCTTTAATACATGATAAATATGAGAAGTGGCATTTAATTGTGGAAAGGTAGCCTCGCCTTTGGAGTTAGAAATTGTTCAGCAAACTTATAAACAATACCTAAGCACCCAAGGTGGGGATGAAAGAGGAAAGAGAGGAAAGTGGTGCTGGGTAATGTAGTCCAAGGGTTCAAGATTTTCTAATTATACAAGTCTTTCTTCTGTGCAATAGCTGCCTCTTATATAGTATGTGACCAAATATATGGTAGACATTGATTAATCTTCTAAATTAGTGTTTCCCCAGGTTAATTTATCCATAAAACACTGGTGAATAAGACTACTAGAATTTTGGTGTACCTAAAAGGAGAGTATGTTTTTCTTATTGGTTTGCCCTTAGATTTTTAAAGAAATAGTGTTCTTCCTTCCTTCCTTCCTTCCTTCCTTCCTTCCTTCCTTCCTTCCTTCCTTCCTTCCTTCCTTCCTTCCTTCCTTCCCTCTCTCTTTCTCTCTTTCTTTTCTCTTTCCTTATTTCTTATTCTCTCTATTTCTTTCTCTTCTCTTTCTCTTTCTCTCTGTCTCTTTCTTTCTTTCCTCCTATTTCTCTTCCTTCTTCACTCTTTCTTCCCTTCCTCTCTCCTTCCTTCTTCGCTCTTTCTTCCTTCCTTGCTTCCTCCCTTCCTTCCTTCCTTCCTTCCTTCCTCCCTTCCTTCTTACCTTCATACCTTCCTTCGGTAAGCCCACTTGAAAGAAAAGGAGAATCCTTTGTCACATAAGCCTGTACTTTGTGCAGTGGATTGCCCTTGACAGATGTGCTCAGTGTGAGAGGGAGACTCCTTGTTAATTAGTCTATAATTATAGGCTGGAGAATGCAGCCAGGAGGAATAGATGGCAGACAAGTAGGGAAGACTGGGTAGGAAAGAGAAGGCAAAAGAATAAGGGAGAGAATGAGCATGTTCTGAGGTGCCTACTGTGTGTCAGGTCCTGTGTTAAGCACTTTTTACAAATATCCCCATTTGATTATCACAACAATCCTTCTAGGTAGATACTACAGAAGAAAAAGTCCTGAGATAATCTGAGGGAAGGCAGGTTTCACAGTACAGTTAGCATTTTCTCTCTTGGCAAAGAACTCAAAAGAATGGCAGATTCAGTTGCTGCCAAGATGTGGCAGCTACTTTTGGGAAAAGAAGATATGAGCTATAAGGAGAGCTCAGCCCTCCCTGTGTGTCATAGCCTGTCTCTCACTCCTCACTTCTCCTTTCCTTCTCAGTTCCTTCTACCAACCTTGGCAACCAGGTCCAGAGTGTTCTGACTCCTCCTTTGTGGCCCCCCTGTCAATCCTCATTTAGGCGCCCACCTCTCTCACTCACTGCATCTCTCTTTGCCCCCAGGGACTTAGTTCTGATCTGACCCATATGTGAGCTTAAGATATGTATACGCAAACATGTGTATACATACACATATATGCACGCGTATGTGCACATCTGTGTATCTCTCTGATTCCAAGTCCAGTACTCTAGAGATCAGAGAGATTTATCTTCAAATCTACATGTAGATACTTACTAGCTATGTGACCCTGGGCAAGTTACTTAACCCTGTTTGCCTCAGTTTTCTCCTCTGTAAAATGAGCTGGAGAAGAAAATGGCAAACTACTCCAGTACCTTTACCAAGAAAACCCTAAATGGACTCAGGAAGAGTTAAGACATGACTAAACAGGAATAAATATATATATTTATTTAAATAAAAATATGACATTTAGTATTTTGTAAGGAAAAAATGTAATCAACATAGAAATTTTCTCACAGATTAATAAAAATGGCTATTTGGAAAGTACTTTATATATATTTGATTTATTTATATTTATAATCATATATTTATATTTATATATATATACATATATATATTTGATTGTCACTCTTGGGTCATAGATGTAGAGCTAGAAGGAACCTCAAAGGCTAATCTTCATTCCCACCAACATTTTACTAGTGAGTAAACTAAAGCCTTTAGTTTAGGTGACTTGGCCAAGGTCCTACAAGTGATGCTGGAGGAGCAAATTGAACTCAGGTTTTCTGATTCCACAGTCCATGCTCTTTCCATTGTATCATTCTAAGTGGAGAATAGTAGAGTTCCATAGTACAGAGTTTGGGAAACACTGATCTCAATCAATCAATCAGCATTTATTAAGGGCCTATTATGTACCAGTTTCTGTGCTAAGCCCTGTGGAGACAAAAAGAGACAAAAGTCAATCCCCGCCCTTAAGGAACTTATGATCTAATTGCTTTTACAGTCCAGTCCTCTGAGTTTTTTCAGCTTCTTTAAGAAAATATTTGGACTAATTAATGCTCATTAAAAAATAAGATAAAGTACATTGAGAGCTCTGTAGAATCCAACTAAAAGCAATTTCTTATGTTTAGAGATCTTAGAGAATTATCCTAATGAAATGACTCATTCTGTGCTAATAAATTACCTTTCTTGGTGGATAAATATCCATTTTTATTTGTCTATTTCTCCTCTTTGTAGGAAATGTATGAGCTCCCTAGATGTGGAAAAAGTTTCAGGTTTTTCTAATTACGGTCATTTCATGTTTTTTAACATAGCCACTTGATGTTCTGTCCAGTGCCAATAGGTGTCCACTTCAAGGCAAGGAATATCCTTGAATCTCAGCAGGGGAAACAAATCCTTTGAGCCAAGGGGGTAGCTTCTTCTAAGTCCTCCCTATTCTTTGACATCATGGGATAAAAACAACACATTTCTCAAGCCTTTTCATTTTGTGAACAGCCTGAGTCAATATGGACCATTGCTGGGTATAAATCTAAAATAGTTCATATAAATTGTAGGTCAGGATGTCAAAAGAGTATGTTTCATTGCATGAAACACCTGGGCAGCTCTTGATATTATTTTTTTGACATCAATTTCTAGTTCCTTTTTAAACTGGAAAGCTTAAAAGGCTTTTTACCCTGATAGGGAGCAGTCCAGTTGACTTCTGGCTTTCAAGAGATACACTGGCATGCATTCTGTTTAATTCAGTTGTCTTAGTGAAAAATAACTGGGGGATGAGCCAAGCAGTAGTCGCTGAACCCATGTTTGGTGTTGTCATTTTCTATTGCAGTCTCCTTTTGTCCTCCTGGGTAGAGCTCATGAGCTCATTGACAGTCTCCTCAATGCCTGCAGCAAGCTCCCCCCTTCCCTTAATAATTAAAGAAGGAATGAGAATGTCAATTCAACCTCTTATGGAGAGTTAGAGAGAAGCACAGATCTTGTTTTAGGGCAAGGCCTTTCCCCTCCAGCTACTTGAAATCCCCTACTAATTCAGAGGCTTTATTTACTGAACAAACCCAGAGAACACAGAGGTAATGCTCTGCTTTTGGAGAAGGCTGCTCATGTTATTTTTACTGAAGTCAGAGATTTTATTTTTTTTTTCTCTCATGCAGGCATTCTGTGATCTGTCAGTGCCTCCCTCTTAGTAAAAGCAAGAAGGCAGCAAGCTCTAGTGAGGTCACAAAAGCTGCTTCTTGAAGAAAACAATCAATCAGCATTTATTAAGCACCTACTTTGTGCCATAGATAGCTACGTAGCTTAGGAGATAGAGTGATGGGCATGGAGTCAGGAAGATTCCTCTTCCCAAGTTAAAATCTGGTCTCAGACACTAAATATGTGGCCCTGGGCGAGTCACTTAACCCTGTTTACCTCAGTTCTTCCTCTGGAAAATGGGCTAATGAATTAAATGGCAAACTCTCCAGTATCTTTGCTAAGAAATTCCCAGTTAGTCACATTGAGTTGAACACAGCTGAAAAGACTGAACAGCAACATTGTGCCAGGTGTACTGTATTAAGTACTGGGGTTACAAGAGGAATTAAAAATCCTTGCCCTCAAGGAGCTTACATTCTCCTGGGTCAGGGGAGAAAAATATCAACAAATATATACAAAGAAAGCTATAATTAACAGAAGAAAGACAGTAGAATCAAGAGGGTTCAGGGAAGCTTCTAGTAAAAGATGAGGTTTTATTGGGCAGTTAACAAAAGCCAGAAAGGTCAATGGTCATGGCAGAATGGTCACCTCCAGAAGTGGAAGAAACTGCAAATACTCTTTAAAGATCTTGAATATGTGTATTGTATCCAGCTATCAGGGAAAGGTATAAACAAGACCATGTCATGGATCTATTATAGCAGCCAGTGAGCTTTGCCTTTTTTATCGTCATAGACTACTTCTCTTGTGTCCAAATGATATGACCATATAGTCTTAAAACAATTTAATAAGATGGATGTTGAAGTCTTAGAATTAATAAATCAATAAATGTAGGGCTACGTCCCTAGATTTTAGGAAGGGATCCTAGAGAGATAAATCTATGCCAACCCTCTTTAGTTTTTTTTAACCATTACTTTTCATCTTAGAATCAATACTGTATATTATATTAGTTCCAAGGCAGAAGAGCAGTAAGAGTTAGACAATGAATGTTAAGTAACTTACTCTGGGTCACACAGCGAGAAAGTGTCTGAAGCCAGATTTGATCCCAGGACCTCTCATCTTTAGACCTGGCTCTCAATCCACTGAGCTACCTAACTATTATTCCAAAAATCTTTACCTTTCTCAAATGGCTTTTTATTTATTTGTTTGCTTGTTTACTTTTAGGGAAATAGGGTTTAGTGGCTTGCCCAAGGTCACACATCTAGTAAGTGTCTTAGGCTGAATTTGAACTCATGAAGATGAATCTTTCTGACTTTGAGTCTTGCTCTCCATTTACTGTGGCATCTCACTGCTCCCCAGTCCTCTTAGTTTACAGTAACTTGCCTAAGACTACAACAATCTTAGCCAGGGCAGGATTTGGACTTAGGACCTCTAATTGCAAATCCTTATATTTAGGTCTCCCCTTAAATATCCAGTTCTGCCTCCACAGATTCTCTTGGATATGTCTCCTCAGCATCTCTTAACCTGAGGATTATGACAGCCTTCCCATTGGTCTCTGTCTCAAGTTTCTACCTACTCCAAGGTATCATCCATACAATTGCCAAAGGGATTTTCCTGAGGTGTAGATTTGACTCTGTGACTCTTCAAGTGTAGTCTTGACTCAGTCAATTCCAATGGTTCCCTATTATTTTTAGGACTAAATAAAAATTCCCCTGGCTTTAAAAACCCTTCACAATTTGGACCTATCTTTCAACCTAATTTATCTTTCCAGTCTCATTGTATACCGCTCTGCTTTCTGAGCTCTCTGTGGTCCAGCCTTTTCTCACTTCATTTGTCATCTCCAGGCATCCATACTTCCCTGATGCCTGGAATGCCCTCCCTCATCATCTCTGCCTTACAGAATTCTTTACTTCCTTCAAGATGACACCTCAAGTACTACATTGTATAAAATGTCTTTCTTGATCCTCCAACCTCTAGCGCTCTCTCTCCTTAATTACCTTCTATCCATTCTGTGTGTATTCTCTACACACTTAGAGATGTCCATTCTCTCTCCTATTTTGAGGATAAGTTCCTGAAGAGCAGAGATTGTTTAATTTTTTTAGTCCTTGTGTATCCACTACTTGGCATCTAGTAGGTACTTGTTGACTGACTCCACAGAGTAATACTCCAAAATGATGTGGATTAGTACCAAATTCTCTTTAAATCCATTTCCATTTAAATTTCTAAAATATCACGTGAATTTTAAAAACAAAGTTTTAATACTTTTCAGACGTGAAGAATATCTTGCAAGGGCTAAAAAGAACGAGTTAAATCAAATGATAAGGTGAAAAATTAAAATTGATTTAGTAACTTAAGAAATGGCAGTACTGAGAATAGTTTATTCAAAACAGGGGAGAAAAAATAGCCTCCAGAATGAGATGGAATTTGAGAAAATCTTTTGACTTGCTTGTTGGTAGTTTTAGGACTTTTGATATTTTGAGTATGTAGATTGCATTCCTTTTATCATGTAGGGATCAGATTGCATTTGCCATTTAAAAAGCATTATGTACATATCTGTAGACTAAACTATGGCAAAATTGATAGTAATGTGTATGGGAAGTCAGAAATTATATATTTAGATGTGTAATATAATTTATGTTACATTATTTTTTTAATTTAAAATTTTAATTTTTTTAGACCTTTACCTTCTGTCTTAGAAGCAATATTGTATATTGGTTCTAAGGCAGAAGAGTGGTAAGGACTAAGCAGTGAGGTTAAGTGACTTGCCTATGGTCGCACAGCTACTAGGGAATATCTGAGGTCAGATTTGAATGTAGGACCTGCTGTTTCTAGGCCTGGCTCCCAACCCACTGAGTCACCCAGCTGCCCCCACATTAAATTTTATTAGCCACACAGCTATCATAGATTTGAAACAAAAAGTTATTTTCTCAATGTAATTTTGCTATTTAGCAGAGAAGTTGGCAAGATATAGTGGGAAAAACATTGGGAAAAGCTTTCAGGAAACCAGGATTCATGTCCTTTCTTCCACTACTTATTATATGTGATATTGGACAACTTATTCATCTTCTCTGGACCTCAGTTTCCTCAAAACTCAGAAGAGTTGTACTACATTGATCTCTGAACTTGATTTATCATTGATAAATTGTTAATTGCTCAGTTGAATTTCCCCCCATTACTTTGGCCTTGAATGTGGTAGGTATAATAAACCTCCCAGAGGTAATATATTATAGAGTATTTTATTCAGAACTTAGATTTCTATATCCTCTACTGTCCACAGAGAACGTAAAACTTTGAAAACAGTTGAGGGAATTATCTGTTTATAGATTATCTTCATACCTCCATGATCAATATATGCTTTCCTTTATTTGACTCTAGTACTAGGAACCCTTAATTCCAAATAGAAGACATAGAATCTTGGACCATGTCTGTTCTCAATTCTTTTTTTTTTTTTTTCATTCATTTTTAGCTAATCAGTCAAAGCCTTATCTACTCTCGTTTTTTTTTCCCATTTTCATTCATTTTTAGCTAATCAATCAATAAACATTCAAAGTGTGGGCACTGTTTGTCTCTGGTAGAAAGTAGAGTTTAGATTGTGAGCCCCTTGAGGGCAGGGACTGTCTTTTTCCTTTTTTTCCTATCCCTAAGATTTAGCACTATTCTTAGCACATTGTAGTCACTTAATAAATGCTGACTGCAGCTTACCCTCTAGCCCAGTGCCCGGAAAACTACGGCCCTCGGGCCAGATGCCGCCCCCTGAAATGTTCTATCCAGCTGTGGCCTTGCAACATTATTCCTAATCTGACAAATACAAGGAGTAGGATATAATACAATGAAACTTTGAAAGAGTTGCCTTAGAAACAGACTGACAGATGAGCATTTCCTTTCGCCCCCTCTTTAAAAAGTTTGCCCATCACTATTCTAGCTCATGGGGGACATGGAAATACACATGTGTACATATTTCTAATTCAGTCATTTTTCAATTTTATCTGACTCTTGGTGACCTCATTTGGGATTTTCTATCCTTTTTTAAAAATTAATTTTAAAGTATTTTTCCATGGTTCCCTGATTCATATTCTTTCCCTCCCTTTTTTCCCTCCGTCCTCCTGAAGCCAACAAGCAATTCCCCTGAGTTATACATGTATTATCACTCAATATCTATTTCCATATTATTCATTTTTGTAATTGAGTAATCTTTTAAAAACCAAAACCCCACATCCTATATTCATGTAACCAAGTGATGAATCATATGTTTTTCTTCTGGATTTCTACTCCCACAGTTCTTTCTCTGGATGTGGATAGCATTCTTTCTCATAAATCCCTTGGGATTATCCTGGATCATTTCATTGCTACTAGTAGAAAAGTCTATTATTATATTTGGTCATCCCACAATGTTTTCATCTCTGTGTACAATGTTCTCCTGGTTCTTTATTTTTAATTATTAAATTCATTTATTTATTTAATTTAGAATATTTTTCCATGGTTGCATGATTCATGTTCTTTCTCTCCCCTCCACCCTCATCCAATGAGCAATTCCACTGGGCTTACATGTATCATTGTTCAAAATCTATTGCCATATTATTACCATTTGCAATAGAGTGATCATTTAGCGTCTACATCCCCAATCCGATCCCCATTGAATAACGTGATCGATCATATGTTTTTCTTCTGCATTTCTGCTCCCACGGTTCTTTCTCTGGATGTGGATAGTGCTCTTTCTCATAAATTCCTCTGGATTGCCCTGGGTCATTGCATTGCTCTTAGTAGAAAAGTCTATTACATTTGGTATTCTCACAATGTATCAGTCTTTGTTTACAATGTTCTCCTGGTTCTGCTCATTTCATTCTGCATCAATTCTTGGAGGTTCTTCCACTTCATATAGAAATCAAGCAGTTCATCATTCCTTATAGCACAATAGTATTCCATCACCATCAGACATCACAATTTGTTCAGCCATTCCCCAATCGAGGGACATCCCATTTGGGGTTTTCTTGGCAGAGATACTGGAGTGGTTTGCCATTTCCTTCTGCAGCTCATTTGACAAATGAGGTAAACTGAGACAGACAGAATTCAGTGACTTGCCCAGTATCACACAGCTAGTAAATATTTGAGGCTGGACTTGAACTCAGGAAGATGAGTCTTCCAGACTCCAGGCTCCACATTCTAGCTGCTCCTGTGTACATGCACGTGTATGCATGTGTGTGATGTGTGTATACACACATATGTATATATAAAACATTTAAAATTTTATTTACAAAATACAGTGTAATTTAGGGGCAGGAGGGTAGAAATCAGGGAGGGTTTCATGTAAGAAGTAGTGTTCTTGCCTTTGAGGGATCAGTAGATGCAAGATTTTCTGAGACTAAAGACACTCTTCTGTGGCCTTATTAATAAAATTTTGATCTTATAGTTGTCTGTAGCTTCAGAAAATCCTTCTTCTTGGCTTCAATTCATATTCACAACCCTTCTCAGTTTTCTGCTTTCCCAGCTTTCCTATTACTGAAAGGCAGAGCATGGTCACATGCTTTTCTGTTGCTATGTTTTAAGTACTGTATTAAAAATCTCTGCTCAGGGCAGCTATGTTAACACAGTGGATAGAGAGAGCTCCAGGCCTGGAATTAGTAGGACCTGGGTTCATATCTGACCTCAGACACTTCTTAGCTATAAGATCTAGCTAAATTACATAACTCCAATTGCCTAGCCCTTACCATGCTTCTGTTTTAGAGTTGATACTAAGTCAGAAGATGAGGGTTTAAAAAAATAAAATAAAAATCTTGGCTCTCAAATTAACTAATTTAAAGAGTATGTTTTCAACAATTACTTGTGGTGGTGGAAAAACTTCTCACAGACAACCTGACTCACAGACAAAACTGTCTCACAGACAATCCACATTATACAATTTCTGACAAATGGTAAAAAAGTTGTATTTTATAATCTTATAAAATATATCCCATGACACCTTGTCATCATCATTTAGTTAGCATGATGAACTAGAAAATAGCCCCAACTTCCAGCCTTCTTAATATAGATAGGGAAGATATCCTTTCTGCCTTGTTGAATATTCCATAGTTTTCTGGGAGGCAAGAATCCAAGACTGCCTACTTCTCACCAGGAACGTGGATGATTATCAGTAGGCATTTATTAAGTGCATACTATGCCAGTCATTCAGGCAATCAATATTTATTAAGCACCTACAATATGCCAGGCATTGTATTAAATGCTAGGGATTAAAAAATAAGGCAAAGGACAGTCCCTGCCTTCAAGGAGTTTATAATGTAATAGAGAGAAGACACTCAAAAAAATATCCCAAGCAAGTTTATATACCAGAAAAATAGGAAATAATTAAAAAGAGAGAAAACATTGAAAGGTGAGATTTTTGTTGTTGTTGAGTTTTTCAGTCAGGTCAGATTCTTCGTGACCCTATTTGGTATTTTCTTGGCAAAGTTACTGTAATAGTTTGCCATTTTCTTCTTTGGCTTATTTTACAGATGAGGAAACTGAGGCCAACAGATGAGATTTTACTTGGGATTTAAAGGAAGTCTGGATTGTCAGCCAAGGACAGGGAATACAAATATAAAGAATGAAATAAGCTCTGCCCTTAAAGAACCTACATTCTAATTGGGAGACACTACATATAAGTGGATGTAGCATAAAGAGAATAAATACAAATACATCTGCAGAATTTTAAAATACAAGATAGTTTGGGAGGGAATCAAGAAAGGTTTCATGCGGAAGATGGTACTTGGGCTTTATCTTTATAAAAGAAAGGGACTCTGAAGTGGATATAGAGAGGGAGCATATTCTAGCTATGGTGGGAAAGGGGAATGATTAATTCAACATTGCAGAGATGAGAGATGGATTATCATGTTATTTTGGGTGGAGAGCAGAGAGAAGATCATTTTGTCTGGATTGAGTATATGGGAGAACGAGTATTGTTGAAGGAGGCTAAAAATATAGGTTGGGGCCATATTGTGTAGGGTTTTAAAAGCTAAACATTTATGCTAGAAGTGCTAGAAAGCCCCTGGAAAGAAGGAAGGGAACAAGCTTTTATTAAATAACAGATGAGAACAATTTGTTTCCAAGACTAGGAAGGTGATTGAAGCTGGCACGGTAAAAGTGCTTAGAGCTTGGCCAAACATCAATGATGTCAAGGTCATCCACTACGTCCCAGGCCATCACCACTCATCCTGACTTTTGTTCACTACTGGACTTGGATGACTAGAAGAGAGAGTGAGACTGATGACATTTTGCAACTCTGCCTCACTAAAATCCAATTCTCTCAAGAGTCAAAACATTACTCCATGATGTTGTTGGGTCCTCTTCGAAAATGAAGAACGAACAACTATGTGCCCTGCACTCTTCTAAGCCTTTTATACAATTCTGAGTGGTGGGTGCTATTATTATCCCAGTTTTAAAGATGACAAACCTGAGGCTGAGAAATTTACCTTGCAAATCTGGCTTCTTCTGCCCCACTGACTGCACTGAGGCAGGTCATTCATACAGGAGATTATTTGGACTTTCTTTTGCAGGTTCCTGTCCCTTGGATTTCAAATACAGAATTCTCAGTGAGGTTCTTGAGAATCCTCAAGGATTTAGGATTAATCTATAGTGGAGGGCTAACCTTTTTGTGTCAACCCCTTTAGCAGTCTGACACCCAGCTTTTTAATACATGAAACATATATATTTTAAATACATAAAACAAAAAGATAAATAGCAATGCAGAGAAAATTAATTCTCTTGAAATAAAGATGGATTCTTCTTCCCTTATCCACGTTCACAGATCTCTTGAAATCTCTCCACAGAGTCCAGGTTAAGAACCCTCCAGCAGAGTGCACAAACCCCCAGCAGCAGGTCCCCGTTTCCTGGGGCAGCTCATTCTAAAATGAGCAGTCAGGTGACTAACTGGGTAACTTAAAGCACAAAGCCTGGAATTCAGGTTGTCCTGACCCCCAGCCGTGATAAACCGTACTTATTGTGAATGGAGAATGAAATGAAGCTAAGTCTGCGTCAGGAATCCCATCATCGAATTAAAACACATGTGTCTTATTGCCTGCAATTAAAGCATGTCTTATTTTCCTTGCTATGATCTCTTGGGAGAATTTCAGAGGGGGAGTTTCACTGCTTCTAATACTAATGTGTGGCAGCTTGTTTTAAAAGACTCAGCAGGGTGGCTTGATGGAGAAGGAAGGTCATTGAGCTCAGTTCCAAACTTCTTGTGAAAGCTATGTCGGGGCTAGCTCTCAAGTGCCCATTTCAACATTTTCCCATCAAAATAGGGCAGAGATCTGACTGCCATTCTCATTGTACATTTCTCCAGCCAGGACAGCGAGGAGGCTGATAATAATAGCAAGGCAGAAAAGGAGGGAGTGGGGTGAGGGGAGAGTGGGGAACATTTCTACAAACTGAGAAACTGTAGGGGGGGAAAAGCGTAGTTTCTTATCTTGGAGCCACACTCCAGGGCTCCCCCCACCCCTTTCTCTTTTATGCTCTATTCTCAAAGAGCACTAGTTAATAATTCACACACAGTTACCAATTAAGTAGAAGTTTCATTCGAAGCTACCGCAGGTTCCATTAAATGTGTTTGGGAACTGGGTGCATGAATTGCCCCAAAAGTGGTTTAAGTATTATTAATATAGATATGTCTCAAACGACCAATATTGCCGAAGAGGCTAGTTGCCAGCTGGTTTGCTCTCTAGATAGTCACTTAATGAGTGAATTTGCTGGTCATAAGCAGGTATGAGTTTTGGGGGGGGGCAGAGTTCATACTTGTACTCTTGTCTTGAATAGATTCTTTTTTTAAGCAGATATGAGTTTGGGGGTCAAACCTGTACTCTTTTCCTAAATAGATTTTTTTAAACCCTTGCCAATACTAAATATTGGTTCTAAGGCAGGAGAGTGGTAGGGACCAGAATTTGGGGTTAAGTGGCTTGCTCAAAGTCACACAGCTAGAAAGTGGTTGAGGCCAGATCAGAACCCAGGATTTCTCATCTCTAGACCTGGCTGTCTACTCACCGAGCTACCTTTGCTGCCTTTAAATGAGTGATTTTTTGTTTGTGGGTTGGGGTAGAGCAGGAGGGAAGGGCAAAGAGGAAAGAATTAGGTATGTAACTAGCACTGATATGATAAGCAGGCTACTGACAGTGTTCAGGTTAACTGTGCACCATGAGAAGCAACAAGGAACTAGGGACTGTGCACAGTGGAGAACCCAAGTTAAAATCTGACCTCTAACACTAACCTGGGCCAGGTCACTTGGCCTCTGTCTGCCTCAGTTTCCTGACTATAAAATGGGAATAATTATAGCACCTAATACCTTAGAATAAGTGAGAATCAAATGAGATAATATTTTTAAAGTACAGCCTCACTCAGGGCAGATGCTCAATAAATATAATTATATGTAAATAATAATGATAAAAAATTCCCTTCCTTTCTTCCCCTTTAAGAGAAAGAGGACAAATAAACATGTTTGCTTACTTTGAGGTGATATGGTATGACCTTGGGCTCAAATCTTGCCTCTGGCTCATAGTGGTTGTGTGACCCTGGGCAAATTATTTAACCTTGACGTGCTTGAAGCACTTCCTTGGGACTTTTGTGTTTTGTGGGAAAATGGTTGGATCTACTGGTGATTGAGGAAGTTCACCCTGAGAATACTTTGAGAAAATGGAGCAGCAGTAAGTAAGGCATGGAGAAGAGTCTAGAAGACCAGCTTCTGTCTGATATAAACTGTGTGATGCTGAGCAACTCACCACATTTCATGGAGATCCTAGACAATTCTCTTAAGAAAGGAATTCCTTTCTTTGGGTCTGAACCTTAATCCACTGAGCCACCTAGATGCTCCATCCTCATCCCCACGGGGTTTTTATTTTTATTTTTTTATTTTTTTTGCTGCTTCCAGGTAGCATTCTACATATGAATTCTGGTCTCTTGCTTCCAAATTGGGTGTTCTTTACAGATAATGCTTATCTAACCCTAAAGTGGCCCAAACCTTGTATCTTATCCATTTATCCTTGAATAGGTCCTGCCTTGCTTCTTTCAGCTAAGTCTTTTCTAGGGCAGTTTCTAAATTCAATCTCACTAATGACCACCAAGGCAGCCTTGGCCTCACCTGCCCCACTGACTCCAGGCAATTTTTGTACTGAGGCAAGTCATGCTTACCAGGGAGCCTCTGGCTCCATTTTACCTGGTAAATTTCTCATAAAACGAATTGCCTTCAATAATATTGTTCTACCCGATTTTAAATAACATTCAGAGATGTCTGCCTATACCTCTACAGTTACAAATATTTAAAGGAAATTCTCTTTCCCCTACCTTCTCCCTACTTTTTTCCTCTCTCTATATAAAAAAAGTATAATGTCTTGTTTAAATTTTTTGCATCAATGTTCATTGGAGAGATTGATTTGTGATTTTCTTTCTTTTAGCGCCTCCTGGTTTGGTTATCTATACCATAGCTATACCCGCTATATCTTTATTATATAAAGATACCCGCTGCATCTTTATTGAATATTCTTTCCATGGTATTGTTAAGTAAAATCATTTTTATTAAAAACACAATATAATGAAATCTTTATTATTGTATAAAAAGTTACTTTGGAGATTGGTTAATGGAGGATGTGGCTACTGAAAGATTCATTACCAAAAAAACTAACTACTAGGTAGTGGGAGATGCTGATGCTGGTGAGAATAGGGGTTCTTTACATAATATATTGAAAATTTGAAAAGCTTTTCACATTTATTATCTCATTTAATCATAGTAGCTGGCCTCTGAATTCCCAAGGGCCACCTTCTCCATATCCTCTTGTCCAGCGACTTGATGTTGTTGTTGTTTAGTGATGTTCAATTCTTTGTGACTCCATTTTGGGATTTTTGTGACAAAGATACTGAAGTGGTTTACCATTTCCTTCTCCAGCTCATTTTTACAGATGAGGAACTGAGACAAATAGGGTTAAGTGATTTTCTCATGGTCACATATCTAGTAAATTTCAGGATGCATTTGAATTCATGAAGATGAGTCTTCCTGATTCTAGGACTGGCTCTCTATCCATTGTACCACCTCACTGCCCAATTATTTGATAACCCACATCAGGAACCATACCCTGCAGGAATTTCTACCATGAGAGGCATACTCTATTAATTAGTGACTACTTCTCCTGGAACTCTTTCAGGAAATCTCTTAGCTGTGTTACATTAATGCTTCTCTTCTTCAGTCATCTCTTGTTTTTCCTTCTCTTACCATGGACTCATTGAACAATGATGAAATAAACTCTGTCATTGTTCTCGAATGGATCTACTCCAGCTGGTGGTGGGTGATGGAGAAACCCGGAGAGCCCTCCATAGTGCATTCCCTCTCCTCTACTTTCCTTTTGTCCTTGCTAAAATATTACATATACGTATGGACTCTAGTAGAATGATGGCTCAGATAAAAATCTTTGCTTTTATTTCTTTTAGTTATGATCTTGGGCTCTCTAAGGAATTCTGTGTACAGAGTTGCTGGTAACCCAAGGCCAGGTTTATTGTTCTTTTGTGTCCCTTAGCTGCTTAGATGGGCTACACATTGTTCATGCTGCCCAACCCTTGGACTTTAAAAATCTCTCTATGCTTCTCTCTGTCTCTGTATATCTCTTATCTATTTGTCTCTCTGCTTCTCTCTCTCTCACTGTCTCTCATTGTCTATTTTCTCTCTTACTTTCTTTTTCACTCTTTTTCTCTCATTATCTGTCTTTGTTCATCTCCTTAATTCAACTCCCTACTCCTTCTCTTTCTTCTTCTCTATCTCTCCATCTCTCTTTGTCTATATCTTTCTCCGTGTCTCTCTTTGTCTCTGTGTCTTTCTGTCTCTGTCTCTGTGTCTCTGTCTCTTCCTCCCTCAGAGACTATTGTAAAATTCTTAAATATATTGACTAGATCTTGATGTCCCTTCAGTCTGTTTCTCTATGTAAATGGACCAGAAAAGCAGGACCCTGTTTTTGTATGACATTGGAGACACAAGTAAATGACCAAAGCATTTTTAGAAGTGGTCAAGAAAAAAAAGAACTCAAATACTTGAATAGTTCTTCTAAATATGTTGGGTTTTTGAATGAGAGCCTAATGTAAGCTCTTTAAGAGTAGGACTTCTTTCATTCTTTGTCTTTATGCCCCTAGGACATAGCACAGTGCCAGAACATAGTAGGAATTTAACAAATGCTTCTGTATTGATGGTGTTATGGCACTGTTATAATACAAAAGCTGCAACCTGACTCAGGCCACTAATGATTGACAGGTTTTCCATGTGTATGGACATAGGAATAAAGATGCCATCTGGTAGTACAGAAATGAGAGGTTTAGATTTCTAGGCTATCGTTCCTAATCAAATAGACTATTGACTGTGATTTTTTTCAATCATTAACTATTCTTTTTAGTATACCAACTCTATGTATCTTACTGCCAATAAATGTTGTTGGCTAATCTGTAATAAAGGTTTCAGCAGATGAATTCTTATCTAAGTCAGAAATGGCAGCTGTCATACACTCCTCTGGGAAGGGGTATTGTCTTTGGTGACCAATGTCATTTGAACACATAGACCAGGGGTTTCCCCATTTTCTATAAAGATTTGTATATACCCTCCACCAAAACCAAGCTAGAAAAGGACACAGCCTGGTTTGTGGTGAAGCCTTAGCTGTATGGTGCTGAAAGGGACCTTAGAGACCAACCTGCCCAAACACCATTTTATAGACAAGCCTCCTAAGAAGAGATGAAGTAACTTGTCCAGAGACACATTGTGACTTGGTATCAGATCTGTGCCTAAAGCTTAAGTTACCTCCATTTAGCAGAGATTTTCTAAGCACCTGCTGCATGCAAGGCATAGAGAGATAAAGTTAGAAGGGAATGGGCCCTGTTCAATAAGCTTATAGCTTGGTAAGAGGCTACATGCAAAAAAAAATATATATATATATACACATATATACATACATATATGAACACACACACACACATATATATATATACATATATATATACATATACATTTCCAGAATTCTATTTAGCACACTATTTACTGAACACCTTTAATGTGCAAAGTGCTAGACTAACATGCTAGAAATGCACTGGATCGGTATTAAATGGTAGATTTCTCCTATTTAATGCCAACTGCTAAAACACAGGGTTCCTGTAAAACTGCAGAAATCATGGGTATAAATAAATGTCTACTGGAAAGGCAGCAGCTTTAAGTCTGTCTTTTGCTTGAAGTGCTAAGAATATCCCAAGGAGACAGGCAAAATGCTTAAAATGTTGAAAAGTTATGAATTTAAGTAGCTCACGGCTCTTTCTTTATGAATCTATATAGCTTATTCATAAAGATTCTGAAAATTTGTAGCAGTTAGACTTTGAATTAGCAATGGGGATCATCCTTTAGATGACTCAACAACCTTTGGGCTGTAGGCCTATGTGAAATTTGGCACTGATTAATTCCCTCCTTGGGTAGGACTTGAAACCTAATGGGAAATTGATATAGGGTTTAGTGTGAACTAAAATATCTGGAGGGAAAATCAAGACAATACATTGATTCCATAGATATTTATTTTAAGGGTTCGATTTAGCTTCAACAAAATGTATTAGTAAGCTTCCTTGAGGACCTTTGCACAAGATAGCACATTGGTACAAAAAACTCCCTACATGAACTTAAATTCTCTGGGTCTCAGTTTCCTTACTTGTAAAGTATGTGTGTGTTTACACACATGTGTGTTGGAGGAAGATGAGAATATATGGAGTTTTGAAGATCCTTTCTATCTCAAGAATCTGAATCTATGAATCTAATTAATAAATCTTTTTATTTAGACCATCAGTGCATGGAAGCATCTTAGTGCATGATAAATTGCAAAAATGCAATGAAAATATCAGGATTTAAAGATTGAATGTTTAGTGCTTTTCTTTATGTTTCCAAAGACATTTTTGTCTAGAAATGAACAACTTGAATACCTACCCTCATCTTAGGCACTTTAGAATACAAATTGATTCATCCTCAAATACCTTAACCACTCAGTGCTTCAACCTGCTCACTTCCCATGAGCTACTCCCTAACTCCACCTCAGCCACACAGAGAGATGCTCATGCCTTTAATCTTGTCATCGCCCACAGATGTACCCACTTGATGTTCAAGAATTCTGAAATCCCTTTATCCAGCCATAGCTCTATTGGTTTTTCTTCTCTCCCTTTGCCTTTCTTTACAGAACCCTACTTTTCCCTACAATGCCATCATATTGACCTCCAATTCTCTCCCAGGCGCTCTCCCCTACATTTCTTCTCTCTTTTTAAAAAGTTTTGACTCCTTGGTGAACCAATTAAACTTTACTGTGCCCTCCTTTCTTGAATTCCTAGCCCTTTTATATCATCTCAGCCTTGGATCATACCATCATTTGTCTTCTTTGTTCTTCTACTTATGCTATTGTATGAAAGTAGAGAAAATCACACAACCATTCTGCCTGGGTCCATTACAAATATGATATACAACCCCATTGGGTCCTCACTGCTGTTAGGCAATACAACTGTACCTCCTTAATCCCTCTCTGCACAGTGGTTCTTCTATACTTTCTTATCCTTCAAACTTCCCATGACTTCCCTTTACCTTACTCAAAATGTTGTCTTAAATTTTACAGAAAAATTAGGCCTTTTGTTGCAATCTCCCTCTTTTCCTCTTCTCCTTTCTGTCACTCTGTCTCCTCCTTTACCCTTTTTGAGTGATTAAGTAGCCTTTTTCCTTAATAAGGTTAACCCTCTAGTTATTCAAGTGACCCCATTCCCTCCTGCCCCTTCCAAAAGATTTTTTCCTTTGTCATCCCCACTGTCACTTCCTTTTAATCTCTCCTGGTCTACTGGTTAATTTCCTATGCCCTACAAACATGTTTGTTTCTCTCTCATCCTGAAAACAAAAACAAAAATCTTTACATAATCCTTCTATTCCCAGTGTCATAGATCTTCTGCTCTTTGCAGCTAAATTCCTCAAAAAAGACCATTTACAATAGACACCTTCACTTTCTCTCCTCCAGTTCTTTTCTTAACTCTGTATAGTCTGGATTTTGACCTTATCATTCCACAGAAACTGCTCTTTCCAAATTTACTAATGCTCTGTTGCTAAATCCATGTTTTTTCCTTAATCCTCATTCTTTTTTACCTTTGTAGCTATTGTTTAATACTGTGGATCACTCTCCTTTTTGATACTTTCTTCTCTCTAGGTTTTTGGGACACCTTTCTCCTGATTCTCCTACCTGTCCAAACGATCATTTTCTGTCTCCTTTGCAGAATCTTCATCCAGAGCATGCCCCCTAACCATATATGTCCTTGGGCCCTCTTCTTTTCTTCCTCTATACTACTTCACTTGGTGATCTCATCAGCTACTGTGATTTTAATTACTATTTTTAGGATGATTCTCATGTTATCTATCATTCCCCAAACTCTTTGTTTTCCAATGTCACATCTCTAACTGCCTTTTATAAACTTCTCCAACTAGATGTCCAGTAGACATCTTAAACTCATTATGTCTAAAATGGAACTCCTAATTTTTCTCCCTAAATCTTTGTCACTTTCTACCTTTCCTATTACTGTGGGTTCTTCACTTTTCAGAGTTCTAGGCCAATGTGTTGCCAAAGCCTGCTGATTTCACCCTTGCAACATTTCTTGAATATACCCGGTTTCTCTTTTCTGACACTGCCACCCTACAGTGCATGCCCTCTTCACCTGAGGCCTGGATTATTGTAATAGCCTCTGGCAGGGGTCTTCCTACCTCAAGTGTCTCTCCCCAATATCCATCCTGCACTCACAAAAACAATTTTTCTTTTAATTTTTTTTCCTGGATTAAATATGTATTATTATATAAAATGTTTCCGTATTGTTCATTTTTGTAAGTGAATAATCTTATAAAGCCCAAACCCTCAAACATATTCCTAAATAAACAAGTGAAAAATTGTATACTTTCATCTGCATTCTGACCCCAACGGTTCTTTCTCTGGAGGTGGATAGCTTTTTTTTTTTTTTTTTTTTTTTTTTTTTTTTTTTTTTTGTCTTAAGTCTCTCAGAATTGTTCTGGATCATTTTATTGCTGAGAGTCACTAAGTCTGTCACAATCGATCATGTTACAATATTGTTGTTACTGTGTACAATATTCTCCTGGTTCTGCTTATTTCATTCTGTATCAGTTTATGAAGGTTTTTCCAGCTTTTTTCGGAAATCATCCTGCTCATCATTTCTTAAAACACAATAGTATTCCTTCATCATCATACACCATAATTTGTTTGGCCATTCCCCAATTAAGGGACATCTCTTCAATTTCCAATTCTTTGCCACCCCAGGAAGAGCAGCTATAAATATTTTTGTACAAGTAAGTCCTTTTCCATTTTCTTTCCTTTGGGATACAAACCCAGTAGGGGTATTACCAGATCAAAGGGTATGCACTGGTTTTTTTATAGCCCCTTGGGCACACAAAAGTGATTTTTCTAAAGCACAGCTCCATTCCCATCACTTCCTTGCTCAGTAAACTCCAATGGCTTTCTATTGATTCCAGAATCAAATATAAAATGCTCTGTTCAGCATTCGATACCCTTCCCAACCTGGCCCCCTCCTATTTTTCCAGGCATCTTGCATCTTATTCTTCAAAACATAATCTTCAGTCCAGTGACATTGGCTTCCCTGCTGTTCTGTGAACAAGACACTTCATCTCTCAGCTTTGTGTATCTTCCCATCTTCCTCTCTGATAACTGACCTCCCTGGCTTCACAATTCATATCCAACTTTCTACAGAAAGTCTTTCCCAACCCTTCTTAAGGACAGCTTCTTTCTCTCTGTTAATTATTTCCTATGTATTCTGTAAATAGCTTGTTTTGCATATGTATCACTTTGCATGGTATTCCCTTATTAGACTGTAAATTCTTTGAGGGTAAAGACTATCTTTTGCCTCTTTATGTAACCCTAACATTTACCAGAGTGCTTGGCACATTGTAGGTACTTAAATGTGTATTGACATGTACAGCCCAAATTGAATTGCTTGTCAGCTTTTGGGATGGAGGAAGGGAAGAAAGGAAGGAGACTATATGGGTCATATAACTTTGAAAAACTTATGTGGAAATTTGTTATTCAAATAAAAAAATAAAAAATTTCAAAGTGTATTGATTGAATTGTACAGGATGTGGTATGTTCAATATATTTGCAGTAAGGGCTGGATAAAATGGAAGGAACATCCTACCTTTCTAACCTCATGAAAAAATGTATGTGATTTTGATGAATCGTATTTATGTTTGAGTTAGGTATGGATTTTTGAGATGCTTCATCAACTGTTAGAAGCTCTAGATCTCTTATACTGTGAAACTTAAAGACTTTCAGATTAAAGTACTTGCATGGTTTGAGTGAAACCTTCTTGGAAACTATGAGACAAATGACTCCTGAAGGACCATTTAATTTCTTTTCAACATTTATTGAGTATTAAAGGTAGTATAGTAGAGTGATAGACTTTGGAGTCAGGAAGAATTGGGTTCAATCCTACCTCTGACACTAAACTATGTGACCCTGAGTAAATCACTTCTCTTTCCTAAACTACTATGTGACCCTGAGTAAGTCACTTCCCTTCCTTCCTTCCTTCCTTCCTTCCTCCCTTCCTTCCTTCCTTCCTTCCTTCCTTCCTTCCTTCCTTCCTTCCTTCCTTCCTTCCTTCCATCAATACTGTATATTGGTTTCAAGGCAGAAGAGTGGTAAGGGCTAAGCAGTGGGGGTCAAGTGCCGTGCCCAGGGTCACACAGCTAGGAAGTGTCCGAAGTCATATTTGAAGCCAAGACCTCCCATCTCTAGGCCCCACTCTCAATCTAAATCAATATGTGGCAGGCAGGGATCCCTATGTAAGGTTTAGTGGTTCCTGTTTCTATTTGAATTTGACACTGCAATAAATTAACTCCCAAATATATAAAAAAAAAAAACTTATGCAAAAGTCAGGGAATTTGCCAGCATGACGAACCACAGATTCTTCACAAATCTTCATTGAGTAACATTTACTCAGAGGACGAATGGGCTAGTGGCTGGAGCCTTGGACTGGGAGTACTGACACTCAGCTTTGACTCCCTCTTCAGATACTAGTTGTGTGATGGGTGGCAAGTCTGTTAATCTCAAAGCCTCAGTTCCCTCACATCTACAATGAAAGATAACAGCAATTGCATTTGTTACCTTGATGGGTTATTGTGAGGATCTAATGAGATAATGTAGATAAGCTGCTTTGCAAACCTTATACAGCTATATAGTTGTGATTTGTTATCTTTGCTGTTGTATACTAGATTCTAGATCTTTCACTTTAGAAAAAAAAAGAGAAAAAGTAGAAAGCTTTTTAGTAGACTGTGTAGGAAAATATAAGTAATGGGGTCACTAGGGATATTAAAATCAACTATGGGATTTGTGGGAACACTCTCTGGGATGTAAGAGAGACTAAAACTGAACAAATCTAATCTTACTCATAACAACTGTCAATAGATGCCTGAATTAAGCACCAGGCTTGATGATATACCTCTAGTCATCCTTTTGCTGTTGAATTGAATTGACTTTCAAAACAAACAAAAACTCCAGCACATCAGTGTTTTAATTTCATTATCCATTTGTGAAAAGATTTTTTTTCCCTACTTGCTCCTTAATTATATGTGAAAGTGCTCTATTGTGTCTAGAAATCCCAGGATTGTGTTTCTGAGAGGACACTAGAATGGGCAACATCAATTGAAGAAGCACAGCGGACAATGTTCTTATAGCCTAGGCAGTGCCACTGGAGAGGTAGGCACTCATTAACCACACCTAGGAGTGTAAGTCCACAGATTTGGGGGGATAGATTTCTTACCTGTATGACAGGGTTATAGGAAAGATCAAATGAGACAGTGTATAGAAAGAGCTTTCTAAATCCGGATGCTTATGAGGGGAGTTAAACCTAACAATGAACAGGTAAGGAAACTGAGTCAACAAGCATTTGCTAAGTTCTTCCTGTGTGCCAAAAATACAAAGAAAAGCAAAAGCAAAGGGCCTGCCTTCAAGGATTCTGTATTCTAGTGGCATCTAAGGAGATTGGTCCAGTTGAACTTGGGGTTGATCCTGAGGGCCAGGAATAGTGGAGTTGGGGTTCCAAGAGATCCGGAATGAACAAAGATTTTTCCATACTCTATTTGTAGCATATGCAATGTTTGGGGGCTTTTTAAAGAGTGGGGTTACAGAGGACATGGGGATTCTACAGAGGACAATGGTCTAGAAAGAGTAACATCTTTGCCTCTTCCCTCCCTCCCTTCCTTCCTCTCTTTTTTTTTCCTTTTTCCCCTAATTTTTTCTTATGGGAGGCACCTAGATTTTAAACTCATATCCTCCTTTAATTTAGCATCCCAGAACTACTTGAAGGTGTTTCCTTGGTCTTGTTCATGCTTATAATGGTATAGCCTCCATTTCAGTTTAATAACGTGTAATTCATATTGATTAAAAATAACAATAGCATCCCTTTAGTAAAGGAAAAGTCAGTTTTCCTTAGTAACTATATAAAATAAAACTATTTTATAGCAAGAAAGTTACTGTTCTATCTAACACGAATCTCTCAAGATTCAATTTATTCATTTTTTACTTCTTTCCTCCATAAAGACAGCTGGATACTTTTATCCTCAAATTGTCTTTGTGACCTTGAAGACTATTCAATTAGCCCTTTGGTAATCTGAATTTCTTTAATGCTTTATTTTAGGTCTCCCCTGAATCATCTCCCAGTCTTTTAAATTCTTACCTTCTGTCTTAGAATTGATAATAAGTATCAGTTTCAAGGCAGAAGAACAGTAAAGGCTAGGCAGTGGGAGTTAAGTGACTTGCTTGAGGTCACACAGCTAGGAGGTGACTGAGGTCTGATTTGAACCCAGGACCTCCCATCTTTAGGTCCGGCACTCTAATTACTGACCCATCTAGTTGCCCCTTCTTATTGTTTTAAAAAGATTGACCAGAGACAAACGGATATTGTTCCCTAAACCAATGGCAATTCCAAGTGTATTTAATAGGTCTTTTGTTGCTGTTTCACTGTTAGCTTCCTTTTGCAGAAAATTTTATTGTTCATTCAGTTGGTTCTGATCTATTCTAGATTAGGCAGCTGGGTGGCACAGTGGATAGAGCCCCAGGCCTGAAATCAGGACTTGCCACCTTCCTGAGTTCAAATCTGGCCTCAGACACTGACTAGCTGGTTGTGTGACCCTGAGCAAATCACTTAGCCCTGTTTACCTCAGCTTCCTGCTCATGTAGAATGAGCTGGAGCAGGAAATGGTAAACTACTTCAGTATCTTTTCCAAGAAAATCCCAAATAGGATCATGAAGAATCGGACACAACTGAAGAACAACAAAAAAACTAATTTGCTATCTGCCTTCTTGTCTGTTGAACTTTTCCCACTTCCCTTGGCTGACTTCTTTGTATTTGGATGTTTTGTTTTTCTTGCACCATTGCTGGCCTGACATTATTCAGCTTGGTTCTTCTCATCCCAGCTTCTTAGTATTTCTCAAGCTCGTCACCATCTTTTTTGAATTATAACTCACCAAGGTCATTTTTAATTCTAAGCCTCCCCAACTCCCAATTTATGCGAGTCACTTCTTCGCTGTGTTATTGGGCTGCTCCTGAGGTTGATGAATAACTCCCCTCACATGGGTGATTTAAATAGATTCCTATTTTCTGAATAATTACTGAAATTTACAATGATTAGCATTACAATATTCTATGTCATGCTATTTGATGTCATTCTGTAATATACCTTACTTTATTACAAGGCAGCTGTGATAATTTGTAGGCACTTTGAGCTAATTTGGTTGAGTTCCAGACCAAATCCTATTGTTGGTAAACTTGTCTGCATATTTATATGGTCTGGCCCAGAATTTCCTGTTGCTGTAATGAAAAACTTTATTATATTTGCCTGACGGGGAAAGCTTTCGGGGGCAGTTTAAAAATCTTCCTAGTGCATTAATCATTACTTAGGGTGATATCATGGAAAGAATCTAGGGACAACTAGGGGTCAGAAGACAGGAGGTCTTGTCCCAGTTCTGCCCTGTACTTGATCCGTGACCTTGGATGAATCAATATAGCCATAGTTCTTTCCAAGTTAAAAGGACTAGCTGGAGGGATTGAATCTTCACTGAAAGGATCTAAGGGTTCTTAGATTTAGTGCTGAAAAGTACCTTAAGAGTTCATCTAGTTCAACACTTTTATTTTACAGATGAGGAAACTGGGCCCTAAAGAGGTCAAATAACTTGCCCCAGGTCATACGTGTAATCAGGAGACAGAGCTGCAATTTGGATCCTTTCCCCCTGATTCCAAATCTTTCTCTGTCAGTTGTACCAGGTTGGCCAACTCTACTGAATGGCATGGATCTCCTCCTATAGTAATGTCCTCGTACAAGCCTTCCTACTTCATCTCACTAAAGTCTGTTCTATATTATACTACACAGTCTCTTTGTAAAGTCTTTGTGGACTTTTAAAACTTTTCATATTTTAATACTCTTTGTATAATAGAAACACTCTCTCCCTCTCCTTTCCCTCTTCCCCTTTCCCCCTCTCCCCCTTCCCCCCTCCCCCTTTCCTCCTCTACCACTCTTCCCCTCTCCCACCTCCCCCTCTCTCCTCTCCACCTCTCCCTCTTTCCCTCTCCCCTTCTCTCTCCACCTCCTTTCCCTTTCTCCCCCCACATCTCCATCCATCCATCCATCCAGTAATAAGCCTCAATTTTCTCTTTTGTAAAATGGGAACAATTGTACTTCTGAAATGTCCCTGCCATCTTCTTGTTGCAAGGATCAAATGAGATAGTGTATATGAGATCATTTTAAAGTAATAGTTGACAGAGACAGCCAGGTGGCACAGTGGATAGAGTAACAAACCTGGAGTCAGGATGATCTGGGTTCAAATTTGACCTCAGAAACTTCCTAGCTGTATGATACTGGACAAGTAAAAACAAATAACCTCATTGCTATTTAACCCTTTTTGCCAGGCCCTTACTCTTCTGTCTTATTGTTACTAAGACAGAAAGTAAGGGTTTAAAACAAAATAATAGCTGATGTACCATTTTTCCCTTTATTTCCTTCATGAGTTTTTTCTTGTGTGTGTAGTACGTGTCTTCTTTCACAATATGACTAATATTGAAATATGTCTTGCATGATAGCACATGTATAACCTATATCACATTACCAGCCGTCTTGGGCTATGGAGAGGGGTGGGAGGATGAGAAAAGGATTTAGATTGCAAAATGTCATGAAACAAATGTCAAAAATTGTTTCTACATGCTATTGGAAAAGAATGCAATAAAACATTACATCTGAAAAAATAATAGCTGACACATAGGGTTTTAAGGGTTACAAAGCCCTTTATATATATTATCTCACTTAATCCTCTCAACAATCTTTTTGGGGGTAGATACTATCAGTATTAATGTTCTCATTTTGTAGATAATGACACTGAGGCTCAGAGACATATAAGTGATATGCCCTGCAACTCTAAATACTGTTGTCACCACATAAATATAAAGTGTGTTATGAAAAGAAAATGGGAAAAATAAATCTAGTTAACAAGCATTTTAAAAAATTCTTACTGTGTGCCAGACACTCTACTAAGGACTGGGAAATAAAAGAAAGGAAAAAAAACTCCTGCCTTTAGAGACCTGAATTTTAATGGAGAAACAACATATAACTTAACTTTTTCTTGTTCAATTGTTTCAGTCGTGACTCTTTGTGACTCGATTTGGGGTTTTCTTGGCAAAGATATTAGAGTGGTTTGCCATTTTCTTCTCCAGTTCATTTTATAGTTGAGGAAACTGAGGCACATAGGGATAAGTGATTTGCTCAGGGTCCCATAGTAAGTGGTAGAGGCTAGATTTAAATTCTTTGATTCCTACTTGGCACTCTATCCACTACAACACCTAGCTTCCCCTTGTAACTCACTAGGTACACACAAGATATGTTCAGAGTAGATGGAAGGTAGGATTTGAGCCAAGTCTTGAGGCCATGGTGGCAACTGAGAAGCAGAGGTGAAGGGAGGGCAGAGTATTCTGAGACAGCTGGCATATCTATCTCTACATAATAATCTGTCTCCCCTAAGGACCATGTTGGTTTCATTCCATAAGTTTTAGTATTTTGTATTATTTTGTCATTTTCTTTGATGTGATTATTGTTTCTTTTATTTGTTTTTGTCTCATACATTAGTATTATATTTTTGAAGGTCAAATACTTTCTTTAGATTGCACTTATTAATTACAATTTGATTGGATTGTAGTATGTAAGGATTTTTTTAAAGCCTACCCCTTAAATCTTGCTTATGGGTTTTTTATGCCATTGCATGTGGTTAATTTTTATAAGATTGAAAAAATGTACATTCATTTTGATTCCTATTCAGTATTTACCAAAGGTCTCTCCTATCTTACTTTTCTAATATTCTCTTCAGATCCTTAAATTTTTTATTATTTTTTTCTTTTAGATTTCTCTTTGACTTTAAGTCCTCAATGATTTTATATATATATATATATATGTGTGTGTGTGTGTGTGTGTGTATTATATTTATGTGCATATATATATTTGACTAATTCTTTCTGTATTTTGGCTGGCTTTTTCCTCTTAGAATATGAATGCTATGCTATTAAGCACATATGTAATTAATACTGACTTTGTTTCGTGATTTGTGGTACTGCTGTACATAATCCTTCCCCACTTATCTCTTTACTGTATCTATTTTTATTATTGCTTTATCTTAAATTGTGATTGTTACTTTTAACAAATTCTTCTCAGACATATGAAATGAGAGATATTGTGTTTAAGGAACTGGAAGTAGGCCACCCTTGCTGAATGGTAGAACTAGTGAATGGAGAGAATAAAACATTGGTAGACAGGAAAGGTGTCAGGGTATGAGGGAACCTTAAAAACCAAATAGAGGAATTTGTATTTAATCCTGGAAGTTACAAGGAATCACTGGCTCATTGAACAAAGTGGGGACACGGTCAGACCTAAACTGTAGACAAATCCCATTGCCAGCTGAGTGGAGGATATATTGTAGTCAGGGACCTACGCTAGGAGGACCAATTTAGACTATTACAGGAGCTGATGAAGGCTTGAATGAAAGTCGTGATTGTGAGAGTGAAGAAGAGGAGATGTAAGAGTGATGGTGAGAGGCACAGGATGTTTGAATACGGTTCTGTGTCAGTCACTGAAACCCTCTTCCTGCATGAAAATCATCCTAGAGATTATTTTGAAGGCTATTCCAGGGGGATAGTTGGATAGACTGGATAGGCTGGATGGACAATGGATTGCTTGTTACTGAAGAACTGACCAAGCTGATTTCGTAAAGGCTTGTGAAGAATGGCCTTTGGGGGGATGAATTTTTTAGCCACAGTAAAGCCTGAAGACTGTTGAATGAGACTGTGGTTCACATCAGAGATGAGATAACCAGCCAGGGACAAAATTATGGATTCTTGAAGTCCTAAAGTCTGAATTAATGTATGGGATTTGAATTTAAGAAAAAGGGATGACCTGATGTGGGGTATATGCCTGTAATCCTTGGAGGAGTCTGAGGCTCAGGGAGCCTCTGAGCTCTGTACTTGTTGAAATCTTACTAAAACTGATTAGTTGCCTGGAGGAAATTTGTCACCAATCTGGTGAGCCTCAGGGAATGGAGGGCCCACCAGGCTACCTAAGGAATGACAAATTGTTCCAGGTCACAGAAGGAGCAGGTTAAATAAATCCCCATTGCCAATAAATGTTGGGCCACTGAGTGGCTGCTATACTTCTTGCCTTGATGAGCTAGAGAAAGCTAGTCTTTTTTTAAAAGGACATTTTCCCCCCTTTCCTTTTAAAACTATGAGTTTTGATCATCATGGCGTCCAGTATAAATGTGAGTCCAACTTAAATTGCTATTTGCTTTCTACCTATCTGCTTTATTGCTATTCACTCTTGATACAAAGCTTCATGATATTATTTACTATATTATTTTGTAGCAGTTGTGACTCAGTGGTTAAGACCACTGGCTTGGAGTCAGAAAGACCTGAATTAAAATCCATGCTCAGATTTTTCCTAGAGGTGTGACTTTGGGCAAATCCTGTGATTGACTAGGAGGAGACAGCTAGGAACCTCAGCGGTTAAGACCACTAGCCTGGAGTCAGGAAGCAGATCTAGCCTCAGACACTTCATACTTATGTGACCCTAGGCAAGTCACTTAACCTCCAATTGCTTGCTCCAATGAAAAAGGAAATGGCAACCCACTCTATTATCTTTGCCAAGAAGACCCCATGGAGAGCAGTGGTTCATGGGAACATCAGACGTAACTGAAAAACAACTTATTGTCTTGGGACTTTAATCTGTAATTTTCATTCCCTTCAATATTAGAATAGTACAAAAATAACCTCATTGCTATTTGAATCCCACTTGACTTGTTTATAATCACTTCTACATAGTAATTGCTGGTGCTGAGGTTGGTGGCATTTAAATAACCATATGATTTTTAGATAGTGAGGGTATTTTTTCATATTGTTGATATCCTAAAGCACTACAAGAACTTTTTATCCAAGATTGTTAACCTTTTGGAAAGTAATTTTTGCAAAGTCAGAAGCAACTGAACTTTGGGGAAAGGTGCCACCAGCTCAACATTAATGAGATTATGTGTAGTTTTAAAGGTGTTTTCAGTGTCTGCTGACAATATTTTAATATATGAGCAAACTATGTCCAGCTTTAAATTTATGAAGCTCATTATGTGTCTAGCACAATAGTAGCAATATGGAGTATACAGAGGGAGTATAATTGCTTTCTGTGTAGGTGGGAAGATACAATTTGATTACAACAAATATTCTTTCAGCAAATATTAAGTGCATTCTGTGCAAGGCATTGAACTAGTTGCTATAGTGGAGAGAGAGATGAAAAATGGTGCAGCCTCTAAGTGCACCTCTAAAAGAACTTAGAATATTGTGGCTCCAAAGAAGCTGGAGACGAAAGAGACCTTGGAGAGATGATCTAGTCAAACATCCTCTTGTTGTTGATTGTAGAGATGAAGAAAAGGAGCTTAACTCCTAGAACTGAATTTATTTTCTCTATGTCACACGGCCAGTTAGTGTCAGTGTCAGAACTTAACTTGAGTCACTACTGTTCCTTCCTCTGCTCCTGTTGTCCTAGCTGCACTCAAGCCTTCCTTGGCTCTGTTCTTTCCTCAGTTGCTACCAGAATCTAATTAATCTTCTCTGTCCAGAGCCTGGCTCTGATATCTAAAGCCTTGAACCTTAAAAAGGCTTCTGATAGCCAAGGTCAGCTCCACCTCTGATCTTCCCATACTGGAAGGATACCCTGCCCCTGCATCCTCTTCCTCTGATGGGCCAATTCTTTCTAGACCTCCATTTTTTTCTTTTTAAAACTCTTACCCTTCTGTCTTAGAATCAGTGTTAAGTACTCCTTCCCTCCCCTCTCCTCTCCTCCCTTCCACTCCTCTCCTCTCTTTTCCTCCCTCTCCTCTCCAGTGCCTAGATCCTGAGCAATTCTCTAGGAGCATAGAGTTCAGAGTCTTATCTGGAAATATTCTCTGAAACTCTCAAAATATAGGTCTACCCTTTGAAGTCAGTTGCTTTTATTTTAATTTATTAAAAATTTTAATTATTTATTAACTTAATATTTTATTTTAATTTAAAAATTATTATTTTAAAAATATCTGTCATTTTCAAATATACAGTTACACCCATCCCTCTACCTCCAAACACACACACAGGCTCTCACTTGGACGCAAACATAGGTGAACACACATGAGCACATATATACACACAAGCCCATTGTACCTTCCCTTGTAATAAAGATAAATAGTTAAAACTAGACTAAACAGTGACCATGTCGGCGAATAAATAAAAGTAAACAAATCCCTCATCTCCCACATCTCCAGCCCTAGGATGATGATGTATTTCTTCATCTCTTTTCTAAAGTTATTGGTGATCAAAATGATTATAAAAATACTTGGTTTTATTTTTATTGCCCTTAAGTACATTATTGTAATCATTTTGCATATTGTTTTCCTGATTCTGCTTCCTTGGTTTTGCAACAGCTCAAACAAGTGAGTTTTTCTATATGATCCCAAACTTATGTTTTTTTCTGAGAGCACAATAATATATCAAACCTTTTCAGCAATTCTTCAAGTGCTAGGCATCTACTTTACTTCTAATTCTTTGCTATGATCAAAAATGTTGACAGGAATATTTTGGCAGATATGATTCTTTTGAGCTCAGGTGCTTTTCAACTTTAATATCTTGGGGCAGCTAGGTAGCACACTGGATAGAGTGCCAGAACTGGAGTCGAGAGAACTTTGATTCAAATCTGTTCTCAGATATTTCCTAGCTGTATGACCCTGGGGTAGTCTCTTAACCTAATTGCCTAGCCCTTACTGGTAGCTCTTCTGTCTTAGAATCTATAGTCAGGCAGAAGGTAAAGGTTTTAATACAAGTAAATAAAATAGTAACTTGGGTTTGGGCGCATGTTTCCAGCATGAATCATCAGCCTGGGGCTTCTTTACTCTTGCTACTCTCATATCCTATGAAGGGGTTCAGCCCTGAATTTATATCTAAAAATGTTATCATGTTACTATGAAAAAAATCCAGATTTTCCATTCTCCTTTTGACTTTTTTTCCTTTCCAGCAAAGGACAATCAAATCTCACTTTTGAAATATTTTCAAAACTATGAATATTCTGTTTAACTTAAGGTATTTTAATATTATTATTAGCATTAGAAAAGAAATAATTCCCCTCTCACTACACATTTATACGGTACTTTATTCTCTTATTACCTCAAATGGCATAATAAGTTAGAGAACAGGAACTGTACTGAAGAAATAGGAAGTTTCAAATTTCTTGGTAGAGGTGATTTATTAAAAATTATTACCCCTTTGCAGTAGTTATGCCGGCTACATTTAATTTATTATTTTTTGAAGTCTCCTGATTCCCTTAAGGGCTCTTGCTTTCTCCAGAGATATTTTTTAAATTTAGTATTCGTTCAAGCCTAGTCTCTAACCTGGGGAAAGTATGGAGTTGATTTTTTTTTTAAAGAGAGATGAGATCATATAGATGATGGTCTGTAGTTACAACCATCTAGTGATCATTTATGTTAATGATGCCCCTGGCTGCATATTGCTTAATAACGGATGGTGGTACTTTCATAGTTTGGACTCGGAACAGGGGAGAAGTTTTTTCTTACTCTATTTAATAAAGATAAGAGACCAAGGAAATATACTGTATGTATTCCCAGTGGTATGCTCCTATTTTATTTTTATGTAGGCTTGAAAGATGCTCAACATTACACTACACCCTTAGGTGTACCATGAAGAGGATGCTTTGTTCTTTATCAGCTATGAACTACAGCCCTATAACTCAGTAATTCCAACTTTCCATAGAGATACATAAAAAAGCCTTAACTCCTATGGAAATATACCTCCTTTGTAACTAATCTCATGTCTGGCTGTAGAGTCAAACTATTTATCAAGTCACTAATTCTGTCAGTGCTTCTTAAGAATCTTCTTGGACAAGGCATTGTTCTAGGTCCTGGGGAATACAAAAATGAATTGAAAACAGTCCTTACCCTCAAGGAGCCTGTTGTCTGAACTCTCAATTGTTTTGTCCTACTAGCTCATTAATATTTGTATTCTTTTTTTTTCTCTCTTTTACTAACTTTTGTTCCTTTGGATTCATCTTCACTTGGAGATTGTTTTTAAATTTCCTAGCTGAGATATGATAAATATTTTTGGCTGATCAGAATATTTTATATTTGTCTCCTACATACTTTATCTTTTTCATGTTAACTATCTTTATGGCTAGGTGCCTCAATACCATCAAGTTACCATACATGTCTAAGAATTCATCTTAAATAGTATTAGCAGAATCACTGGTTTTTAAAAGGAGATTGATATTGGAAGATGAAAAATGTGTTTTACTTCCTTGAATGAAGTAGTCAGGTCTAATCGGCTGGCTAGCATTGGGAAGAGAAGAGACGGTCACTTTTCCTACCTTTCTTTCCAACTCCTGGGTTTGAAAGGAAAACTCTTCCCAAAGGGGAGAAGCCAAGAGAATACTTGCAAGAGTAGGAGCTCAAGTAAAGAGGGTTTCAATTTGTGATGGTAAATGTTTTAGAACTGATCTTGTGGAAATCAGTAAGTACTTTCAAATTTAATATGCATTATTAACTTAAAAAATCATTTTCTTAATCTTAACAGTGAAAAAGAAAGGATAAAGCCATTCCCTGATTTTTAGGATTTTTAGATTTCCAAGATGTAAAAGTTCCCAATGAAAATTTAACTATTGACTCTCCTAGCCATTGATATTGCTTCTACCACACCACTGGAACTTTTACAAAATCCTTCTCACCAACACACTACTCTACCCACTGCTAGATGCACTTTATCTCTCCTCTAGTACTTATTGTTTTAGGATGCAATATTGTTATTATTTACTACCATCTTTATAAGGCTTTACAAATGAGTTTCTATCTCAGACTGGTTTTGTCTTTGGCTGCCATGTTTCTGCTTAACAAGAAGTAGAAGTATCTATTGGCTGAGGTGATTTTAAATTCTTCTGATCTTTCTTGTGTAATTGATTATTTTATTGATACCTTCTACCATTAATATCATTCATTTTTAAAATCTATCTCTTTCCCTTATACTGCCCATTGGGCCAAAGATTTCCTTAGGGCAGCTGGGTAGCTCAGCGGCAGGCTTAGAGACAGGAGTTCTCATTCAAAATCTGGCCTCAGACACTTCTTAGCTGTGTGATCCTGGGCAAGTCCCTTAACTCCCATTGCCTTGCCCTTTCTGCTCTTCTGCCTTGGGACCAATACATACTATTAATTCCAAGACAGAAGGTAAGGGTTAAAAAAAGATTTCCTTATAATATGAGAAAATGATACTTCAGAAAAACCAAACAAGTACATTGGCCATGTCTAAGAGTTGTGTATAGATAATATTCTACATCATCTGTTCCCTGTAACTCTAGTTGATGAGAGAGAGGTATGCTCATTTTCTTACTTCTCCTCTAGGGCCAAGCTTGTGGGTGCGGCAGTGATCTAGGGAGGTGGTGATGGGCACATGTGCATTTATCTTTCCTATTAATTGCTATTAAAATTTTAAAAAATCAATTTCCAGGGGGCTAAGTAATATTTTTTCTGGAAAGGGGGTGGTAGGCCAAAAAAGTTTGGGAATCACTGATCTAATACATATTCTACATATATGCCACATATATATAGAATTGTTCTCAATATGTGTAGTCACATAGATTTATACTATATATGTTTACATGCACATATGTAATATATAAATAATTAGGTAAAATAAAAATTATATTATATTTAGTACATACAATATATAATATAATAATAAATAGGTAAATAATTAATATGAAGTATATTACTTCTCAGATTATATATTTATATTTTTTCTCTCTTTCTGTACACATATACATACATACACACACACACACATATATACTCTCTACTTATATAATCTGGGAAGTAGTATTCTTCGTACACTTGGTCTTTACTACATAACTGCTCAAACCTTACTCTTTTTTAAGTGGCTATAAAACCATGACTATTAATATAAAGGTTTCAATTAATGGTATATCTCTTTGAAATTTAAGTAAATGAGTCATTCTGGATAGTAGAATTGTCATGCCTAAAGTTGGTTGATCTTTTAAATGATCAAACTTTATTTTAACATTTTAAATGGATTCCCACTCCCCCACTCCCCCCCCCAAAAAAAAACCCTAACATATGGCACACTTTCCTTTCTTCCTAGAACATTCTGACTAATTTAACCTTCAGTAGATGACAGACTGGTACTGTACTTTCCACACAGGTGTTGAATAAATGTTGGATTGCATCGAATGGCTCAGGACTATCATTAGAAATGTTGGTTATTGTGATCTATTAAAGAGATGCCGCTTGAAATGGAGACATAGATGGTATATTACATCAGGTTGAATGCATACTAATATCAGCAGTGGTGCTAGAACATTTTCTTTAAGAGTCTCAGGTGGCAGCCTGGTTTTTATTCATATATCTCTTTCTCATGAAGCTACATGACATTTTGGACAGTATAATATTCCTTTCTTCAAAATTAATTAGTGGCTCAAAGGCTTACACAGCCTTCTTTCAAGAGTTTTTTTTTGTCCTCACTTGTTGCCATTGGTGTATCTTTTGGATCTGCCAACATCATTGAAAACATCATCATTGTTATTATTTTTTCCTCTATGGATAGCACCATTGGTACCTCTTTGTCAGCTCAAACTCACTCTTCCATCTCACTTCTATGAATGTGGAGGAGAAAGTATGAAGGACAAACATCCTTTGCCATTTCAAACATTTGTTCTGGGATGATAAAGGGAAGATTTATTCTACAGTCTTCATCAAAAGACGTTGATATTTCTTCTGACAGGACAGCAAGCCGAATTTGCCCCTGACCCCCTAAATTCCCCTTAGTGGGCTTGTGAGCAGAATTTTGAACACAATATGAAATTTTGTATTTGAATATTCTAACAGGCTAAAAGCTTAGAAGAACACCTATTTTATGGATCAGTTTGCTCGTTATGTTGGCCTTGGAGTCAGGAAGTTCAAATCCAGTCTCAGACACCTAGTAGCTCTATGACCATGGGAAAATCACCTAACACTGTTTGCCTCAGTTTCCTTATCTGTAAAGTGATTCAGAGAAGGAAATGGCAAATCGCTCTGTCTTTTCCAAGAAAATCATAAATGGAGGTGCAGAGAGTCATCCATGATCTAAAAGACTTAATAACAATTATCTTTAATAATTACCATATTATTAAATTATCAAATTATTAATTTATACAACATATACTAATATTATAAATATAAATAATATATGACATTCCCATAAATGTTCTATTCATGTAATATGTAAATTAATTTAATATATTAACAAATTATTGAATATTACTAATTATTATTGAACACTATAATCATTAATAACATTTCACATTCTGAGGATGCAGTGGATTGAGAGCCATGCCTAGAGAAGGGAGGTCCTGGGTTCAATTCTGGCCTCAGACATTTCCTGGCTATGTGACCCTGGACAAGTCACTTAACCCCCATTGCCTACCCCTTACCACTCTTCTGCCTGAAAACCAATATACAATATTGGTTCTAAGACAGAAGGTAAGGGTTTGTCTTTTTTTAATTTGCAAATAACATTTCACATTCTGAACAACACTTAACATGTGGGTCAAATTGGTGAGATGAAATTAGAGAAAGGAAGATAATAAAAATATTATTAGACATTAACTGTCCTTTCTCAATTTGAGCAATCAAAAATCTTTCTCTTTGGATAAGTCTCTGAGTGTTCCTTTGCTTCTATAGCTCAGCTGCCCAAGCTGAGCATAGCAGATGTAATTATCAGGTCTTTGGTTCCTCTCAAGTTATTTGCCTGCTGACTAATAGTCAGGGACTGGTCTTTCCATTAAATAGTTCACAGTTTTTTTCAGTGGTTACTTTCAAGCCTGAAGATGCTCCTGAAGCCTATGGATTCTGGGAGACTGGTCTCTGGATAGTTCAAGTTTTCCTCTGCTCTATGTTTATACCCAGTCCTTTAGAATTCTACTTGCATAAATGCATAGGGAATGATATGAAGATGAAGCTCATGGTGTGCTCTTTGCATTTCCCTGTAGTTTTCTTTCTTTCTTTTTTAGATAGGTAGAGCGTGGACATGTGCAGAATGCTAATGCTCAAATCAGGCAGTAATTAAATAGATGTACTACAAAACTCTCAAGTGCTTTGTTTTTCATAATCTCTGCTTCACTAGCATATAGGGATCAAGGAACATTTTTTAAAAAAGTTACAAATGATAAAATCATGTAATAGAATACTTAATTAAAGAGAGGGGAACTATCATGTTCTGTTGGAAAACATACTTAAATCGTTTTCACAAAAAAATAGTACCTATTCTAATGTTGGATCCTTTTGTACTCAACTGATGATCATAAGATAAAGTCCAACAATGATGACGATATAACCACATATTTGTGTTACGGCTATAAGAACTCATGATGGGCAATTGGTCGTTGAGTAATTAGGTGGCAGAATGATTTCAGCGCCTGATGTGGAATGAGGAAGATTCATTTTTCTGAGTTAAAAATCTGGCCTCAGGTATTTACCAGCAATGTGAGTACCTTAACTGTTTGCCTCAGTTTCCCTGGACAAATCACTTAACCCTGTTTGCTCTCAGTTTCTTCATCTGTAAAATGAACTGGAGAAGGAAATGGCAAACCATTATAGTATCTTTGCCAAGAAAACTCCAAAAAGGGGTTCTGAGGAATTGGAACCACAACAAAAGTTGGGCATTAATCATTATTCATTTTGAGACTCTTAGTTATAGAGTTTACAGTATTAGAGCTTTTGTCTTGATGCATCCTTTCTGATATCAGTTTAAACAAAATTTTAGAATTTTAAGGATGGGTTTTATGCAAGGGGGATGGGACAAAGGAACCAGAAAAGAGTTGCTTACAGTTGAGACCAGGGGAATTCTGGGAAAGGGGACTCCGAAGAAGGAAAGAGAGGAGAGGTCTTCGGGCGGAGGACTGAGAGAGGGAAGAGATGGACATCCCAACTTGGATCCAGTCCTGAGGGCTTCCTGAGGATCTCTTTGGCAATTCAAACCCTGATTCCCTGATCAAAGCCATCCCGTTGCATCTCACCCATAAAGACTTCAACCATCGAGTGAGCTAAGTTTTTGGATTCCATTTTGGGAGTGATCTCTTAGTCCTTCTCCCATTACCCTTTCAGGCAAAACTTACAATTATAGAAAAGGATAGAAACAGAAGGAGAAGGGATGGGGGAAGAAGCTTAGGAGTAGGAACCCCAAAGGTTCCCACCCAAGTGACAGACCCCATAGAAATAGAGAAGAGGGCACCCTAAAATCCCTCTGCCCTTCACCTCTTTCCCCAATCCCTGAATTGCAAATAATAAAAGCCATTCATCAGTCAGATAGAGTTCCAGAGTGCCTGAGAGACAACAAGGGAGAGGGGAACCACAGCTTGGTCTGGCTGCCTCCATCTTGAAGCTGGACCACCCACTGTGAATTTAATTGATTGGGGGGAGGTTTGTGTGAACCCCGTCCTTATTCAAGATCGAATTGGGGTATCACATACCTCCTCTTATAGGGAAGCCTTGCCCCTGACTCCTGAGGGGCAGGATGACCATCCAGGTCACCCAGTTTCGAGGTGACATCCCCTTAAAGTCTCCCAGTGTACATTCAACCCCAGGGGAGAGCTGGAAGAGAGACTCACCTCATAGACTTTCTCTATCTTTTTTTCAAACATCCCTAACTGGTCTTTTTAATTGTTACAAAATATACTTTTTTGACATAATAGGAAGAATTATTCTATCAATAAACTAAAATTTAAAATAATCTAAGATGAATGCAAAGGTCAGTCTTCATTGCCATTTCATTATCCTTGTCAAACTCTCTAACCTTGGGTAACTTCTAAGGGTCTGTTCTTGTCAGTCTTCTCTCTTTGTGATCTCATCAATTCCTGTTCATTTAATTCTCTCTATGCAGATAACTCCCAGATCCCAAATACTCATTATCAATCTTTCTCTTGAGTTTTAGTACTGCATTTCCAAACAGATGCTCTCTAACCATCTAAAAAATGTCCAAAGAAGAATTCTTCATCTTTCTCCTTCAACTCATTCCTTAAAAAGAAAAAAAAGCTTCCTTATTTCTGTATCTTTTATCTAGTCACCCAGACAATTTAAGTCATCTATTTTTTCTCTTCCTTACTCCCTATACCCAATTACTTGTCAAGTCTTATTGTTTCTATCTTCTCAACCTCTTTGACATTTCTTCCCTTCTTTCTACTCATTACCACCACTACCCTTATTTTATTGTATCTCTAGAGTTTATTGCAAGAGCCACATCATGGTTCCCTCATCTTCTGAGCCTTCCTTCTTCCAGTGGTTCCTTATATAGCTACCAAAATAATCTTCTTGAAGCATAGGACTGACTATATCTCTTCTTTTCAAAAACCTTAAGTAGTTCCCTATTGCCTTGGAATAATATATAAGTTCCCCAGCTTGGCATTTAAAGCCCTTCAAAATCTGGTACCAGACTTCTCTTAACTTTCCTCCTTTTCACACTCTGTATTCCTACTGAACTGACCCACCTGATGTTCCCTAGACTCAAAATTGCATCACCCACTGAGCAGACTATCTCCTCTGCTTAGAAGTCAATCCTTTCTTCACCTCTGCCTCTTAGAGCCTCTTTAAGGCTCAGCTCACGCGTTTTTTCCTAGAGGAAAACTTTTTTGATGTCCCTACACTTGTTGGTGATCGTTTTCTCCTCAAATATATGCATATTGCATGCACATACTTATCTGTTTCCATGTTGCTTTTCCTAATAGAATATAATTTCCTTGAGGACAATGAATTATTTTTCAACTTATTTTTGCATTCTGACTACCACAGACTTAAAAAAAACCCAAACCTTACCTTTTGACTTAGTTCTAAGAAAGAGTGGTAAAGGGTAGACAATCAGCGTTAAGTGCCTTGCCTAAGGTCACACAGCTAGGAAGTGTCTGAAGCCAGATTTAAACCCAGATCCTCCTGACTCCAAGCTTAGGGCTCTATCCACTTTGCTATCTAGTCGCCCCTGCCTTAACCTTTTGTTATTTGGTCCTTTGAACCTCATGAGATGCTTCAGAATCCCATAGGGTTTTTCTGGGCAAAGATACTGGAGTGTTTTGCCATTTCCTTCTCTAGCTCATTTTACAGATGTGGAAACTGGGGCAAATAGAGATAAAGTTGACTTCTCCTGAGTAACACAGATTGTGAATGTCCAAGGCTAGATTTGAACTTGGGTCTTCTGATTTCAGGCCCAATTGTTACTCTAATCTAAGTACATGGGAGAAAGCCTAGGTCCAGGTGGGGAGATGGAAAATAGAAGGCTAGTTACTGAAAAAAGAATTAAGATAATTTGGTTGGAATGTATAGGGCTTGAAGGAGAGGGAATTGGGGGTGTGAAATGAATCTAAAAAGAGAAGAAATCAATGGGACTGCTTTAAAAAAATTCAGATATTTTATTTGCCCAATTACATATAACTTTCAACATATATTATCCAAAATTATAAGATCCAAACTATCTCCCTTCATCCTTTTTCTCTCCCCACTAGGAGACTGTAAGCAATTGGATCTTTTTTAATTTTTTATCGTGCAAAACACACTTTCATATTGGTCATTGTTGTAATCCCCAAATTAAACCGTAAATACACTGGTATAAAAGATAGTAAGCTTTGATCCACATCCAACCATCCGATTCCAACAGTTCTTTCTTTGGTGGTAGATAGCATTCCCTGCCAGAATTTCTTCAGAATTGTCTCAGATCATTTCAGTGCTGAGAGCAGCCAAGTTTTCACAGTTGATCATGATACAATATTGCTGTGACTATGTACGATGTTCTCCTGGTTCTGCATATTTCACTCTGCATCAGTTCCTGCAGAACTTTCCAGCTTTTTCTGAAATCATCTTTCTTATCATTTCTTATAGAAGTATTTCACCACCATAATATAGCATAACATAATTTGTTCAGCCGTTCCCTAATCAATGGACATCTCAATTCCCAATTCTTTGCCACCATGAAAAGAGCTGCTATAGATATTTTTCTGAATTAGGTCCTTTCTCTTTTTTAATTATCTCTTTGGGATAATACCCCTCTCCCCCAGTAGTGTTATTTAACAGGATCAAAGAGTATGTTCAATTTTATGGCCCTTTGGACATACCTCCAAATTACCCTCCAGAATGGTTGGATTAGTTCACAGCTCCACCAATAATACATTAATGTCCCAATTTTTGCTACATCCCTTCCAACATTTATCATTTTCCTTTATTGTTATATTGGCCAGTACACACACACACACACACACACACACACACACACACACACACACATATACATATGCTATTTACCATTATATTGTTATATATATTAAATATATTTCCTTTACTGTTTTATATATACATACACACACACACACACACATATATACATATATATATATACTATTATATCAGCATGTATTTAGAAAATTTTTCATGTAATTATTGATACTTTTGATGTTTTCATCTGAAAACTGCATATTCATATTCTTTGATCATTTGTTAAATGGGGAATGGCTTATATTCTTATAAATTTGACTTAGTTCTAGATAGATTTGAGAAATTAGACCTTTATTAGAGAAAGTTGTTATAAAAAATTTCTCCTAGTTTGTTGTTTTCCTTCTAATCTTGGTTACATTGGTTTTGTTTGTACAAAAGCTTTTTAATTTAATATAATCAAAACTATTCATTTTGCATCTTGTAATGTTCTCTATTTCTTGTATGTTCATAAATTCTTCCCTTCTCTATAGATCTTCCAGGTAAACTCTTCTGTGTTCCTCTAATTTGCTTATGGTATCACTATTTAAATCATACATTCATTTTGACCTTATATTGGTTTCGGGGATGGGACTGTCTTAAAATGACTTTCCCATGGTCACATGGTGAGATGCAGGAAGAGAATCCATTTCTTAGTGTTCTACCCTTAAAATTATATCTCTTGTGTTGAATATGTAAGTATATAATTTGTAACTAGTTCTGCTTCATACTTAGCTCAGTGTTGAATGATATTTACTTGAGTTAAACATTTCATCCTATATATAACTTCTCATGGAATGTTTTTATTAGTTGCAATGTTATAAACTATATCTTGGCTTCCCTCCTTTGAGAGAGTCAGGAAAAAGCCATAAAATTCCATTTTTACAGACTAAATCATGTTCCATAAAAACATCTCCTTGGGAAAAAGAGAAACAGGCATTTTGCTCTAAGAATTTTATTATTTTAAAAAACGCATTGTAATGAATTAGAATTCTAGCGAGTGACAAAAAAAACACCAGTTTTCCTCTTTAATGAAGGAGTTCCTATACAGAAAACTCAAGTGCAGAATTATCCTATGTTTATAGCAGTTCATTTCAAGGCAAAGGGTGCAGAATTTGGACTCAGACTTGAGTTTGATCCCTAGCTCCTCCATTTATTACCCATGAGAAGACCCTGGAAAGGTAAATTATGCCATTTTTTTGTGCTACCAAGTATTTCCTCATTTTTAATATAGGAAGCTTTTCTTAGATCCAGTCTCTAAATCTTATAATTTCTTAAAACTGACATTTCCTTTAAAATAATATCATGTGAAAATGTTTTTTAAGGCAATGACCAGCTGTTGCTAAGCCTTGATGAGAGCTATGAAGATGAGAGAGAGGGGTTGCTTTAATTTTTAACCACTCTGGATAGATTACTCTTATTGGACATGCTAGAAATACTTTCCTAGCTACAAGGAATCACTCTCTTAAGAGTCACATCTAGGATGCAAAAGTCAAATGAATAAATAAATAAAATTAGTAGAAGTATCTTCTTCATTGTATGATATAGGTCAAGAGGTAAGATATGCAGCTGTAGCTATTTTGAAAGCTATTATGAGCCATTGCTAATAATTATATATAATTACCTCACCACCGCCTTGAAGCCCCGTGACTTTCTCTGGCATTCTGGTAGAAAGTGAGTTTCCTTTCACTCACCCCCAAGAACTCTCCTATCAAGATAGTGGCCAAGCCTATAGCAACAGAACACTGAGACCTTTTTGGCATGAAGTGAACTCCAGCCTTCCTCAAGAGATTTAGTAAAATATTTTTGAAAGAAGAACTGGAAAAATGTAGTCACAAAGTTACTGCAAGACATGGGAACTTTCCAATTGGCCAATCGAAAATAAATTTGGGCTTGCCACTCTTTCTTAAGCACCTGGCCTCAGCCTTTTTACTGGAACTATATCTAAATAACTCCTTGGGAGCCAAAGGTAGATGTGTACTTTGTGCCCATATGCCCAGTACTCAGTAAGCAAGGTGCAAAGTAAAGGAGAACTCCTGCTTACAAAACTGTTTGACCCTGAGGTGAGGGTGATGAAAGGCTGATGTAGTAGATGGAGAGTAAATATTTTGGTAGGTGTGAATAACTAAGAGAGAGAGAGAGTCTAGTTTGGAGAAAACAAGGGAAAGAAAGCTGTCAAGCTGGACATTGTTTATAATTTCAGAGCTAGAAGGGACCGGGGAAATGAACTAGTCCAACTCCCTTATTTTCTAAACTTTCGACCTGCCCAAGGTCATCTGGGAAGTCAGAAGCAGATTTTGTTGTCATCAGTGGTGTCTAACTCTTTGTGACCCTGTGTGGGGTTTTCTTGGCAAAGGTATTGGGATGGTTTACCATTTCTTTTTCCAGTTCATTTTACAGATGAGGAACTGATCTCTTAACAAATAAGGTTTTGTGATTTTAACAAAGTTTAAGATTTTAACAAAATCTTCACACACAAGGTTAAGTGATTTCCCCAGGCTCACACAAATAGAGTATCTGAAGGCTGATTTGAACTCAGGAAGAAGAGTCTTCCTCAATTTAGACCTAGCATTCTACCCATTTTACCATCCAGCTCTTGGAACTAATACCTATAAGTTCCTTGATTCCTAAAGAGCAACAATAATGATAGTTGTTAGCAATTATATAGGTCTTAAAGGTTTCTAAAGCACTTTACATATATTATCTCTTTTGATTCTCACAGTAACTGTGAAATAAATGCTATTATTACCATCCCAGTTTTACAGATGAGGAGACTGAGTATGAGAGAAAATAATTTGCCCAGATTCACACAATTACCAAGTAATTGAGGAAGGATTTGATCTTTAGTCTTCCTGAGTCCCAGGTCTAGAACTGGCCATAAACATCTATTTCCAATTGAGGACTGATTCTTTCTGGTTTTCCTTGACTAGAATGAGGATTAAATATCAGTTAACAGGTACACTAGAGATCAGTCAACCCAATCCCCTCATTTTACAGATGAGAAAACTGAGATCCAATGAGGTTAAATGTGTTGGCCAATGTCACTAAATGAGTCAAAGGCAGAGAGAATACTAGAACCTAGGAAAGTTAACTTTTCTAATTTAGAGTGATTTTCCTGATTGTTATTTCCAGTTGTGTCCAACTCTTGGTGACCCAATTTGGGATTGTCCTGGCAATGATCCTGGAGTGGTTTGCCATTTCCTTCTTGAGTATGAGCTTGATAAAATGCTTTTACTTCTCATTTTGTGTTTCTTCAGTAGGAGTGATATCTCCTACTTAGTCATAGAGATGATATGGGGAAATTACTATCCTAGCTTTGACAAAAAAGAAAAAAGATGATGAGGATCATGCCTACTGCTGTGTTCTTTAACTGGCCAAAGACTAACCAGTTAAATTGTGTCAGGTAGTTTTTGAACTGAACCTTGATATGAGGTAGTTGGAGGGGAGAGACAGAGACAAACAGAAACAGAGAAAGCTGGCTCTTGGCAATTGAAGGAAGAGAAGACTGGATTTGAATCCTGGCAATGTCACTGTCAATCGGTGATTTGATGTTTGGTTTTAGAAGGAAAATGAGGTGTGGTGACTTTATCTGTAAAATGAGAATGTTGGACTGGGTGATCTCTAAAGACCTTTCCAGCCCTAAATCCTTATCATCCTATAAACAGCTTTCCATTTTCAGTTATAGTGAATATAAAACATTTATTTTCCCATAGTGATTGTGAGCTGTTTATTTGACTGTCGTTAAGGGTTTAGATGGGTATTTTGTTCTAAACTCCACTTATTACTGCTTCATAGTTCTAAAACTTAAAAAAAAACCCTAAATCCTTTTGACTTCCAATTTTCCATATCTACTTTTTGATTATATGTGAAATTTTGTTTTCTGAGGAGCTATAGGTAGTGTTTTAGTAAACTCAGGTGAGACTAGGAGAAAAATGATTTCTTAAAAAATACTGACAAACTAATGTAATCATAAAATTAGATAAATACTAATAAGAATTTTCTTTACCTAAAAACCATAAACTGTCCTGAAATTCAGAAGTATATAATTTTCTTCTTTAGGCTTGTTAACTGTTTTTCAACATTAATCCTTGGAGGCTTCCAAACTGTTGGCCTATAGCACTCTTATGTTGCTTCTCCTTTTTCTTCATATCAGTTGCCATAACACCCAAACTTGCCAGAAGAGATATATAGGGAGGGTTTACCTTAACTAAACAGAGAAGTTTACTGTTTTATCTATATGGTCAAAAGAATGAGATATTCTGCTTAATAAAACATCTGATTAATAGAGAATTACCTAACATAGACTGCCAATTGTCAAAGAATTAGAATGCAATAAAACACACTTAATACAAGAACATAATTTAATCTTTGTTTCAGAAAGCACTTCATGATCTTATGGTACTCTGGGGTCATTGTTATGTGGATGAATTATTCATTTTTTTCTGGTGAAGTGCAGATATAACCTAATAGAGATTCCAGTTGATAGAATGCTGCATAAGCCAGCTTTTACTGTAATTAAACAATCTAGACAGTTGTAAATTTTAAAATTTGAATATGTGCTCTGATTGTCCAGAGAACTGAAAGCCTAAATGTGGACTCCTAGGCCTATCTTCATAATTGTGTTGAAATATATTTGCTTCTTACTTTGTATATTCACTGCTTATAGAACTAAATATCACCCAGGTCTCCTAATTTAAGTCAGCAAGCATTTATTAAATGCCTACTAAGTGCCTGGAGAAGGAAATGGCAAACCGCTCTAGTATCTTTGCCAAGAAAACCCCAAAAGAAGTGACAAAGATTTAGACATGACTGAAAATGAATGAACAACACTTATTATGTTCCAGGATGTGCTAAGCATAAGGAATATAAGCCGAAAGAAAGACAGCCACTGCCCCAAAAGAGCTTACATTATAATGGGGGAAATGACATATAGAGAAAACCTGGAACATCAGGAGTAGTCTGGAGGGGAAGGAACACATGGCTAATCTGGATGGTTTCTTGAAAATGGAGATTCTAGGGGAAAACTGCCAATCAGAAGAAGGCAGGGATGGAGAATGTGAACCTCCAAGGGGGGAGAAGATTTTCTGGTCAAAAATGAGAAAGTCCAATGTCAACTTGATTCCCTGAGAGAGAATCTAGAGCAGTCATTCCTAAACTTTTTTGGCCTACTGTCCCCTTTCCAGAAAAAAAATATTACTTAGCACCCCCTTACAGTTATTCACTGCCCCCAAATGCACTTGTGGCCATCACTGCTCCCCTGGATTGCTGCAGCACCCACCAGGGGGCGGTGGCACCCACTTTGGGAATCACTGATCTAGAGGCTTATAAAGTTTTTTGTGTTTTTTTTTTTTTTTTTTTTTTTTTTTTGGTCAGAGAAAATGTGTGTATCCCATTAATGAAACGAGAGAGACCAGTTCACTGCCCCCTCCCCCCTCTATAAAGAGTACCTATCCTCTTAATTTCTTTAAATGCTCCATACTGGATTTTACTTTGCAGACTATTTAATACAGTGGAGAGATATAACAACTGGCAGTCAGGATATCCTGATTTACCCAGCTCTGCCACACAACTGTGATTTCTGGATAATTTAATTCATTTTTCTGGACCTCAATTTCCTCATCTAGAAAACAACATGATTGGATTATTTTGGGGTGCTGACAGTCAAATTCTAGTTGTCTGTATAATAGGTAAGTTCTGGATGAAGCTATTCTCATTTGAGTGGTCCTTTCCTCCGTTGAGTTCTCACCTTCACCAGATGCATCACTCCCCATAGTATGGAAATCACACAATATAGACATGTGCTCTGGGTTCCACTTTTATTTAGTGATGCCTGCAGAGATGCACATTCCTTCGTGGTATAGTCCAGGTAAGGCTGGGCTGTGTGACTGTTACATGGCTCAGTTCTCCAGGAAGCACATCTCTTGGTCTTGTGTGGTTGAATCCGTCGTATGCTACTGTTTGCACTGGAAAGATGTGATCTGATAATCCAACTCTGCATTTGTAGCCTTTGCTCTGGGCTGCTCTCCCAGTTTCTTTGCTTTTTTATTTCTGCTTCGGCCTTCTAATCGCTGAGTAGACAAGTTGTTGTGTCTATCTTTCATTTCTAGCTCTTTGCTTTGAGGTATTTCACCCTTTTAATTGGTCATGACCTTTCTCATGGGATGTTCACTGGGTGAATATCCACCAAAGTCTGCATGTCCTTAGCAATGCTCATCTTTTTTTTTTTAATAGGCTGAGTCCTTTCAGAAAGGTGTCAGGAATATGTGTAAGGAAGGGAAATCTTTAGAGGTGCATTTCTTTTACTGGCCAAAGGGTAACTCCCATATGGGAATTTGCTTCTTGGATTTATGTTAGATACAACAAAGCAACATGGCATAATGGAAAAAAACAACAACAAAAACATATTGACTCCATCAGAGTTTGTGACCTTATGCAAACTGCTTAACTTCTCTGGATTTAAATGTAGTCATACATGAAGAGGTTGGACACGATGGCCTTTGAGGATCCTAGGTCAATAATCTAATGGAGAAAAGAAGCAAACAACAAAATGCTGTGTTAAATTGTAAGAGTAGATTGGGGTGTTTATGGGATGCAAGTGTTTATAAGGATCCTATAAACCTCTGGGAAGGATGCTTATCTTTACAGGTGAGCTATTCAAATCTTCCCTGACAAGATCACTTTTAAAATCACCTTTTGGTCTCCTAATCAGTCATTAAAATAAAAGTCTCACATTCTGTGGAATCACCAGGCATTTTCGACATTGAAGAGAAGGGAAACAACTTGATTTCATTTTAAATACCTACTCTGGGAGGTCACCCTTTCTCACTGTTCTTCTGGAGAGTATTAAATGTGGACAAACTCAGTTACCATTTGTGATTGAGATTTCCTGTTGATTTAGGAGCTGGTCTAAATGTGAGGAATGATGAGGTTCCTCAAAAGCCTAGAATAAATTTACTGCTCTTCCAAAATGCCTTGTATCTTAAAAGAGCTGGTAGAGTTCTTTAGCAGGAGATAATAGAGGTTTCTCTGGCCTGAGGTATTGGAACAGACACCAAATTTGTAGTTAGAAGAGATCTGGGTTTGAATGCTGTCCCTGAATGTTAATAACTGTGATAAAAGAAAGTTTATTTAACCTTTCTGAGCCCCAGTTACTTTATCTATAAAATGAGGATAGAACCAACACTATCACATCACAATATTGTTCAAAACATCTTTTGAGATAATGTATATAAAGCATTTTGTAAACCTGAAAAGCACTTTATGGATGTCAGATTTATTTTTATTATTATTGTTATTCATCATCACCATCATCCACTACCACCATCTGCCCTCACCCATCATCATCAATCATTGCTTATACTGTCTGCTTCCTGTGCCTTTATCTCATTTTCTCTTAAGTTAACTCTGTGTTTTCCCTATCTAATCTCCTTTCATCCACTTGGTATCTTTTGATGCTCCAGGCTTTAATGATGAAAGGAAAAGAAAGAAATTTAACCATCCCTTTCCCTACCCCCATCTCTCTCAAGGACCTAGGCTTGAGGTTCAGGGAGGTGATGCTGTTGAACATGAGCTGTGATCTTGCTGATAATCCTTTGAATTTTCCTACTTAAATTTCTCTGGCACTTAATCATTTGAACTTCTCTGGGCCTCTGAGGTTTTTGGCACTAATGTATTCTGCTTTGCCAAAGGAGACAAAACCTGAAATTTTTTAGAAAGCAATACAGCAGAGTTGTTCAAAGCTAAGATTGTATTTCTAGATTTTATGCTTCTTTGCCTAAAATTCAACATTCTAAGGAGAAGCTTTTTCCGAACCCCCTTAGTGCACGATAGCCCCTTCTCTCTGCTGATTATCTCCTATAATCTCTTGTTTGTACATTCTTGTTAACATGTTCCTCCAGGTACCCTGTGAGCTTCTTGAGAACAGAAACTGTCTTTTGTCTTTCTTTTTAGCCCTGGTGATTAGCACAGTTCTTGGCATAGAGGAGGTATTTTGATGTTTATTCCCCCTGCTCCCACGCTTAGCACAGGGAATGGCATATAGTAGGTGCTTAATAAATATTTGTTGATTTGAGTTATAATACATGCCACAGGGAGGTAAAAGTATAACCTTAACATTTGTTTGTTTGTTTCAGTTGATCTGGAAGCAAAACAGGATTATGCTGAAGTAGCATCTTGTAGACGTGTTAAATCAGTGGAACAATCTCCATTCATCATCTCTGACCTCTTTACTTTTTTCTACTTCTCACTGTCTCCTCTCTTACTTATTGCATATGTCAATAGACAAAAACATTTATTCTTGTCTGTGCACACATTTTTTAAAAACTCTTACCTTCTGTCTTAGAACTTATTCTAAGAATTGGTTTTAAAGAGGGCAATACTGCAGGGTTGTTCAAAGCTAAAATTATGTTTCTTGATTGTATGCTTTTTTAGCTTAAATTCTAAGAATTGGTTCTAAGGCAGAAGAGTGGTAAGGGCTAGGCAATTGGGGTTGACTTGCCCAAGGTCATATAGCTAGGAAGTGTCTGAGGCCAAATTTGAACCCAGGACTTCCCTCTCTGAGCCTGGCATTCTATCCACTAAGCCACCCAGCTGCCCCTAAAACATACTTCTTAATAGGAATATAAGATCACAGTAGACCTCTAGTCCAACCACATTTTATAGATGAGTCTGGGGCCCATGAAGGTTAAGTGACTTATCCAAGATGACACAGGGTCAGTAGTGGGACTTGAACCCAGGTCTTCTGACTACAGAGTCAGTGTTCTTTCTGCTGTATCATTCTGCCTCCTATTTCATTTATAGATATAAATGAATATTTCCTATATTTTCCCTATACCCCTCTTTTTATTTTAGAAAACATGATTTTATTTGTGCAAAAGTTCCTAAAAGATGGACTCTTTTTAAAAAATAGTTATAGGAACTTCATAGCAGTGTTAAGTATATTGGTTTATTTTAATTTGCCAGAGACTTAATTCTTTGTTCTTTATCAACTATTTGGGTGTCATTAGTACTCTTCCCTATCTTGGTTTCCTCCTCCCCATTCTGGGTGAGCAGCCAAATCTCTGCTATTGACTCTCTTTCATTGCTTTTCCATTGAGGAATTTGAGCTATGATTCATCTGGTTCTGATGCTTAGTCAATTTTTAGTGGTTCTAATTTTCTAAGAATTGGTCCTAATGTTGTGGGGAAAAATGTTTAAGTGAGTAAATTTCAGTTCTGGAAACAGCATCCCCCATTTCCAGCTCCATTAAGCTTTTCATGGGAATACTTGGGTAAATAAGCAATTTGAATTTAGAAGAATAATTTTTTTCCTTTCTTATTCTTTCCTCTGGCAGTGTCAGTGATTCTCCTTTATTTGTTCAATGAAGGTAGTTTTTCTTGACTTCCTGAAAGGTTCTGAAACAAAATCCTTATATAAATGCTAAACCTGTTAGCTTTGTAAGTAAGACCTCATATTAGACCCTGAACTGGGTTCCTTATTCTGCATATTTTTTTGTTGTACAGTCATCGCAGTTGTGTTCGACTCCTTGTGACACTATGTGAAATTTTCTTGGGAAAAATCCTGGAGTAGTTTGCCATTTCCTTTCTCCATTTTACACATGAGGAAACTGAACAAACAGGGTTAAGTGACTTGCTCAGGGTCACATAGCCAGTAAGTATCTAAGGTCAGATTTGAACTTGTGAAAATGAGGGTTCTGACTTCAGGCCTGGCACTTTCCACCACACCATCTAGCTTATGGTCTATTAAAACCCAACTGTGAAATATCACACTTATTGCTATTAAATGCCCTTTTGTTAGATTTGGTCCAATGTTCTCTGATCATTATCCTTCTGAATCCTCGTTCTGTTATCATGTGTGTTAATTGTCCCTTTAACATTTAAAGCATCTGAAAATTTGAAAAGTATACCATTTATGCTTTTATTTGTCATTGCTAAAATATAAAATAGCTCATTACCAGACAGAGATTGAGCTAGGCATACCACTAGAGACATTACAAATTCATATTGAATTCCGGCCACTGTGCTCTAAAGCTGGTAGTTAAATCTGTACTTTAGAATATCCATGGTTTCATTTCTCTCCCTTAGTTCATTCAGATCCCAACTTTCCCAATGCTTTCTCATCCTGTTGAACTCTCTTGTCCCTGCCAGAATGCTGGCAGAATGGAGTAAGGAAGGACCAGAGTTTGAATTCTGCCCTAGATATTTACTAGCTGTGTGACCTGATTCATTTAACTACTCATTGATAGGTTTGGGTCCTATCAGTTACCCTCAACCTGGTTTTGTCTATCTGCCAAAATAGCTTTACCAGGGGTAGCCGCTGAGCATGCTATGACTTCTCAGAGTGATGGGTGAGAATTGTGTAAAAGGGGAATATTAAAGATGGATGAGCAGCCCCCCCCCCAAAAGGGTGAAGCAACCCCCACATCGGAAGTGTCTCTACGTGTGTATGTGTGCATCTCTGCACATACTTGTATAAATTAGACAAACCCTGTACAGAGACAGTAATCTGAACCCAGAATTGAGTAGGAATTGGAAATTAGTCTTGATTGCACTTGAGAAATTCTGAAGGGCTTTAAACAAATCTAAACTGCTCATGGGGGTTGCTGTTGCTAGGGGGGAAAAGGAAATAAAAAATAAAAACAAAATCCAACACCCTCTCTTTCTAATGCCAATAGTCTCTCATCTGTGAATAATGGAGTAGCATGTTTTGAAAGACTCACACCCAGCTGTGACCCAAAGAGGAGTAGAGAGAGATACCTCGGAGATGTGGCAATGTTATCATCAATGATTTCCTTGTAAGAAGTGGTATAAAAGCCATTAAGGTCACACATAACCAGAAAAGGAGATGGGAAAGACAAATGCTACAACGTGAAGTTGTTATAGGAACCAGAGGAAGGTCTGGATCCTTTTTGGAGGAAGATAAAATTCAGTTCAGAGATTTATTTAGCATCTACTATATTTCAAAGCAGGCTGCTAGGTACTAAAGATGAGAAGGCAGAATGGAAGCAATTCCTCACCTTAAGGGGGTTATTTTCTTCTGAATTCATGTTGTATGGATGCAGCTAAGGAATTCAAATCAAAGCAATTCAAAGTGAGGAAAGAGTTTTGACAATTAGGGGTGGAAATCAGGGAAGTCTTCATGAGAAAACTGAAAGAAAAGCAATGTCAGTAAAAAATGGCATGTTCAAAGTGGCATGAAAGACAAGGTGATTTTTATACTGGTAGTGATTTTTATACTGGTAGTGTGAGGATGGAGCCCTCATCCAGGTGTGCATAGTGGATGACTCAAGGTTGGATCCTTGACCCTTGCTGGGTAAAGGAAAAACGATCAGCATGCTTGTTGATTTTGCCTCTGCTTAGTTTTCAGGAGTCAAAACTTATTTCATTAAGAGCTATTGATTCCCCTGCAGGGGCAGCTGGGTAGCTCAGTGGACTGAGAAACAGGCCTAGAGATGGGAGGTCCTAGGTTCAAATCTGGCCTTAGACACTTCCTAGCTGTGTGACCCTGGGCAAGTTACTTAACCCCCATTGCCTAGCCTTACCACTTTTCTGCCTTGGAGCCAATACTACGTATTGGCTCCAAGACAGAAGGTAAGGATTTAAAAAAAAAAAGAACTATTGATTGGGGGGTGATCAGTGGATCAAGAGCCAGGCTTAGGGATGAGGTTCAAACATGGCCTCACATACTTCCTAGCTATGTGTCCTGAAGCAAGTCACTTAACCCCTATTGCCTAGCCTTATCCCTCTTCCATCTTGGAACCAATACTTTGATTCTAAGATAGAAAGTAAGGGTTAAAAAACAAAACAAAACTATTGATTAGAGACCAGCCTAGACTTTGTCCTGCACAACATGAGAATAGCATTTAGTCACTTGATTCCTTAAGATGAGCCCTTTCAATTCTTGTATTCTCTTTCTCTTTTTCTGATATACAGTGAGAAATCCGAAGCAAATGCTGTAAAAGTTTTATATTTGCCATCTCTACCATGCTTAGGTAATCTCTGGAGATTTGTTGTGTTGTTGTTGAGTCATGTTTCAGTCATATCTGGCTCTTTGTGCCCCCATTTGGGGTTTTCTTGGAAAAGATACTGTAGTAGTATGTCATTTCCTCCTCCGGCTCATTTTACAGATGAGGAAACTGAGTCAAACAGGGTTTAGTTACATACCCAGCATCACACAGCCAGTAAGTGTCTGAGGTCAGATTTGAACTCGAGAAAATAAGTCTTCCTGACTCCAGCGAGGTACTCTGTCCACTGCACCACCTCTGGAGCTTACAGAAGAGTAAATTCAGATTTCCCTGGTTAGAAAGTAGACTCTGAAAGGTTTTTTCCCTTTTTACTTTGAATTATTTTCTCTAGTCCCCGCCCCTCCCCCCATGAGAGACCTCTGGTCATTTAGTAGATGACCATGTTAGGAGAAATGTTGAGAATATTCAGCCAAAGTTATTTCCTGCCCTTGCATCCCCTTCTTCCTCCCAATTTCTTGTTTTCTTCCTCTCCAATCTTTTTGGCTGTTAGGTTCTAAAAAATGTTTTCTAGTTGGTCATCTTTTCTAATTATCATCTGAGGAATCCATATGCATTCAGTTTGCTTAATCCATCCAAATTGGGTATAAGCACAGAAGCCAGTGACTCTGGGGAGGAAGATATTTGGTCAGTTGCTGCTCATCCGGTTCCCACCATTTCTTCATAGCTGTTGTTTTTCTTCTATTATTGTATCCTGGCTGGGGCAATGGGGACTTTACAGATGCTTTGTGTGTGATTACTTCCTGTTTTATTGGCCTTGTTATATTGAGGGACCTATCATCTCCGTCCTGTTTCATGTTATCCATCCATCACTAAATGATCATTCTTGTCCTTATATTATTTATTATTGTTTTTAAGTGACAGACTGTAGTAATGTCTGTATTGTGTTAAGCTTGCCCAAGAGACTCTAATTAAGTTCTTGGTCATATAATCTGATATGTGTTAGAAATATCAGAACTACACTTTGTTATTAATAAAAGAAATCCCACCAAGAACAACTTTTGGATCAAATGCTTAGAGCTATCTACCATTTTAATTTAATTCAGTATTTCTCTTAGCATACAGTAAAAAGTGAACTATTCATGAATTCTAAATTCCAGCCAAATTGGACACAACATTCTCATCTGCCACCTCTGCAACTGTGTTATACTATTCCTCAGGATTGCAACAAATTTCCCTCCTCATCTCAGTGTCATAGAATCCTTGTCATCCTTCAAAACTCTGACCAGGGACCATTTCTTTTCCAGCCTGATGATACTTACTTTCTTCTTCAATCATTTCCCTATAGTAGGAAGTTAATAAGTGATGAGGTATTTGTTTTTGAATTGACTTCCAGTTAGATATCAACTTGCCTGGCATTAATTAAGAAGACCTTATTGGATCTGTATGGTAAAAAAGAGAGAGCTTCCTATTCACCCCTTGCCTTGTTTAACTTAAAGAATAGATTACATCTTATTCCGTGATTGGTTGGGCCCTGTAACTATGGAAGCAGCCTGATACCAGCTTCAATTCATCAGTTATGAAATAGAATGGATAGAATCATAGAGCTGGATGGCAGCTCAATCTTTTCATTTTTCAGATGATGAAAATGAGAGACCCAGAGATGTGAGCCCAAGGGTTAACATAACCCTATATTTCATATTCCATGGGTAAAACCTCAAACTATATGTCTACAGATAAGAATAGTCAAGATAAAAGGAGAATGATAAAAGTGACATTCATGGAAAAAAGATAGTACGTTCTTAGGTGTCATCTAATCTCATTGGGCCATAGTTTCCTTACCTATAAATTGAGAGGATTGGACTAGGTGACCTCTTAAGGGCCTTTCCTGCTCTAGATAAATGATCTCATGATTCTGGAGAACTGAAAGATATGAATTTGGAAAAGAGCCATTGAGTCACCAGAACAAGGTAACCAGAATAGTGAAGGACCTTCAGTGTATCCCATATCAAGATTGTGTTGACTGAACTGAGGATGTTTAGTTTGGAAAAGAGAAGACTAGAGAGGTGAGATAGGGGTAAAGAAAGTGATAGTTTTCCTCTGGTACATAAATTGGGAACTAGATGGATCAGTGAATAAAGTTTGGGGTCTTAAAGTTAGGGAACCTCATCTTTATGGGTTCAAAAAGACCTCAGACACTTCTGAGCTATGTAAATCATAGTGAGTCATTTAACCCTGTTTGCCTCAGTTTCCTGATCTATAAAATAAACTGGAGAAAGAAATGGCAGACCACTTCAGTATCTTCACCAAGAAAACCCCAAATGGGGTCACAAAGAGTTGGATGGAATTGAAAAATGACTGAACAACAACCTATGAAAAACAGTCATGCAGAAGGGATTAGATTTGTTTTGTTTGATCCCAGAATGTATGAGTGAATAAAGATGGGTGGAAATTGTAACGATGCAAATTTAAGTTTGACATAAGAAAACTGTCATAATGATTAGAGCTGTCCAAAAGTATAATAGGTTGCCAGGGGAAATAGTGAGTAAGAGAGACAGGTTGTTGTTGATCCTTTGTTTTTGAGGGGGACCAATGATATCATAAGGTTATGTATCTTGACTTGTGTGTGAATTGGATTTAAGTGAGGCAGAACTACACAAAGTTGTCAGCCTCATTGTCTTTTCCAGAGACATTGAAGTCCCAGGACTTGAGATGGCCCAGGATGCAGAGGATGACCTTGACATCTTTGATGTCTGACCAAGTTCTAAGCTCTCCATGGAACCTGCTTCAGCTGCCTTCGTGGCCATTGTACTAAATTGTTCTCATTTGCCCCTTCCACCAGGGAGAGACTTTACATCCTTGGGGTAGACACCTTCTCTAACTCACCAACAGATTCATGTCCCATTGGTTACCCTCAAATTGGTTTTGCTCATCTACTGAAACAGTTTTACTGGAGTGTGACTGCTAAGCATATTACAGTTTTTTGGAATCACAGGTGAGGATTGAGAGCCTCACAGGAGCCACAGGTGACACCAAAAGGTGGATGAGCAGCCCAGGAAAGGTCTTGTCTTTACCAGAGGTGCTAGTCCTCCTTGGACAGCCATGAACCCCAAAAGAGTCGAGTTATTGATAGAGGAAAGCTCCAAAGAAGGCATGGTATTTCTTTCCTTGACAAAGTAGAATGCAGCCTAGACCTGGTTAGGTGTCATGGTTTCCCTGTTCATAGACATTTATTACAACCATCAAGGACAATAAAACATCTGAAATTTGAACCTGACCACTTTGAAATTTGTGATGATTCCTACCACGTTTTGATGCAATTCACTTTTGCTCTAGAAGAGTTTGCGATGAAAATGAAATCAGTAAAATTAAAGAGGGGGAGTATTTAACGTCCGTAAGAGAAGAAGGAGTCCAGATAAAGCTTGGCTTATCATTTCATTGGCACAAGAAATTCCCAGATGAGGAAACTTCCAGTTTAGGTCAGCACCTTTTTCTCACTTAAAGTCTTGGTTGCCTTGGCAATGAGGGTAAAAAAAAAAAAAAAAA
>NC_058130.1:349379646-349459002 GCF_016433145.1 Gracilinanus agilis | reverse complement strand
TTCCTTCCTTCCTTCCTTCCTTCCTTCCTTCCTTCCTTCCTTCCTTCCTTCCTTCCTTCCTTCCTTCCTTCCTTCCTTCCTTCCTTTTCTCAAGCTACAGATAAAATGCAGCCTCTCTAATGAATCCTTTCCTAACAACTATAAATGATCTTACCCCTCTTTGAACTTCTAGAATACCTTCTTGTTACTATTTCATTTATCACATATTTTTCTTTAATTTCACAATTTGTAATAATAACTGATATTTACATAGTATTATTTAAAGCCTATCAAGCACTTTATATATGTCATATCATTTAAGCCTCACAACCCCACAAGGTATAGTTATTAGCCTCATTTATAAATGTGGAAATTGAAGGTCAGATGAAGTAACTATTCAAGGTCAAACAGCTGATGTCAGATGTGGGTTTTGAATCTAAATCAAGCAATCTATACCTCCTACAGAGTTTGCTTTATTCTTTCTATCAGGTGGGGAAATATTAAATGGTCAGGGAATAAGTCTAATTTTTTTCGTGTCCTTTCAAGTGCTTAGCTCAATGTTTTTTTCACGTAGCAGGGCAGGCAATAAATATTTGTGGAAATGAAGAGATCGAACTAAATTGCCAGGGAGGTCCCTTTCAGTTCTGTTTGTGTGTGCATGTTTTATTTAAGTTTCACTGATGCTTTTTATTTTTACATCAGTCATTTCCAAATAGATCATTCCTTACTGTGAACTTCCTGTAAAAAAAAGAAAAAGCCAAACAACACATTCATCACATCTGACAATGTATTTGATATGTTCCATTTATATTCTCCTCCATTTATTAGAAGTAAGGTCCTCTTCCTTCTCTTCCTTTTCTCCTTCCTCCTCCTTCTTCTTCTCTTCTCATCTTTTCATGGCCAAGAATGGTCATTATATTTCATAGCCTTTAGCTTTATTCTTGTTGTTTATATTATCATAATGCAAACAGTTTTCATAATTTTACTTACTTTGCTGTCAGCTTATTCCAAGTCTTTTCATGTTTCTCCGATTCCTTCTATCACAGATTTCTTTTTTGATGCTCTCCTGTTACTTAAGAAGCTGCCCAATGTATTTTTTCAACTCTTTGTTCTCTACAACCTTCCACTTTTTCAAGAGCACTAGGAAAACAACTCTGTGTGTGTTCAAAGGACCGTGAAGAAACTGGGATTGAGTAAATATTGTGCTGATCACTTGACGTGCATCCTGATGGCTGATCAATAGGACATTAAAAAAAAAAAAGGTAGACAATAGTAAGTCACAGCTAATTTCCCCAGTAATGTATACCTGCAGAGTTGGCAATTAGGAATGTTTGAGAAGCTACTTGGATTTTTTTTTCCTCCTCTTTTCTGATTTTCTTCACATCCGAAAAAGCTAGTGAGCTCAAAATTTCCTTCAATACTTCTGTGGATTTGTGATTTCTGGCATGTGGGTATTCCTCCAGCAGTGAAGGTGGCAATCCATCCAGACCTCCCTGTCCATATTCTTTCAGTGCCTCTAGAAAGGTTTGACTGTGTGCTAGAGACATTTCTCTAGTTCTTGTTATGTGTTCTGGCTACTAGCAAGGTGCTGGGGCTTTCCATTAATTATCTTTCATTCCTGCTACTGGGAGTTCACCCTGTATAAATAAAATGAATACAAAACAGTGGAGTGGGGGGAGTAATGGTGTAGCCCCTTCTCTTTATTGTTTATATATTTTCTCAGAGACATCTCTTATTACCCTTATACTGCTGTCAAATGAGATAATAATCCTAAAGTTCTTAGGATGGTGCCTGGCACATAGTAAATGCTCAATAAATGTTAAATATTATGACTGTTTTGTTGTTTTGCAGGTGTGTCTGACTCTTCATGACCCCCTTGGGTTTACCTGGCTAACATACTGGAGTGGTTTGCCATTTCCTTCTCTAGCTCATTTTAATAGATAAGAAAATTGAGGCAAACTGGGTTAAGTGGCTCACCTGGAGTCACAGATCTGTAGAAAGTTTCTGAGGAAGATGATCTTTCCTGACTCTAGACCCTCCACCATGACATTTAGCTGACCTTTAGCTATTATTATGAGGTCACCCTTGAAAATAAATGGCAACCACTGTGGCCCTTGGGCCACCCTCACAGACATCTTTAGAGTCATGGAGTTTTTTTTTTTTTAACCCTTCACTCTTAATATTAATTCTAGGACAGTAGAGTAAAAAGGGCTAAGCAGTTGGTGACTTGCCCAGGGTCACACAACTAGGAAGTGTCTGAGGTTAGATTTGAAGCCAGGTCTTCCTGGCTCCAAGTGCTCTATCCATTGTGCCACCTAGATGCATGCCTTTTAGAAGCATGGAATCTTTCTAAGCCCAAAGGGACCTTCCAGTTTCTCGAATTCAGTCTTTCTTTTTCTAATTTCTACTTTACCAAATAAATATTTTATACATATTTGTCTAATAATTTGCATAAGGAATCTAAGTTCGACTTAGACCATGATTATGTTGGTAATGGCTTTGTCTCTTTGTCCATATCTGTTCTCCCATTCTGTAGGCATGCATACATGTATTACCCACAATTAAGCATTTATTAAGCTTCTACCCTATGCTATGTCAACTATCCTAAAATGTTAAGGTTAAAAAGAAAAAAAAGAAAACCGCCTCTGATCTCCAGGAGCTTATCTTCTATCAGGGATCCACCATATATAAATAAAATGAATACAAGGCAATGGAGAGGGGGTAGTAATGATATAGACAGATGGTAGTCATTGTTGGAATCAGGGAAGGTCTCATGGAAGAGGTGGTGTTGGTGCTGAACATTGAAGGAAATTAGAGATTGTAAGAAACTGGATGAAGAGAGAGCACTTTGCAGACTGTGGTGGGGGATAGTTTATTTTGTTTTTGCTTTTATTTATTTTTAATCTGGCATTAAACAAACTTTTTTAAAAATGGCGTCACACTATCTAGAATAAGTTTTCCCATCATCTCTATAGAGACAGGGAATCAGAGGTTCTGGTTATGCAGTAACTAATAATATGACCCTGGGCAAGTAATTTCCTCTCTGTGGATCTCAGTTTCCTTGCCTATATCAAAGAAAAGAATCATTAATACTATCCTCCATGGTTAGTCATAAATCTTACAGAAATAACTTTAAAAACCAAAACAAACATCTGTTATAAGGTTCTGCTCAAAGAGAAATGACCAAACGGGTAGTCTCTTCATGCCCTCAGACATCTCTCTAACACAAGATATTTTTAACTAATATTAATGGAAATTTTGAATAAAGAAAAAGCCACAATATAAAAAAATACAGTTTGGGGTTTCACTACCTCATCACATAGAACCAAAGTAACTTAATCTTTACCTAAAGCTATTTAATTCTTTCTTTGACCTATACACTCAAGGGTTCTCCTAGAGTAATCAAAGGGATTTCCTCCCCCAGATCAATACCCTAATGCCTTTAGAATGAGAAAAGATCCTTAGTACCTCTTATCCCTTTCTAGGGATCTGAGAAGGCAATGAGCTCAGAGACTAGAAGTAGTTCTTGTTCTAAATCTGGTTACCACCTTTAATCCATTTCCCCTTTCCCTAGCTTTAGTTCTTTGACCTTTTGTACACTTTCCCCAAAGGAAAAAAGTCTGGAAAGGACTTGGGGCTGCAGAAATATTTGTTTCTTATTATTTTCAGTTGCACTAAAAAAGCTTTTTAATATGCTTTCACTTCCATAAAGGGGGTGGGGCAGGAGAACAGTTGAACTCTAAGGCCACTTGCCAGCTTTAACATATTTAAATATTACTTTTTTGTTATACTCTTTGAGATTTACACTTTCTGGAATATTATTGAATTCTGGTCTTCTGCAGGTCATAGTGCAATTATTCTTCACACCTTCCTTTTTGGGCTGGATAAAAAATGAACCTCTCTGAGTTTTTATTTTATTTTAAAAATGAATATAAAATATGTTCTTTTAATGGACTATATTGGGAAAACAAATTTTACTTTCTGTGCGTTTCAGGGGTTGATGAGTATGAGATGGTCAGAGTTTCCAAGCCCTAGTTGATGGTTTGTTTGTTTTTTTCATAGCAAGATAGGCATCTAGATGTAATTGAAAGATGAAGGAAACATGAATTCTTAAATATCTGAGGTATCTATTTTTGACAGTATGTTTAAGGATTTTTTTTATTTTAAACATTTATTTATATTTATATTTTAGAAAAGTTAACATGGTTACATGATTTATGCTCTTACTTTCCCCTTCACCCCCCTACCTCCCCCCTCCCCTGGCTGATATGCATTTCCACTGGTTTTAACGTGTGTCATTAATCAAGACCTATTTCCAAATTGTTGATAGTTGCATTGGTGTGGTACTTTCGATTCCCAGTCATGTCCTCATCAACCCATGTATTCAAGCAGTTGATTTTCTTCTGTGTTTCCTCTCCTGCTGTTCTTCCTCTGAATGTGGGTAGCGTTCTTTTCCATGAATCCCTCAGAATTGTCCTGGGTCATTGCATTGCTGCTAGTACAGAAGTCCATTACATTCTATTTTACCACAGTATATCAGTCTCTGTGTACAGTGTTCTTCTGGCTCTGCTCCTTTCACTCTGCATCAATTTCTGGAGGTCTTTCCAGTTCACCTGGAACTCCTCCAGTTTATTATTCCTTTTAGCACAATAGTATTCCATCACCAGCATATACCACAATTTGTTCAGCCATTCCCCAATTGAAGGGCATACCCTCATTTTCCAGTTTTTTGCCACCACAAAAAGCGCAGCTATAAATATTTTCATGCAAGTCTGTTTATCTATGATCTCTTTGGGGTACAATCCCAACAATGGTATGGCTGGATCAAAGGGCAGGCAGTCTTTTATAGCCCTTTGAGCATAGATCCAAATTGCCATCCAGAATGGTTAGATCAGTTCACAACTCCACCAGCAATGCATTAATGTCCCAATTTTGCCACATCCCCTCCAACATTCATTACTCTCCCCTTCTTTCATTTTAGCCATTCTGCTACTTTCATTTTAGCCATTCTGCTAAAGGATTTTTAATATGATATAATAAGTTGATAATAAAGTTGATTATTAATTTGAATTTGAGCCACAGATTTAAAATGGAAAAATTTCCTCAAAGATAAAATTTAGATGGTGAACCTGGATGGATCATATGCCTTACATGAAAGTGTGAAAGCGTTTTAAAAAACGATGACATATCATTGAAAGGAATTGGAATAATTTGTTTCTTTTGATAGGTTTATAATTATGAATGATAGCCCTGATCTTGTTCAGCATTTTTGTCAAGTGACTTTGAACATTTTCACCTGAAATTGCATTTCATTGAGAGAATATATTGTATTAAGGTTCGGGAGACAGGTGGAAGTCCTCACCTTGCCATTTAACACTAATGTGACTCTAGACCAATCACTTGACCTGTGGAAGCTTTAATTTCTTTTTCTGTAAAATGAGAAAGAGATCGGTTTAGATGCCTCTAAAGAATCTTTCCTACCTCCTCTGCTGTGTTAGCATTCTGTACTTTAAGGAAAAGTAACTCACTAGATTTTTTTCAGCTTGGTAGGTTCATTTCTTCTTGTATTTTTGGTGAAAGCAGGGGATTTACTTCTGTTCTCTTCATTAAATAAAAAACTCTTATTTGCCCTTCTAGAATGGGATTATAACTTTTAGGAACAGTGAGTGCTTTTCTTACTGATTTGAATGTGATTCTAAATGCTTTGGCGTGAGAATAAAAAAGCTATTGCAGAGGAGACTTTTAAACAAAACAAAACATAATGAAGGCTCATCTTGAGTATTATCTTTAACCAGGAGAGGAGGAAAAGGTGTCTATTGAATGCCATTAGATCAAGAGTGAGCCGACCTGGGTTCCCCTGGGTGCCATTAGCCTATTGTTGCCTTTAGCTATATCTGTATCCACTAACTACTGTATTTTTAATGAAGTTCAGTAGCCCGAAGACTCAGGATATTTATTCCTTCTGCTTTGTGTGTTTATCAGGGGGGTAGGAATACTGTCAGAGGGAGGATAAAAAATCACCTGTATGGTGACGTTTCTGGGAGTTTTAAGACTGTAGATATTTTCACTATGATCCTAGTTGAATGGTTTGGTTTTTATAGATGCCAGGACTGGGAGAAAGAGGAGGAGGAAAAAATCCAGTTCGAGAATGTAGCCATTGGTTATGATAGGGTTGACTTTTATGGGGGAGCTCAAAAAATCAAAATAATAATATCTGAGAGAGCTCAGTCTTCGTGGAATTAGCTCAGTTCTGTGGAATTTGTCTATTTTAGAAACCTCTTTCTATGTATTGGGTCTGTATTTCACTGAAGATGCCTATCGTCTGGCCATTCCTACAAGGCATTGCTTTTTTCCCCACTCATAATGAAATGTATATTAACTATGCAAGAGCTTCATATGGCAGCATTTTAATCATCTCCTATTGATTTATACATCAGCCTCTCCGCTACATATGGAGGGCCTCAATTCTAAGGCTGTCTCAGTGTGGGCTTCTTGTTCTCTCAGCTTTCTACCTGACTAGCATAATGCCCTGATGCTTTCTTAATAAATATATATATTTTTTCCTAAGGAGAACAGTTGTGATTAGCAAGTTGTAAAATGTCAGAAATATGGTTGCTTCCCCTCTTGCTTTGTGATGAGCATAAAACAAATAATGGGGCTAGAAAAATATTGTCATTGCCCATGACTGATAATGGGCATTCCACCTTATTTAGAATTAATAAATGCAGAGTTTTGAGCTTTGGCATAGGGGTGAATGATTTATTGCAAGCTGCTGATGCCAAAAGAATGTTTTACATTTACCAAATGTAAAGAATGGCATTCTGTCCGTCAGTGGCTGCATTTCCTTGAAAGGCTACTCTAATATCTGAACTGGGAACTTCTCCAGCACTAAGAATGACATTTGTTCCTAAGAACTCTGGGTTCCTAAGAACTAAGCTGACTGGTACAAAGGTCAATATTTTCACTGTAAGAAAATAAAAACCAGAAAAAGTTGGGGGTTACTTAGAATCTCATTTGAATTGAAGGAGTAGAGATGGATTTTGCATATAAAGGAAACTGTTCTCTCATCATTAGTATTCATGTTAAATCCTCAAATCTCCTCCCTGAAGACATATATTCTCCTCAGCAAATTAAAGCATCTTTTTTTCTTTGAGGCCAAATGATGATGGTGTCAACTATTGATGAAGATGAATAGGTAAATCCCTCCTCCCTCCCCATTGGATCTTCGCCCCCAATCCAGATTTAAAAGTATGTTTGAAATCTTGTTCAGCTTTGGTTTTGTATCTTTAAACCAAGAAGCCAACTCCTTTCTTTCGCTCTTCCAAATGCAGGTTGCTATATATTTGTATAAATCTACAGATCAGATGATAGAAGGGAATATTTGAAAATCTAATGATGTTTCATAATTCTGATACAGACATATTTGTTAATGATGGGTTGAATGTCATTAGATCAAGGGAGTGCTGCCCTGTGTAGTCTTAAAGGGGAATAACTGACGGCACAAATGGGGTAAGATGACTAGTTGAATCTATTAAAATTGGGAGAGCCTCAGTTATAAATAATTACACACATAGATGCACAAACACAAGTACATATGGAAAGGTTTTATTTATAGATAATGCCCAAAACGACCAGTAATTGTTTCTTTCTTAAAAAAAAAAGTTGTATTATTGATGCTCCGTTGTCTTTATATCATAGTTGTTGTTGAGTTGAGTCTAACTCTTTGAGACCCGATGGACCATAACATTTCATGTCCTTCTCTCCTCCACTATCACTAGAAGTCTTCAAGTTCATATCCATTGCTTCGACAATAATTACTGGATATAATACCCTTTCTCCACCTGTCCCAATCCCATAAGTCTTCTTTGTCATAACAAAGAAAAACACAAGGTCTACATTTTTCAAGCTTTCCACCACGTACATGTATATTTCAACTTTCATTCTCATTGGCTGAATTTTTCTGGCTCCTGGATTGTCTGGTCTGGAAAGAAAGCCATAGGTTCACTAATAGATGTTTTTTGATTAGGCTAACATCATCCCATCAGTGTTGATTATTCATCTAACAAAATTCAGCTCAGCAAATACTTTATTAAATTTCTATTACATAACAATGGGACATTTAGAAATGCTTAAAAAGAGCAGGGAAAAACATTAATGGTGGCTAACTTTAAAATTTTGATAACGAAGTAAACAATGATATGATACCTTTTCAAGCATTCTTTTGACATTATAGAATTAGAAAAAAATAACAAAATTCATTGAGAAGAACAACAATCATCAGAACAATCTGGTACTGGCTAAGAAAGAGAATGTAACATCAATGGAGCAGATCAAATACACAATATACGTGGGTAAATGACCTTAGCAACCTAGTGTTTGATAAACCCAAAGATCCCAGCTTTAGGAATAAAAACTCACTTTTTAACATTAGCTCCTGGGAAAATTGGAAAACAGTATGACAGAAGCTAGTTATAGACTAATATCTCACACCCTATACCAAGATAAGGTCAAAATGGATCTATAACTTGGATATAAAGAGTGATACCATAACTAAATTAGTGGAACACAGAATAGTTTATCTGGAAGATCTTTGGAGAAGGGAAGAATTTAGGACCAAACGAGATAGTATTATAAGATGTGAAATGAATAAATTTGATTATATTAAATTTGTTTGTACAAAAAAAAACAAGTGTAACCAGGATTAGAAGGAAAATAACAAACTGGGAAAAATTTTTTTGTGTAACAAATGTATCTGGAAAAGGTCTAATTTCTAAAATTTATAAGAATACAAGCAATTCCCCAGTTGACAAATGGTCAAAGGATATAAACAAGCAGTTTTCAGATGAAGAAATCAAAGCCATCAATAATCATATGAAAAAATTTTCTGAATCACTCTTGATTAGAGAAATGCAAATTAAAACAGCATTGAGGTACCACCTCACACCTATCAGATTGGCCAATATAGCAGCAAGGGAAAATGGTAAGTGTTGGAGGGGATGTTGCAAAATTGGACACTAATGCATTGTTGGTGGAGTTGTGAGCTGGTCCAACCATTCTGGAGGGCAACTTGGAATTATACCCAAAGGGCTAAAAAACTGTGTATATCCTTTGATCAGGTAATACCACTACTGGGTCTGTATCCCAAAGACATAATAAAAAAGAGGAAAGGACTTACTTGTACAAAAATATTTATAGAAGCTCTTTTTGTACTGGCAAAAAATTGGAAATTGAAGGGCTGTCCATCCTTTGGGGAATGACTGTACAAAGGGTGGTACATGTTGGTGATGGACTTACTATTGTGCTATAAGAAATGATAAGCAGGATGATTTCAGAAAAAGCTGGAAAGATCTGTGGGAACTGATGCAGAGAGAATTAAGCAGGACTGGGAGAACACAATAACAGCAATATTGTATGATGATTATGTAGGGAAATTTGACTACTCTCAGCAATGCACTGATCTGGGATAATCCTGAAAGACCTATGATGGGAAATGCTCTCCACCTCCAGAGAAAGAATTGTTGGAGTCATCTTTCACATCAGTGTATCTTTGGTTTTATTTTGGGGTTTTGGTTGTGTATGTGTACGCTCTTACAACAATGAGCATATATGGAAGTGTGTTTTGTGTGACGATGAAAATAAAATTTAAAAAATTCTCTTAACAATGAAAGTTAAAAAAAAAGCATCAGAACACAATATAAAAGAGGCTTTTGATTTTAAGCAAGGGAAATTTCAGTATACTTTTTTTCACTTTCAAATCCTTTATTCTCCTGACCAAATATTTGCTAGTTGAACTTAAAAACAATTTTTTTTTAATTGGGGACGCTAGGTGGCTTAGTGGATTAAGAATTAGGCTTAGAGCATCTCTAAAGAGGTTCAGTGTTCAAATGTAGCCTTTGACACTTCCTTGCTCAGTAACCTTGGGCAAGTCACTTAACCCCCATTGCTGTTCTTATGCCTTAAAACCCCAAAATTTAGTTTTGATTTCAAGATGGAAATTAAGGGTTAAATTTTTTTTTGATTATTTATCTTTTTGATACATTAAAATTTCCAGGTATCTCTCCTGTTCCTTCTATTCCCTGCATTAAAGAAGGCATCATTTGACAAAAAGATACAGACACACACACATACATTTTGTCATGCTTCTTTCTGTTGATCAATTCCTTCTCTGGAGGTGGACCTACACAAGTCATTCTTCAAACAATAATTCTATTCCTGGATATAATATTCTCTTGGTTTTGTATGTAATGCTCTTCATAAGTTCCTGTAGATCTTTCCATGGTTTTATTTTAAATTAACCAGCTTATCATTTCTTGAGGCACAGTAAGATTCCATCACAATCTTCTGCCACAACTTTTTTATGTTTTCTGATTTTAAACTATATTATAAAGCAGTAATTATCCAAAGTATCTGATACTGGCTAAGAAATGGAAAAGTCAATTAGTAGAACAGAACACATACAAGAAATCGTAGCAAAAAAAATATAGTAACCTTGTGTTTGACAAAAGTAAATATCTTCAGTCTTTATTGCAGGCTAGTTGTGTTTACTACGTTAAAGAAAGCAGCAGCTCACCTCTGTACATTTGGTGGTTTGGATTCCATTAAAAATGTCAGGGGATGCTAGTACTGTTCCATGGGAAAGTATTGCTTGAAGGAGTTTGCTCTACCAAAGAGAGAAAGAGAATATTTGTTCATTAACACTTCATGGTCTGTTGCGTTGTTTTATGATAAAATAAATTCCTAGTAAGTTAGAAATAGGTGCCAGCCAGAATAGCTGTTATCTCTGGAGGCTCTGGGATCCATCTTTCAAACTCTGACCTGGAGCACATGGGGTTCCAATGGATGTGTCATATTAGTTGTATTACATCACAGGTCTTGAGCAGTGGTATTTCCCTTGGTCAAATGACTGGAGGGACCAGGCAGGCTGCCCGTTTCTTTTAGCAACTTACTCCTCCTGAAATAGTTTCCACACCACCCACCCCAGGACTTTGATCTAGTTTTGCCTTAAATAGGCTGTCGTGGAGGTTGGAAAATAAACGTGTCTATCATGAACATACTGGGTCATGCAGCCTTTCTCATGCTAATATGGCCACAGAACTCTTAAACAGTGATCCAAGGGCATGTGCGGAGACTTAAAAACAAAACATTAAGCTTATTACTGTATGAAAAATGACCATGCATAAATATAAATGGTAATTTTTAAATGTATGCATTGTTTGGTATTTTAGAGGTGAAAATCTCATGAATCTTAACATTTTATGCTGGAATCCCTATTCAGTGGTTCAGAAATCTCCGTTCCCTCCTAGAGACTTCCATGGAACAATAGAGTTGAAGAAATGCTTGTCTATAGGATGCCTAATATCTGGATATTTTGGAACACAAGGACAAGAAGATTTTCCCTTTCCGTCTTGGTGTTGGTCATCATTTATTCATGCTCCAAATCTATAGCCAACTGGGTCAAAAATTTTATAAAACAGGATTATGGTGGTATTGCTTCTGAACCAGAATTGTAGAATTGCTTATTTTCTGCCATCTGGTTTTCGTGCTTGCTGTTTAGTTTCTCATTAGGTATAATAGTAATTATTTTTATGACCAATCTGGACATATTAGCTTCCCCCCAAATCTTGCCTCTTTCTTCACTTATTTTATCTTCTAAACACTCGATAACAGGTGGGCATCAAAGGATGATGATCAGCTCTGAAAAAGGCTCAGCAAACCCTCACACCAGAGGTGCCAATCCTCTTAGAACACCCCAAAGAGTTCTTACTAAATAATTTTGCTTTTTTTATATATTGCTTTCCAATTGTTCTCTAGTAGTTCTATGTCTGACCAAGTTCTAAGTACTCTGAAGTTCTTGCTTTAGCCCCCCCATTCATGGACTTTGGAGCAAATTATTAGTCTCCCCATCTTGATGAAATCTTGGGAGACAAGGATGTTTATATCTTCAAAGTGTCTGGACACAAAATAGCAATATATTAGAGCTTGAAGGGACCTTAGAGATGATCTACCCAACTCCCTCATTTTATAGAAAAAGAAATAGAACTGAAATGACTTGCCCTTCGGTTTGTGAAAAATTCTTTTGGCAGAGCTGGGACTGGAACCCTCTAACCCTAAGTCCTTTTCCTTTTTGTGCAATAGTCTCTCCAGTAAATGTTTAGTGACCGGATAGAAGTTGGTTCCATTTTTGTTATTAGTTTGTATAATAGTTCTCAGTTTTGTCTTGGGCCATTAGCCTATGTTCAGACTGATTATGGGTAATGGTATGGAAGATCCTAATGTATTCTTTTGAAATGTGTAGACATTAATACCAAAGTATAATTGATTTACAAGTAGGTTACTTCTGTATTGATAAGATGAGCATAACATAGTTTTTCTCTTTTCAGGTAGACCAAATTCTAATCATAGGCTAAAAAAATAGGTAGAATAAAAGATAAATTATATTCAGATAAAGCAAAGTGTTATAAAAATTATAAGTATATCCCATAGCACAAATATTGTACTTTGATTTTTGGTATTTGATCAGATGCATTGTTACTTCCATGATTGGAAAGGCCAAGAAAGGGGGAAGCAATTATTTGTTTTGGCAAAGTGATACTTTAAAAATTTCTTGAGTTCAATTCTAAAAATATTTATCAAGCACTTGGTAAATAAATATTTATCCTAATAGAATTATGGGAACTGGAGATACAAAGGTAAACCTCCAAAAGTTCATCCTCAAAGTCATCTTCTACTGGGAGATGGGGAGAGAACACGTAAATATAAAAAAAATTTTGAGAAAAGAGTAGGACAACTCTTGGCTGGGTATGGAGTTTGGGAGTGCATAGAAATAAGAGGAAGGAAGTCTATTAAAACAGTTGGCTGATACCTGAGTGAGTTTATTTACCATTAAAGGAAGGGTTTTGAACTTTCCAGATAAAGAAAGAGGCCATGCCAGGTCAGAAGATGCCTTGTGTAAGTAAGTATACAGAGAGATGAGATTGCCAAAAATAGAGAATTGCTAGTAATCCAGTTTGGGTAGAAACTTATAGTTTATGATGGGAAGAAATATGGAACAAGGCTTAAAAATTGGGTAGAGCCTGATGGTGAATGGCTTTAAACACTGGCTTAAGAGTTTTCTTTTTAGAGGGTAGCTAGGTAGCTCAGTAGATTGAGAGACAGGTCCAGAGAGATGAGAGGTTCTGGTTTCAAGTCTGGATTCAAATACGTCTGAGCTATGTGACCCTGGACAAGTCACTTAACCCCTCCATTGCCTAGCCTTTACTGCTCTTCTGCCTTGGAACCAATATACAATATTAATTCTAACATGGAAAGTAAAGGTTTTAAAAAAAAAGATGAAGCTCCAACATCACATGCTAAGTGAGTCTTTCCTATTGATGCCAGTTCTTTGAAGTTGGGTATTATCTTTTTTATTTATATCCTCAGCATTTAATAGTGCCTAGCCAACAGTAAGCACTTAATAGACGTATGGTCTTTTCTCAATTCTTGTCCCTGTTACTTATTTATAGCTTTTAAGGTTAGGGGGGAGGGAGGGAAAGGAATGAGCAATTAGATGGAACCTACTATGTGCTTACAGGCAGAGATGTTCAGCAGGCATTTGGAGATATGGATTTATAAATCATCTTCTTCTTGTTCAGTCATATCTGGCTTTTCATGCCCCCATTTGGAATTTTCTTGGTAAAGATATGGGCGTGATTTGCCGTTTCCTTCTTTAACCCATTTTACAAATGAGGAAACTGAGGAAAACAGGATTAAGTGACTTGTCCAGGGTCACACAAATAGGAAGTTTCTGAGGCTGGATTGAAACTCAGGAAAATGAGTCTTCCTGACTTCATGCCCAGTCCTCTATCCATTGAGTCCCTACTGCCATGAGTAAATCATCTTCATAGTGATAAATAAACCTATGGGATTTAATAAGATCATTTAGAGAATTTTGAAGAGAAGCTGTCCCAATTCAGAGCTCTGGGGTATGTGCATGCATGTACACAGTGGGACATCCATAATTATCTAGCAAAGAGTAAAAAGGAGGCACTCACTTTGATAGGAAGAGAACCATTGTCACAAAAGCCCAGGGACAAGAGCATCCAGAGGATGGTAACTTGAAGGGACATCACAGTGGAGTAGAGGTTTTATAAAGAGTGCAGGATGAATGGGCATGTATCTAGGAAGCAGGAAAGGAGCTGGGAGATAGGGAGAAGCTGGAGATAAGTGAGAGGAAGAAGCTCTCTGGGTTGAGATCCTACAGGAGAAAGGAAAAGAGATGATTTCAAGGGTTCCTTTTTTGTAAAACTATTGGCAACCTGTGGAAAGAGTGTCTAACTTGGAGAAAGACTCATTTTTGTGAGTTTAAATCTGGCCTCAGATCCCTACTGTCTGTGTGACCCTGGGCAAGTCATTTAACCCTGTTTACCTCAGTTTCCTCATTTGTAAAATGATCTGGAGAAGGAAATGGCAAACCAGTCCAGTGTCTTAGCCAAGAAGATCCCAAATGGGGTCATGAAGAGTCAGATATGACTGAAATAATTCAACAACAATAACAACATTGTACTATAACATTTAGAGGACAGTCATGTATGTTTGATTTTCTTTGGAATTCCCAACAGTGTTTTGTAAATGTTATTGATTATTGGCATAGCATCAATGACCAAGAGGTCATATAACCAGTCCAGCTGGAGACTCTTGAACCAGTCTTCCATATTAGTCTTGCTACTTCTGTCATTGTGACTTTGGTAGCTCCTCTACTCAATGAAGAAGGAGTACATCTATTCTTAAGATGTATGATAGACCATTTGTTATTGTTGTCCCTTTCTCAAGGGTGAAATCCTTTTTGCCAGACATCAAGTGGCAAGTCTTTACTGATGCTATCTCTGAAAGCACCTAGCAGAAGTTCTGTATTTCTAGTTCAATGGAAATTTTATTTTTATGCAATACATTCTTAATTTTTCATATTCATATGTGCATACATCTTTACCCACTCATATAGATATACATGTTTATATGCTGTGAAACTGGGATTGGTTAATCATAAATTTAGAATGGAAAGAAACATTAGAGGTCATTTATTCACCACTCCCTCCTTGACCTTTTTCATTTTGCAAGGAAGAAAACTGAGGTTCAGAGGACTTGATTTACCCTAAGTTAAAGGTATTAAGTAATATAAACAGTCCTTGGAGCCTTGATCTCAGATTTCAAATCCTGTTCTGGGCTTCAGTATAGATTCTAGTGAATGCTTGTGGCTAATTAAGTTTTTTTTAAACCTTTAACTTCCATCTTAGAATCAATATTGTGTATTGGTTCCAAGGCAGAAGAGTGGTAAGGGCTAGGCAAGTGACTTGGTCAAGGGTCACAAAGCTAGGAAGTGTCTGAGGTGAAATCTGAATCCAGGACCTCCTATCTCGAGGTCTGGCTCCCATCTACTGAGCTACCCACTTGTTCCAGACTAGTATGTTTTAAAAATAATTAAGTAGCTTAGAAACTGATGAAAAACTGTTCAACTTGGCAACACAGGGCCATAGGAAAGGTTCTCTATATGTAATTTGTTGCACAAAAGGCTATATTTAACACAATATTAAGGTAACAAATGTAAATCCCACAGAGGTAGGTTTCCATAGTAGCATTATTCACTTGCATATCACATAATTTTTGATTAGTATAACCAGTTAAGTGTGGAACTTAAAATGTGAGTCAGGAGTGTTCTGGAAGCCTTGGTTGTTGCATAAACTCTTCACCTATTGCTTTGTACTGAAATCTAGCTGCTCCTGAGGAGTTTTAACTGCTTGAAAGAAAAGGGGAAAAAAAGTTCACCCAATGTAAAACACTTTTAAAGTTATATTCATCTTATTTGCAGTCTTTTTAGTTGTAGAATATACATTTTTAGAGGAAAGAATATTTTCTTCTTTGGCTCCTGTTTGTTGCTTTGCAAAGTGGACACTGATGGAGAGACATACAATGTTGCTGACCTTTTTAGAGTTTCATTGCCTATCCTCTGTTTTCCTCATTTTTGCCATACTTGCCATATTTAACCATTTTTGCCATGTTTGCCATATTTAGCCATTGGCAATGAGAGTTTATTATTGCCAAGGGAAAAATAAATCTTCTTCATCAAAGCCATTATATTTTATTCTTGTCCAAAATAAGATATTTATCAAAGCTTATGGAAGAAAAATCGTATCTATTCTACTTACCTGTAGTTCTTATTGGTTTTCTTTTTACTAGTGTTACCATGACAGCACTTATTATGAATAATAACTGACATTTATATGGCACTCTAGAGTTCACATGTCATTTTTATGTGTATTTTCTTATTTGAGCCTCAAAAATCATATGAAGTTGGTGCTCTAGATTATATTATCCCCATTCTACAGAATGAGATGAAATTAGTTGCCTGTTTTAGGCTACTAAATCTTTGTGAGATTAGGGATTTGAACTCTTGTCTTTCCCACTTTTAAGGCCAATGCTCTAAAGTAATATAGCTTTAAAGGAATGTTTGTTATATTTGAGATCTGGAAAGATAAAAAGTAATAACCATTAGTTATTGATATTGAACACTAGGATACAGTCTGATACTTATCACCATTAAAAAATTAAATGTACTTCTGGTATCTCTCTTTTCTTTCTACTTTTCATTGAGAAAGAAAGATAAATTTATAAATATGCATAGTCAAATGGAAAAAATTCCTACAATGGCCATATTTTGTTTGAGTCTCAGTTTGGTCTCTGAGAGTTACTTCTCTCAGGAGTAGATAGGAAGCATGTTTCCTCATGAGTCTTAAGAATTGTAGTTGTTCATTGAATCAATCAGAGTTCCTAAGTATGTCAAATTTCTTTGCCTTTACAGTATTGTTGTGGTGTAATTTATTCTTTTTGTTTGTTGGTTTCACTCTGCATTACTTTATACAAGTTTTCCAAGATTTCTCTGAAACTATCTCCTTCATCATTTGTTCAGGCACAATAATATTCGATCATATTCATATATCATAATTTGTTCAGCCATTTCCAATTGATGGAACTCCTCACTGTGTTCCCTTTCTGTTCTTCTTTTTAAAATTATTAGAACACAACAGAAACACTTTGAGATCATCCATCTTTCAGAGGGAACACATGTATCATCTCCCCATAATAGAAAATAAATGGGTTTCCTTGTTTAGTCCCTTATCACTGTTCACTTAACATCTTATGTTTTTCTTAGCTTCTGTGTTTGAACTTCAAATTTCTATGCAGCTTTAATCTTTTCATCAGAAATTCTTAGAAATCTTCTATTTCATTATAAAATCCATTTTTTCCTTGGTAGGATTATACTTAGTTTTGTTTGGAAAGCTATTCTTGGTTGTAAGCCTATATCTTTTGCCTCCTGGAATATGGCATTCCAAGCTCACCGCTTCTTTATTTATTGTTGGCTGTTATATCTTGTGTAATCCTAAGTGTGGATTCTTTCTTTTTGGCTGCTTGTAGTTTTTTTTTTCTCTAAAATTCTAGATTTTGCATATATCTTCCTGGGACTTTTCATATTGGGGTTTCTCAGAGGTGGTGACTGATAGGTTGCTTGTATTTATACTCCATCCTCTGATTATTTTTTATTTGTTTAATATCCATTTAAAACTTTTTGAGTTCTAAATTCTCTTCCTTCTTCTAGTCCCTTCCCTGCCTGTTGAGAAGGCAAGAAGTATGATACACAGTATATATATGAAGTTATTATTATATATGTGAAGTCATATAAACATATTTCCATATTAACCATTTTGCAAAAAAAATCATCAATGAAAACGAAAAATAAAATGAAAAACTATGTTTTAATCTGCATTCAAGTTCATCAGTTCTCTGTCGGTTGGTGGATAGTATTTTTCCATCATGAGTCCTTTGGATTTTTTTTTGATCCTTGTGATTTTAAAAACATATTTTTATTTGTAAAATATTTCCAAACTACATGTAAACTCAAAATTTTTCTTCCTCTCACTCCTTCCCTACCCTAACTCTAATTTCTTTTCCATTTTTATCCCCCCCTTTTCTCTCATTTAAATTATTTTTAAAATTTTGAATTTGCAAAGCTTTTGCTTTGTCTCTTCTGGGAATTCTAGTTGAATTTCTAGCTCAAGCTGTGTTGATCTTTGAGGGTTTGCATTGTAGCTGTCTTAGTCATTCTCTTAGATTTGTGTAGTTGTCATCATAGCACCTTTTTATAGTGGGATGATCGTGTTTTTTTAAAAAAAATCATTGTTCTAGTTTATTTGCTGTGGTCAGACTTTATTAGGGATGAACTTTATGTACTTCTAGAGGGAATGGCTTCATGAAATCTTATATCCTGCTGCAACTTTCTTGGGCTGCGTGTTGTGTTATCCTAGAATATCAGGGGTCTGTTCAGGGTGAGCAAGCTTTCCCAAATGCTCTCAAAGTTAGTATAATACAGAACAGAGTATCAGTGGAAACCCTTCTAGTCTTAGCTTTTCAAGTTTCTCACTTAGAACTTATTTACCCTCATTCCACGACCTGAACAACATACCTGTGGGCTTGTCCCAGTTAGGCTGCTACTAGACTAACACAATTTGAATCATTCAGAGCAATAGAGCATCAGGCTTCCCTTTGTTCTGGGCTTTCTGCCCTGGTGACACCCCTGCAGGATTGGGCTGGAACCAAGACTTTAGTCTGCTCAGGTCAGAGCCATACAGTTACTGCTGGTTTCTGATCTTGCTTCTTAGTCATTACATAGTCCTGGACCACATCTCACCCTGGAAAGCCAGCAGGTAAGTCTTCTCCTCACTATGCTCTGGGTATGTGACCTGAAACTGGATAGAGAAAGTGTTTCCAGTTGGCATTTATTCCCATATCCCTGGAAGGTGGTGCCCCTTAATAGGATTCTGGGGACTTTTTTTTTTTTTTTTGGCTCTGATGCTTAGAATAGAGCATCTTTCAGTTTTTGCTTTGGGAAGCTTCATGAAGCACACTTCAGGATAGGCCCATTTCCATAGAAATTATATCCCTTTCTGTTTCCCTGTCCTGACCTAAGCTAGAAAAATTATTCAGTGATTTCATCATCAGAACTTGATCTTGTGCATTTTGGCACATTCTGTAGGTCTTTGGGGAAGAGGCTGTGTTGTATCTTTTCCTGATATTACCAAATTTGTTTTCTTTCCCCTCCTCTTCTTTTCCTTCCTTTCCCGCTTCCTTAATTTTTCTCCATTTCTTTCTCTTTCTTCTCCTTTACCTCTTCCTCTATTTTTTCTTCTCTTCCTTTTTTCCTTTTCCTCCTCATCTTTTTCCTCATTTTTTTGAACAGTGTAGTAGTTCTTATACCTTCTGAGTCACACTGAATGAAGGGAATGTACACAGTATGACTATAATATAACAAGACAGATGTTCATGCATGGCTTATGGAAGTCTATTCCATTATTTTACAGTCACACTGCATGTGGAGCCCATGACAGCTTGCGTTGTGAATTATATTGCGATCATTGGTTGTTGCACTTGATTGGACACTTTCCAACTGATGCATCTTATTTTAAAATTAGTTTTTTCATTTTGTTGATTGAACTTTGGTTAAAAAATGTTGGAGCTGCCTTAAGTTTGGCAGCATGATAATCCATGAAGTTCTAGGTGGGTTACTTTCCTTCAAGAGTAGTTATTGAAGTCTTTAATTATTTATAGCTTCTTGCCACCAGCCTGTATTTCTCATTCTTTGCCTTAATTAGCCATGGCAGTGAATGAAGAGTCTTTCATTGCAGAGGAAAAAAAGAAAATCACTTCACTAAGAATGTTCTTCATTATTCAAGTCACCCTCAAGTTGTCCAAAATAAGACCCTTAGGGAAAACTTCTGCCTATTCTCTTGGCTCTGAGTGAAAGAAATGGCAGTTCTTATTTGTAATTAAATCCAAGCTCTTTTCAAGGAAGAGAGTATTTGGATACAACACATATTTTGGAATTTCAGAATTATTTGTATAGTTGACCACACTTTCCCTGCTGAGGCTAACCCAGAGAGCCAATAATGCCAGCTATTTGGGGACAAGGTTAGTAAATACCAGCAGCATAATAGAAAATATACACCACCAGTAGCCTAGCTTTAATCTCTCCTACCTTTAAATCCCTTTTTGCAGTAAAGTCTTGGGACAGAAAAGAAAGAAACTGGATAAATAATGACTGTAAATCATTGTTCTGGTTACTCAGGCAGTGAAGCCAGACTTAGTTCTAGGTTTTATAGAATGTGTAGCATTTTAAACAAATGTTGACATCCTTTCTCTGAAGATCCTTGTATTATTATTAATATTCTTAGTTAACATATTTAATAATATTAATATTATTGATAAAAATCAATTATATTAATATTAATAATGCATAAACAATTAACATATGTATTATTGATAATGGCTACTTAATCTTTAATTTATTATTTTGGTGGCTCCTGTCCATATTGCTACCTTCAGCTTACATTCAAGCAGTGATGTGACTGATCATTTCTTAGAACTGTCATAAAAATTATATTTATTAAGTACTTGTATTTATGCTATGCAAAATTTAATATACAAAGATAAGCAAAACAAGATATTTTTCTCTGCCATTGAAGCATATGGAATTTTGTGCATGGGAAAGAGATATGCTACTTTGTATGTATCTGACAGTCAGTAATAATAATAGCTATTATTTTTTATATCACTCACTCTCGTAGGTATTGTGTTAAGAAGCACTTTACAGTTATTATCTCATTTGATCTTCACAACAATCCTAGGAGAAAGGATTTATTAGTATCGTTCTCATTTTATAGCTAAAGAAACTAAAGAAACTCAAGGAAGTAGAGGTTAAGTAACTAGCCCATCCATGGTCACATTGATATTTGTCCGAGGTTAGATTTGAACACAGATCTTCATGACTTCCAACCCTGGGCTCTATTTACTGCTCCACACAAAAATATATATGGAAATGACTGATATAAAAGCGAATAGTAATCAATATCACTTTTTAAAAGTTCTTTCAAGATCTAGGGCTTATTTAGAAAGAGTAAAACCTCTGTATAAGCTAATTTTACAGTATAGGTGAAAATGCTATTCCCCGTAGGGGGGTTTATTTCTTCTCAAGCCACAAGAGTATTTTGTATAATTTACACGTACAGTTATGCCTATGGGGTACCTCTGAGGGACTTCTAAACCCTCCCAGGATTTCTGACAAGGAGTTTGGCCACCAGAGATGATTTGTTGTTGTTGTTGTTCACGGACACTAATGAGGATAGGATAGCCTTACCTATGACATTAAGGGGATTGCTACCTGTGGTGGTAAAGGAAGAAGAACACTATCAAATCATGCATCTTTGAAGTAAAATGTACCTAATTTAAAGGTATATTTCTTTTAAAATTTTTAAATTAATTAATTTAGAATATTTTCCCATGTTTACATGATTCATGTTCTTTCCCTCCCTTCTTCCCTTTCCCCTCCCATAATGGACAAGCAATTCCACTGGTTTTTACATGTATCATTGTTCAAGACCTATTTCTATATTATTAACATTTGCAAAGAGTGATCACTTAAAGTCAACATCCCCAGTCATATCCCCATTGAACCATGTGAATCAATGGTATATTTTCCATCTGTGTTTTTACTCCTACAGTTCTTTCTCTGGATGTGGATAGTGTTCTTTCTCATAAGTCCTTCAGAAATGTCGTGGATCATTGCATTGCTGCTAGTAGAGAAGTCCATCATCTTCGATTGTGCCACAGTGCATCGGTCTCTGTGAATAATGTTCTCCTGGTTCTGCTCCTTTCACTCTGCATCAATTCCTGGAGGTTGTTCTAGTTCACATGGAATTCCTCCAGTTTATTATTCCATTCAGTACAATAGTATTCCATCACCAGCAGATACCACAATTTGTTCAGCCATTCCCCAATCGAAGGGCATCCCCTCATTTTCCATTTTTTTTGCTACCACAAAGAGTATGGCTATAAATATTTTTGCACAAGTCTTTTTCCTTATTATCTCTTTGGGGTATAAACTCAGCAATGGTATGGCTGGTGGTCATTTCTTTTAAAGCCCTTTGCCATAGTTCCAAATTGATTAAGGTATATTTCTAAAAATCTTTAGCATAAGTTTCTTGTTGACCATATCACATTTTTCTGTTTTGCTGTATCATTTTAAAGATGCTATGTATCTACCACCCTTCTCAGGGTCTTTCATCATTTCATGCCTGGGTAATTTCAGTAACTTTCCAGGTGGCCTTAACTGATGCCCTTTTCTTCCCTTCCTTTCTATTCAGCCTGTGTCCATCTGTCAAAATGTAACATTAATGTGATATTTCTTAGATTGCTTCCTTTTTGAGATGATGCTAAATCTTAACTTCTTCTGCAAGACTTCTAATCCCACTCTATTTATTCAGCTTTATTCCTCCCCAACCCCCAAGATGTTACCTTGAGCTCTATCAGAAAATTCTCTTTACTTTTCCACAAATGGGCTGTGTCTGCACTCCCTTGTCCTCTCTTACATCCTTACCCAAAAGGACTAGAGTTAGGAATGGTCTGCATGCCTGTGTGCTTTAGCTGTTGTTGTTCAGTCATGTCACCTCTCCATGACCACAGTTGGAGTTTTCTTGGTTAAGATACTGAACTGGTTTGCCATTTCCTTCTCTAGCTATTTTATAGATGAGGAAACTGAGGCAAAAAGTGTTATATCACTGGCCCAGGGTCCCACAATAAGTGTCTGAGGCTTGATTTATCCTCAGGAAGTTGAGTCTTCCTTATTCCCAGCCCACCATGCTTCCCCACCTAACCACCCCAAGCTGTGGACTTGGTAAATAACAAGCAAGAATCAAGCATCACCCTGACCATTCCCATTTGTCCTTTGGGTCCCAGCTCAGGGCCCCCATTGAAGTCTCACCTTCTCCAGAAAGCCTTCTTTATCATTTTGGATGTCCAGAACCAAAGGCAGGATCTTGGAGTCTTTAGAATTAACCCAAGAAGGTGCAAAAGTCCAACCAAAGACATTAGAGAACTCACTCTTAGAGATGAGTGGATACTGGTGAAGCACTATCAGTTTTTACTTGATATGGAAAAATAGGCAGGGAGGGACACCTGACACCCCTTCAACAAGCCTTCCTATTGGGAAGAGTTTCAATTGGAGGGAAGGAGCAGTGTGTCAGAGTAGGTGGAAAGCCAACCTCTGAATGGGGAAGAACTGAGAGACCTAGAGTTCTGTTTCTGTCATATGTTGTCATATATTGATACTAGACAAGTAATTTGATTTCTCAGTCCTCTAGGCAGCTTAGACTTTTAAACCCTTAACTTCTGTCTTAGAATGAATGCTATGCATTTGTTCTGAGGCAGAAGAGTGGCAAGGACCAGGCAGTAGTGGGTAAGTGACTTGCCCAGGGTCACACAGCTTGGAAATGTCTGAGACCAAATTTGAACCTAGGACCTCCTGGTTTCAGCCCTGGCTTTCTATCCACTGATCCACCTAGCTGCCCCTTTCTAAGATCTTTAAGTCTTTTTTATGTTTTATTTTTAAATTTATTTTAATTTTTAATTTTAAAAATATTTTTCCATGTTTACATATTTCATTTTCTTTCTCTCTCTCCTCCCAGATCAAATAAGCACTTCCATGGGGTTATACAAATGTTGTCATTTGATTTTGATATCTATTTCCATATTATTCATTTTTGCAATAAAACAATAAGACCTTTAAGTCTTGGCATGACAAGACATGACATGACATGACATGAGAAGATGAAATGACATCTACATTGGTAGGGATAGTTTGCTCACCAGAAGGTGAATATTACTTTGCATGTTTTATTTAGTGTTACAGCTTTTACTTAATCCAACACCATATGTGACTAGGACAGAGTCTTAGTTAAGCACTAGGAATATTAAGGCAAAAACAGTCCCTGTCTTCGAGAGTTTCCAATCTAATGGAAGAGACAACTTACAATTATTAAAATTAAGAGATAAAAAGAAAGCCAGCATGATCTTCAAGTCAAATCTGAGGCTGTTTGATTTCATCAGGTCTTCAAGGATGTATTTCGTTGGTTAATATTGCAACATCCTAAGGAATAATTTCCCTTCCAGTAGAATTCTATAGAAGTCCCTACAGTTCTTTTGTTTTAAGGATTAAAGCTGTTGAAGACCTGTTAAAAAGTAGTTAATCAGCTACAGTAATTAATTCATCACAGTATCTGATGACATATGACTTATTTAATATAGACCACTAATGGACTAATACTCCTTAAGAATTTCCCGAGTCCCTTTTTCCCCTTTATTTTTCTTTCTTATCCATTACCCTCTTCTTTTCTCTTACATTTTTCTTACCTTTTATTTATTTGTGTGTTTATTGGTACCTCTCCCTATCCTCCCTTTAGTTTTCCCTCTTTTGAGAACCAGGGTTTGAAAAAGGTAATTAGAATGAATTAAATGGGAGACTGGGCCAGTTAGCAAGGACTAGGTCATGTTAAGTCAACAAGCATTTGTTAAACATTGTGCTAAGTGCTATATGGAGGCATTCTTATAATGACGTGGACTTGAGGATAAGGTTGGGATGGCCCTGCAGAAGTCTGAGTTTAAAGTTACATCCTGAATCTATAAGACCATTCTTAAGAGGAAGGGATAGGTTTAGATAACTTGCAAGAATTATTCTAATTCTGTGATCTAAGGTTGTGTCAGTAGGTTGGAGTAGAAGACTCAGTAGGTAGAGGGCTAGGTAAGTAGAGGGTGAATGGATTGGTTTCAGAGACCCAGTTAAAAGGAAATTGGGATCAGGGACAGAAAATCCAGTCTCTGCAGACCAAAACTGGTGAACTGCTGTGCAAGGTAGGAGCTCGTGGGGATCCTGTGAATAGTTGCTGGGGAACTGGAATATTAAGGTGATAGTGGAACCATTTGCAAGATGGATTTCCTCTTGAGCTGATGAGTTACTGACTTCAACTGCTGACATTATCCGGGATTAGGGATAGGATTGGTTCCAGAGTTAACATTGAAAGATGTGGGAACAAAGGACCCAAGTAGATCATTTTTGTTAACTTCTTCTTATTGTCTTTCTTTCCTCCTGTTCTTCCTTTCCTTTCTCTCTTCTACTCTATCCCCTTTCCTCTAATCATTACTTTCTTCTTTTCTCTCTTTCCCTGGTTTTTTTCCCTCTTTTTTTCCTGTCCCATTTCATCTCCCCCTTCCTTCCAATGGACATAGCATGAAATGGAAAATTTTTAAAGTATATTGAGTTGATATAAATGTATATATGCATATATGTAGATATTTATGGATTCTATATATGTATATTTACATTTTGTATGTTGAATTACATATTTATGTATATATAAAGATTTGCTTATATGTAATAGAAATATGTAATATTTTAAAATATACATGTTTGTGTAAAATTTTTATAAATATATATTTTATACAAATATAATAAATGTTACATATACATTTTAGATAGAAATGTAGAAAAGTAGATAGATAGATATGGATGTTATTTTTTACCTATCATTGGGATTCAATTCTTTTTATTTCCTGGGAGGGACGGGGTCTGGTTTGTTTTCCTCAGTTTTCCAAGCTCTTCAATAACTGATTTTCATTCTTTTAAAAATATTTTAGTCTCAACTCCAGCTTAATCCTGTCCTTAAAATTTTCTCCTATCCACTAAGCGCTGCAAAATGGCAACTCATTCATCTTAACTATGCTGTTTCCAAGCAGATTTGTTTTGCTTTTTTAGGTCATAGCTGTGGTTATTTCTATTAGCCTCTATGCTGGTTTTCTTTAAATGTGAATACGTGCCATGAGTGTAAACATATAACATTTGATCTGAGTTTAAATTTGTACAAGGTAAGGGTATTTTTTAAGAAAGAAATATCAATTCATTTTACTTTTTGTCTCTAAAACCTCAAAGAAGCTAAGTTTCCATTGTCTACCTTTTCTTTATTGTTTCTATTGAGCAACTGATGTTGATGACTTTTAACAAAGGAGGTGGAGTTAGATTGTTCCACAACAATGGCATATGTGACCAGTGTTGATTAAAGTAATTTAGAAAGGAGACCAATTTATACAGGGCATATATATATATACTATGTATTTCAGTGCATCTTTGATCTCACACAGTATTCCCTCTGCTCCAGGGGTTCTTACCTTATACTCTGTGAACCCCTCTGGGTCCATTTAAGTGAGTCTGTGAACGTGGATGGAAAAAAGAAATTATGTCTTTGTTTTAATATAATTTGCTACCTTTGTAATTCCATGTATTTCATGTTATGCATTTAAAAAGATACATCTAAGAAGATTTCACTAGATTACCAAAGAGAACCACAACACACACACACACACACACACACACACACACACACACACACAAAGAATAAGAGCTTTTGCCTTAGCCCAGCATTGTCAAACTCAAATAGAAAATAAGAACCACTAAACAGTGCATCAGGATCTCTGCAGGCCACATATTGACTTAATTTTTAAAAATAATATGGTCTGTGTTTTGTTATGTTTTTATTTATTTCATTAAATGTTTCCCAGTTACATTTTAGTCTGATTCAGGTGAGACTTGAGAGTCTTTTGGGGGTTGCATGTGTGACACATGGGTTCTTGAGCATGTTTGATCCAGGTCCTCCTATAAATCCTATGTAGGGATTTCATGTAATACACCAGGAACTTTCTTCTCTAGCTAGATGATGCCACAGTGAACAGAGGTGGGGGCCTGAAGTCAGGAAGACATGTTCAAATGGAAGCTCAGAAACTTCCTAGCCGTGTGACCCTGGGCAAGTCACTTAACCTTTATTTGCCTCAGTTTCCTCCTCTATAAAATGAAGATACCAAAGCACCAACCTCGCAGGGTTGTTGTGAAATTAGAGGAGATAGAATTTGAAAAATGCCTGGCTTATGGGGCACAAATAGGTACTTAGTAAATTCTTATTATTTAGGAAAGAATTCCTTGTTATCTATTGAATGGATAGTATTGGAGTGTGAAGCCAATTGGAACCCTCTGGTTCACTGGATGTTTGGCCCACTTTGCTTTCTATTCTGTCAGCACACATTTATTATGTACTGAGAATATAAATAAAAGCCAAAAAACTGTGACCCAAGGAGCTTGTTTTCTTCTGTTAAAATTTTTTTTCTTTCCTTTTTTATTAGATAGTATATTCACTTTTTTATTAACATTTTTAAGAAGAGATTTTATTTTTTCTGATTACATGTAATAATTTTTTAACATTTGTTTTCTAAAACTTTGAGTTCTATATTCTTTCCTTTCTTTCCTTCTGTCCCTGAAACAGTAAGCAATTTGATCTAGATTATTATATATGTACGATATTGCAAAACATATTTCCAGATCAATCATGTTGTAGAAGAAAAGGAGCTCACCTTCTAAAGGGAGAGACGACATATAAATAATAATACAAGATATGTACAGAATTATCAGCATAATCTATGAAAGGAGCCATTAGCAAGGGAAAGGACTGAGAGAAGCCTCTGGCAGAAAGTGGGATTTGAACTGAGTCTTAAGGAAGCTGGGGAAGTTAAAAGAGACTGAGATGGAAAAGAAAGAAGAGAGCATTCTAGGCATGGAAGACAAGCAGAGCAAAGAGTCAGGAGGTGGAATGTCCTGTAAAAGAAACATCAAGGAGGTCAGTGACCCTGGATCTTACAGAATATGGAGTGGGGTAGTATATAGGATGACTGGCATGATAGGAGAGGGGCCAGGTTATGAATGGCTTTAAATGGCAAACGGATAATTTACACATCCCAAAACAGAGATCTACTGGAAAGTTCATTGTGTCCAAGGGACTTGCAAAGTTAGATTTTCTCCGTAGGAAAACCACTTTTGTTGAAGCTAAAAAAAGATCAAATGGAGTGAGAAAAATTGATTAAAAGACCATTGCAATAGTCTAAATGAGAGGTGATGAATTCTTTATTAGAGAGGTGGCTTTGTGAATGGAGATAAGGGGATATATACAAAAGATGTCAAGAAGGTAGAAATGGGAAGATTCGATAAAAAACTGAATAAATGAGGTGAGTATGAATGAACAGTCAGAGATGATAACAAGATTGCAATTCTGGGTGACTTTGGGAATAGTGGTCTTCTTGACAAGACAGGAGGAAAGTAGGAAGAGGGAAGGGCTTAAGGGAGGGGGGAGATAATGAATTCTGTCTTGGGTGTGTTAATTTTGAGATGCTAAGGAAACATCCAATTTTAGTTGTCTAAAAGGCAGCTAGTGACACAGTGTTAGGAAGACCAGAGTTTAAATCCAGCCTCAGACACTTCCTAACTGTGTGACTCTTGTGCAAATCATAAACCCTGTTTGTCTTAGTTCCTCATCTGTCAAATGAGCTGGAGAAGGCAATGGCAAGCTACTCTAATATTTCTGCCAAGAAAACTCTAATGCGGTTTTGAAGAGTTAGACACCATGGAAAATGGGCTGAACAACAGCAAAAGGCATTTGGTGAGGAGTGACTAGCTCAGGAGAGAGGATGGCTAGATGTGGAGATCTGTGGGAATGATCTTCATAGAGATGACAATTAAGCACATGAGAACTGACGAGACTAATTAATCAAGTGAGTCTTGAGAGGAGGAAGAGAAGAGTCCCAGAAAAGAGCCCCACAGAATACCCATCTAAGTAGACTCAGAAGGAGTGGTCAGATTGGTAAGAGAACCAGGAGAGAGCTATGTTGCAGAAATCTTGAGTGGGGAGAATATCTAGGAGGAGAAGAGTGTCCTTGAAGAGATGTGGATCAACTAGAAACTGAAAAAGGTGATTAAGATGCAGCCATTGATATCATTGGGAAATTAAGAGAGGCTAGTTTCTGTCATTCTTGTCTGATTACATCTATAGTGTATTTAATAACACAGGTGCTCATGCTACTCCCTTCAGTTCTAATCGGGGACCAGTGATGCTAGCAGAACCCTGGACTCAGTCTTACCTGAAGTTTTCTTAGGACCATTCCAGAGGCAGAGGTAGGAAGGAGAAAGAGAGAGAGAAAGGAGAGGGAGAAAGACAGAAAGACAGAGAGACAGAGAGGGCGTGAGCACATGTATGCATATTCACACACATGCATATGTGTGATGTATGTACATTTACAAATATATGTAAATTATGTAATGCACATTTATAAATATATGTAATTACACATCTTATATATGTATGTCCATCACATACATATATAAGATGTGTATATATACATGTGTGATATCCACGTGTGTATGTGTGTAAGTGTGTATACACACATACTTACAAATAAAATAGCTTCAGAGCTAAAAGAAACCTCCCAGATAATCTAGTTCAACCCTATTTCCCTGGATTTTAAAGTTAGAGAAACTGAAGTCCACATTGAGAAGTGTTTTGCTCAGTCACATGAGTAGTAAGAATTTGGAGGCAGAATAAGAACCCAGGGCCTTTAATTTCAGATCCAATACAATTCAGAGTCAATTGAAAAGTAAATAATACTGTACTGCTCTTTTAAACATTGTCGGTCCCTTTCTGTCTTTGTGTGTGTTCAGTGCTTCTTTTAATGGGGAGTAATGCTCTGATCTCATTTTAAGAAACTTCCCATTTTGTACCACTCTTTTATTAGAAGGATCAATAGAAGATAATGCCACTTTTCTTGGTGAATCCTCTAAATTAAATTTATATATTTATATGGATTTATAAGATTGTTATATTTATATATTTATAAAAAGTCATAAAATTTATATTTTTATATAATTTATATATTTTATTCAATTTATATGTTCATATATTTATAAAATATATTTATAAAATTCACATGTATTTATATAATTACATATATTTATAAATTTTATATGTTTATAAAATTTAGATACCTAAAGTTAAGAAGATGTGTTGCTTAGGATTAAATATATATTACTTTTAGGTTTTTTTAACCCTTACTTTCAGTCTTAGTAACAACTCTAAGACAGAAGGGCCAAGATAGGGCAAACAGGGTTAAGTGAGTTGCCTAGGGTCACATAGCTCAAAATCAGGCTTGGTGTTCCATCCACTGAACCACCTAACTGTCCCTGCTATTACTTGTAAAATCTTGTTTCATTGCTAGTCTTTGTTTTTACCACCTTCATTTCCATAGATATTGAAGGACCTAGTGGTACCTTGGATAGAATGGAGAGAGAGCTGGACCAGAACTTAGGAAGACATGAGTTCAAATATTATTATTTTGATTTATTAACTGTGTGATTTGGGACCAGATACTTAACTACTATTTTGTTTCAATTTCTTAAACTAGAAAATGGGATAATAATAGCACTTATCTCTTAGGGTTGTTGTGAGGATCTAATGAGATGATTTTTGTAAAGGGCTTACTTCGCAGAGTGCCTGGCACATAGTAAGCATTATATAAATGCTCTGTCTCTATCTATCTATCTATCTATCTATCTATCTATCTATCTATCTATCTATCTATCTATCTATCTTCCCTTTCCCTCCTCTCCCTCTTGAAACAAATCATAAAGAAGGGGAAAATGAGCATTGAAAAAGCATTGCATCACTCTGGGCATCTCTTGTCTACCATCCCTTCAAGAGAGGGGAATGGGTTGCTGTCCAGACTCTTTCTCTGGGCCCAGCTTGGTCTGTATAATTCCACCTTATCTGGTTGAATTCCTTTACATTTACATTGCTTTGCATGCCCCCCACCCTTATTTCATTCTGCCTGAGGTCATAGAAGTATTCAGGACTGCTATTACTTGTTAACCTCCTTCAACATCTTTAATTATTTAGGTGATCTGGAGATGATGGCATCAAGGATTATATAGACTTCTTTTGAGTAAACAATTCCAGCAAGAGATCAAGTCCTTATAATAAAGGTCTTGGTAATAGCTAGAATATTGAAATAACAGGAAAATAGATTCAAGGTACAAGTTCCTTAGGATGTTTTCCAAGCAGCATTACTTGTGCTGAACTAAATTTTTAGATCTGATTCACAGTTGAATAAACACATATATAAATACCATGTTTCTAACCAGGGCTGTAGCATTAGTCATCTATTTTTTGGGCTGGTCGATTTATTTATTTTTATTTTAATAAAAACCTTTACCTTCTGTCTTAGAGTCAATTATAGGTATCAATTCCAAGGCAGAAGAGCTAGGCAATTGGGTTTAAGTGACTTGCCCAGGGTCACACAACTAGGAAGTAGCTAAGATCATATTTGAACCAGGATTTATCCACTGAGCTACCTAGCTAGTTGCTTGATTGATTTTTTTAAACCCTTACCAAATTGGTTCTAAGGCAGAAGAGTGGTAAGGGCTAGGCAATGGGGGTTAAATGACTTGCCCAGAGTCACACAACTAGGAAGTGTCTAAGGTCATATTTGAACCCAAGACCTCCTGTCTCTATGCCTAGCTCTCAATCTATTGAGCTACCCAGATGCCCCCCTGGTCTATTTTTTAATGTGGACCCAGTAGTTACCATCAGTTGCTATTTGAGATCCTGTGGGTCAGTGGCCCTCTGCTTAAGGCCATGATATTGTTCTATGGTTATATACGTTGTTCTATTTTTCTTTTCTTTTAGTGAGGAAAGGAATTGACTTTTTTCAAGTCCAATTGACAGATAAAAGTAAGATGGTGCTATCAAAGTTCTAATTTACATATTTCCTCTGAAGGGAGGAAAGAAAATCAATTCTTTTAATAGATCAAACTAGTGTAGCTCCCTTTTTTTTAAGGTGGATGAAATTGTAGTTTGATCTTGTAATGTATTTTTGGATTTATAAGATAATGCTTGGAGGGAATAAGCGTCTGAGATATTTTAATGCAACTCTAATTGAAGTTTGTTTGCAGCACAAAGAATTAATTATGAAATTAAAGATAAAAAAACAGAGTATCTCGCCTATCTCTCTGCTTTAAATACATGGCATTGCTATGTTTCTCATCAGAAGAAAACTGATTGGAGAAGCAATTTTAAAATAACAACACATTTCGGGTGGGATTAACTTTGCATGGAGAATTATTGAGCATGCCAGATCTTGTCGACAATTGACAGTTAAGTGTTTTGCTGAAAATATCATTCTTGGATGATTTGCTGAAATTTAAATTGAATAACATTTGCTGATAAATCGAAATATAGCTTCTGAATTTTGGCATTTTAATTAATTTAGATGTGTGACCATTCACAATAGAGACTGCTTTGCTCTCTTTCAGGCAATTGCATTCAGAGGATTATTCAAATGATACACTTGAGAGTTTGGCTCTGAATAGCAGCTCAGGCTATGGTTTCCCAGCTCTTGGGCTGTGACCCTGGGAAAGGTCATTAAAGCTTTCCGGGTTTTCTTGCTTTTGCTTTAATAAGTAGAATCACAATAGTTTATTTCATTTCTGCCAGGAGAGAGATGGGAAGAAACTCAGTGTCATCTGTGAATTCTTTTCTTTCTTGGGGTCCCCTGTTTGTAAGAATGGTCTTGGAACCCAATCAGCTCCATTGACAGGAGAATATGTGCCATCTTCCATCTTTTTTTAAAGCCCTTTTCTTCTGTTTTAAAGTCATTACTGTGTATTGGATGCAAAGAGGCAGAAGAGTGGTAAGGTCTAGGCAGTGGAGATTAAGTGATTTCTCCAGGGTCACATAGCTGGGAAGTATCTGAGATCATTTTTGAACCCAGGACCTCCTGAATCTAGTTCTGACTCTCAATCCACTGAGCCACCTCCTCCCATTCTCCTTTATAAGCACTCTTGAAAACTTTGGAAAAAATATATTTTAAAAGTCATTAATTGCTACAGATACTTTCCAGATTTAAAAAAACGATTTATGATCCAGTTATCTTCCCAAAGGCACACAAGTGGTGATGTGGAATAGTAAGATAGGGAGGTGGTTAGTTTGAGTTTCATTTGTAAAGTTTCAGAAGTTTCATAAATACTGGCTCTGGGAAGAGAGAAATCTATTCAACCTCTCTGCAACTCTCTGACTCCTAATTCCAGAGAAGGTACCTGCTAGTGTTGATAAAGAGAATTTCTCACATGGAAATTTCTTGTAACAATGAGGTTATAAGGTCCATTCCCTGTCCTATGTTTCAGCACTTTGTCAGATCAGTTGTTTGAAACATATAAAGCATTTTTGTAAGAAAACAAGGCAATTAATGATGCTTCACGACTTAGCCCAGTTAACAAAAATATACTCCTCTATTTGAATTGTTGGGCAACTATGTGGCATGGTGGATGGATTGCCAGGCCTAGAGTCAAGGGGATTTATCTTCCCGAGTTCAAATCTGGCCTCAAACACTTACTAACTAGCTATGTTACACTTAGCCTCAGTTTCCTCACCTGTAAAATGAGCTGGAGAAGAAAGTGGCAAATCACTCCAGTACCTTTGCCAAGAAAATCCCAAATTGGTCATGAAGAGTTGGACTGATTGAAAAACAACTTGAACAACCATTGGACCGTAGTAGTATTTAAACTTAAATAATTGAACTCCAGCAATATTTCATTTTAGGGTTAAATGAGAAGCAACTGGACTTGGCCTTGCAATGGAGAAGGTCTGGACTCAATATGTGCCAGCAAAGTATGCAGGTGATATACCTAGGGGCTAGTGATTTGACCTTTTGGTACCCTAGGTCAGTGGTGTCAAACTCAGATGCAAATGGGGGTCCCCCAAATCATACATAAAGATCCCTGTGAACTACTGACTTTGAAAAACTACATCTTCATATTATCTGTTATATTGTACTCTTATTTTTGTGCATTTACTTTGTTAGATATTTTCCAATTACATTTTCATCTGGTTTTGACTGAAGAGTAGGGAGTGTTGTTGGCCACCTGACACCCCCCACTTTCTATGCCCAGCATCTCTGTCTTAGACAATTCTCTAAAGTTCCAGAGCTGTAGATGTGTTTTTGTGTGAGCATCTTGAGGGCAGGGAACGGTTTTTTGCCTTCCTTTGAATCCTCAGCTCTCTGCACTCTGCCTGTCATGTACTAGGTGCTTAATAAATACTTCTTGACTTGGTGGAGAGGGTTTCCACAGTTCTCCCTTTCCACCATTGTCCCACCTCCCTAAATAAAATCATTTAAAGAGATGTTTGTGGGGATGATGTTGGACTGTATTCATTCACACTCTGTGTCTGAGAACATGTGTTTTACAGGGTACCATAGAAACCATGTGGGACATGATCTGAAATTGGGGATTGACTTTTAATTAGAACATTCTCACCTTCTTGCATTTGTATGGTGAGCCATCCTTGATATGGTCTCATTGTTAATCTTTTCATTAATTCTCAATTCAATGCCCCTAAATTGCACTCTAGGTCCATAATCTGCGAAGGAACTGACAGAAGGACTTCCCCAAGGTTCCTAATTTTATTGTTATAAACTCAAACCCTTCCGGAATGCATTTGAGATAAAGAATGAGGTTATTCTTTTTATGCTTTTTGTAATATCTTTGGTATAGAATATCTCAAAATAATTTCCCCAGCAGTTCCCACATAGGAAAACTTTGGTATTATAGCAGGAAAAAAGATCTGTCTAGTTTTAGTTCCACTTTATTTGATTTTCTTAGGATCATAGCTTTAAGGTGGGAAGGAAACTAAGAGGTCATCTAGTCTAACACCCTTATTTTACAGGGGAGGAAACAAAGGTCCACAGCTAGTGAGGTGGCTTGCCCAGGGTTATTATAGCAATAATAGGGAAGGAAACAGGATCCTGACTCAGATCCTCTAAGAATTAATCGAGAACTCTCTTCCACTGGGCAACTCCACTTCTGTTATGTAGAGAAACAGATTTTGATTTTACCAAACCCAACCCAACCCCCTCCTTCCAAACAATTAGAACTATTCATTAATGAAGTGGGTACTCTCAGAAAGAAGCACGCTCTCTGGGAATGCACCCCATCCCTGCTTTACTAAAGACCAAGTCTGTGAATTAGTTGTAAAAGAGATTCTGAGTTGGTAACATTGGACAGAGCATTGAGCTTGGAGTCAGGAACACCTGAGTTTAGACCCAGCCCAAGGTACTTAGCTGTGTGACTTTGGACAAGCCACTCAAACCTTCATTTTCATCAACTTCTTCATCTGTAAAATAGGAATCATAGTAACACCTACCTTTCAGGGTTGTTAGGATCAAATGAAAAGAATATTGGTAAAAAGTGTTTAGTACAATGCCATAGCACATAGTAGGGAATACATAATTGCCTATTTCCTCCATCTCTGAGATGCTTTTTAATGTAGACTGATTTTGGTGTATCCTTTTTTTGAAGGACTGTCAAGGAAGGTGAATTAATAGGATCCTGAAACTTTTTTACTTTTCTCCCTGACTTTTTCTTTGACCTTGAAGCATTTATTCTTACATATATGAAAAGGAAAGGAGAAATCTGATATCTAATTCATTTGGCTTGTAAAGATATAGCTTTCTTTACGTTCTTAAATAGATTTTCCATGCCTCTTTTTCAATCCTTAAAGTCAGGCCAAATGGTTCTTGGATGGGCACTCATGGTTGTGACTCAGTGTGGAAAACATAGAGGTTGATGACCTGAAAGCAGAGCCTTTTCCTTTCCCCCACAGTTGTAACATATTTCTTCCTTTCATCCAACCATATTTAAAATCTCAGGTTTTGCTTTCTCTTTCAGTGGTCACCGATACTGCTTTCTCTCTATAGCCCCTTGTTCTCCTTAGATTCCATATATGATGTAATTTTTAAAAATGTTATAGAAGAAAAAATATTTTCTCATTTTTTCTAGTACCTCAGTCCATTTCTTAACCACTACACCTTTTTAGCCCCAAAACTCATCTCTCCTGAGTGATTGGTGGTGGGAGGCTTTAAGTGATCTTATAACACCCTCTCCCTTAAAGAGTTTCTAAAAAGTGGAATAATAAGTATGTTAACATAGGCATGTGCTCCTTTAAATTCAGCACAGATTTTTTTTCCCTCCTGAAGTCTGTAGGTTTCGACAGCTTGACTGAATTCTCACTGGTTACTTAAAGGTATTTTTTTCCTGGTTAATACATTTCTCTTTTAATATCACTGTACTGCTTGAGCACAGTCTGGTATTGCTCTATCCCTTAAATGCTTAGCTGGGAATTCTAGCCTGGGCTAGATAATTCTTATGTGAGTCTTTACTGTGCTTCTGTGCTCATGGGGAGCCCTTTTGTTGCATCATTTTGACCATGTAATCAGAAGCAGAAAATGACACATTTTGAGGTAAAATAGTATATAAAATAGTATTAAAGTATGTAAGGCAATCCACTTTTGGCGTCTTTCTTGGGAAAGCAATTGTTGTGAATCATAAGCACTAGATCTACCCACCTTCATGATTATTCATACATCTTCACATCTCTGATTTTCTTGACTATTTAATATCAGGAAACGGAATAACAGTGACTTCTCTGGAATATGCCTTATTAGTATTCCTTTATTTTGACATTTATGGAGGAATGGAAGAAACTACACTATCATATATGCAGTAGATATTGGTAATTATAATAATAAGAGCATTTATATAGGGCTTTAAAGTTCACAAAGTGTTTTAGATATGTTATCTCATTTGATTCTCACAACTCACTACCCATGAGGTAGGTGCTATTATTATTCCCATTTTATACATTAGGAAACAGAATAAGAGAGAGTAAGTGATTTGTTCAGGGTCATAAAACTATTAAATAACTGAACCAAGACTTGAACTCAGGTTTTCTCACCCTTGGCAGTAGTTAGAGCCCAGGGTTGGAGTGAGGAAGACCACCCCCCTAAGTTCAAATCTGTCCTCAAACACTAGTTGTGTGATCTACGCAAGTCACGTAACCCTGTTTTTCCCAGTTTCCTGAAGTGTCAAATGAGCTGGAGAAGGAAACAGCAAACTACTCCAGTATCTTTTTCAAGAAAACCCCAAGTGGGATCATGAAGAGTCAGATAGGACTGAAAGATGACCGAACCTCAACTTCTAATCCTTGGGTTATAGCACTGTCCACTTCTGTTCACCCACCTAATAAACTTTGCTTTAGACTGTTAACATACCTAAAAATACATGAGATCTAACTTTATTAGTGAATGAGGAAATATAGTAAAAATGAATTGGTGATAGAGAGTTGGAATCTTTTTGGAACATGGTAGTGAATGTGGGCTTTGTGGATTGGAGGCAACTTAAAATGTTACTTCTTTATGGTGATAGTGGAGGAAGAGGAGGAGGAAGAGAAGAAAACTGTTCAGCAGGTTCACATGTGACGTTAGGAGAGAGAAAGTCACAGTCTCCAGAAAAGAAGTTGATTTTTAACCTCATACCCCCTTTTCAACTCAAGTCAAGTGTTCAGTTTGGGGAAGAAATTGCTGCTTCAGTAACTTTGAAGGAATTAAAAACTGAATGTTCTTTTCATCTTTTTTTTTTTTTGGTTATAGCTTTACATTTACATGAGAGAATTAAGTCCCCCCTCTTTTTTTTAAAACAAAAACTCTTCACAATATGTTAGCATTTTTGTTTTTTCATACTTAGAGATTTACAACAGTAAAATGGAAAACTTTTCCAAAATGTCCAGATGATCTTAATATTTAAATCACAATGATACAGTAAGCATTCTTTTAATCTTGTTTTTTTAATGAATATAATAAAACATGTATCCATTTCCAGCATCAAAATAGGTAGATGGCATTTGGTATCACTCTAAATGAAAGCAGTGCCAATGAAAGATGCTTTTTTCTCCCTCTATTAGCTTTGAGGGTTTTGTTGATGTTATTGACATGGTCCTGTGATTTCAGATCAAAATCACTTTTGAGGGCTTTATCAATTTTGTACTCCTCCACCTCTTCAGAGGTTGAAAAGTTCTTTACTAGGACTGTAAGTAGGAGGACCAACCAAAACCAAAAGCAAGTTATACTTCTTCCTTCTAAGACTTTATGCTTATTAATGGCTATTTCTATTTTAATGGCTTCTTGAATTTGGCTATATACATTTTTATTTCAATATAACTAATGTCTTTTGTAATCCTATTTATTTTAACTTTATGCACTTAAAAAGCATGATTTGAACAAGTGGTCCAAAGGCTTTCACTAAGTCTTCTAAAGGGTTCTCTGACACAAAAATGGTGAAGAACTCCCGCTTTATGTTCTGCGATTCTGCTCTATTCATCTTTGCCACTTTCTTTTTGACTGTTTTCCTTACAAGAGTTTCAGTTTGATGGGACGGATTGAGAATTTTTCAGTACTATTCAAATCTAGCAATAATGCCCAACCTTCTTGGTCCATTTTTGGAAAGATGTGGTCATAGATTGTATTACTGGAGGGAAACTTAGCAGTTATTGAATCTGATTCCTTCTTATTATAGAGGATAAAATGACTCCCAGACAGATGAAATTCACTTCACCGTGATCGATCACATGAATAGAAAGTAGCAGAAATTGGATTTGAACCAGGACTTCTGATTCCAGATTTATTCTTCTTTCCTACCAGTTTCAGGCTAAAACTTTCCTACTATATCATGACACCACCTTCAATATTTTTTTTCAGTCTATGCTGATAGACTGACTTTTGGATAGGATGATATTTATGATTATCTTGTCGGCTTCAGGGTTCAATTTTAAGAAAAATTTTGCACTCTTTTCCTATATCTTTCCAATCAATATTTCTCTTCTCCCCATATATCCCAAAGTGAAACTTTGCTTGCCACTTGATCAATAAATCAACCATTCAACATTTATTAAGCCTCTCTTATATGTATAGGATGTACAAAAAAACCAAGGCAAAAGACAATTTCTGCCCTTGAGAAACTTAGAATCTAATTGGGGGAGATGACATGTAAACAAATATGTACTAATGCAAACCTTGCATCAGATAAAGAAGATATTAACAGAGGAAAGATATTAGAATTAAGGAGAGTTGGGGAAGGCTTCCAAAAAAAAGATGGGATTTTGTTTGGACCTTAAAGGAAGTTGGGATGATGGGGTCAGCAGACAGAGTGACAGAGGGAGAGTATTCTCCTAGGACTCTTCTGAGAACCTCAAATCTGAGAAATATGTTCAAGCCAATATATTTTTGGATGAGAAAAGCTTGACACCTTGTCTGTGTCAAATATCATTTTTATCTTAACAGGAGTTTTATCTTTCCATTCATATCATAGACTTGGACCTGGGACCTCAGAGTCCATCTAGACTAACCATCCCAATGTCTATAGTGGAAGAATCCATTTCAACACCATTTATTAAATCTCTACTGTGTACCAGGCTCTTTGAGAGTTGATGAGGATTGAAGTGGGTAAATAGACAATGGGGAGATAAGTACTGGGAGAAGGGGAATGATGGAAGAATGCAGGAGTGAGTTAATTAATTGCCAAAACACTTAAAACACAAAGGAATCACACCCACTCCCACAAGTAATGGACAGGGCTTGGGGAATGAATAGTGACCACACTGGGGGAATGGCAGTTGAGACCAACTGTCCTTCTAACTCTAAACAGGGATTAAATTACACTATAGTGGGTCCTCTGGATTGTGGAGAAGGAAACAAAGAGGCAGTTATAAAAACAAGTTTAATGAAGTTAGGAAAAGGGAAATGGGAGAGATATTGACTAATCTAACAAAGAGAACTCAACCAACTGTCAGAATGGGGGTTTGGCTGGTTTCTTTCTAACTCTAGCACAGACAGACAGGCAGGCAGTCTGGCTGGAACAGGAGGGGCTGCTAAGGGGCTTTGGAGACAAGGGGATTCTCATACTACAGGAGATACTGATCCAAGTTGAATCTTTGATAGTAAGGTAACTGGAACAAATCGTTGGTCAGCCAGTAAAATCCACAAGACTAAGGAGAAAGGCCCTCTGCAATTGGTCCACCTAATTGCAATGGCTTAACCTTTCCGCAGCCTAGGCACTTGCTCCTTGTTCTCACCCAAGATCTCCAAAGGTTTCAGGTTACAGACAGTTAGCTAGACCACAGCTGCTAAGCTCCTTCTTCTGGCCTTGACAACTCACTCCAACACCTTCTCTAGCTCCTGATGCATTCTATAAAGCAGGGGTCGGCAACCTTTTTGGACGTGAGAGCCATAAACACCACATTTTTAAAAATGTAATTTCGTGAGAGCCGTACAGTGCTCACAGTGCTCACTCCTGTAACAGCGCCTGAAAAAACATTGACTTTATGGCTCCTGCAGAAAGAGCCATACGTTGCTGACCCCTGCTATAAAGAATGTCCATGTCTGCCACTCAAGATCTTACCTCTAGCTGCCTGTGCATTTCTACATATGTATCTTATCTATCTATATTCTATCTTATAAATTTGCCTATAACAGGATACAAAGACTATAAATGAACAAATAAGTGAGCAAATAAATAATTAAATAAAGAAGAAAGAACAAATGAGCAAGTCCCTGTTTCAAGAACTCTGCTTATTAGGAGGGAATAATGTATACACAGAAAAGTAGAACATTTGATAATGATTTCCTGTTTGTGGCATATGCTGGATATATAAACACAGACAAGCAAAACTTTGTCCTTTGTCCTTGACTTTGCCCTTAGGAGCTTTTATGTCTAATTGGGGGGAGGACCACAGATAGATGGGAGTTGGTGAGAGAATAGGAGGAGGAGAGTGCTTCACCCATAGGCATGGTTAGAAACTGGTACTTAGTGTCTGGGATGTAAGGTAGAGGCTTGATTCTAGGTAAGATAAAGAAGAAATTCATCTTAGGGAAGAGTTTTATTTCTTTGTGGCAGCACTTCTGGGCATATATTTTTGGGCTTTCCCCATATCTTTTCAGTCGATCACCTTGGCTACTGCCTATTCTATTTCCCCTTAAGAGTCCTGTGGTTACCACATATGGGAAAGCATGGCTTATAAAATGGGGATGTAGGAAACAAAAACCAAAAAGTTGTTTAAATAGGAGACATCTGCAACAAGTGTGAGGTACAATTAGTCTGCAAATGAAATTAAATGACTGACTTTTAAAGGGTCTTTGATGATTTCTTGTTTTTTGTTTTTAAGTCATTAATCCTATGACTCTTTAGTGGCTCTCCTCAACCCTGTGCAACACGTGCCAGGCCCTTCTCTCCTCCATCTATCTCCCAAAGTCTGTCCAAGTTCATTATTTCCAAGAAACTATCTATTCATCTCCTTCTCTGCCATCTCCTTCTCTTTTTGCCATCAATCTCTCCCAACATCAGGTTTTTTTTTTTTCAGTGAGGCCAGTCTTCTCATTATGTGGCCAAAGGATGTAAGTATTTATCTTCCATAATAGCAATAGCTTATTTACCTGAAAGAGTTTATTGGAAGCTTATAAGCATATTCTTCTATCTGCCTTCTTATGAGCACTAGCATGACTGAAGAAAATAGATCAGATACAAATGAGCCCATTACATAATGATGTTTCTCTTTGTTGATGATTGACTGGATTGGATAGAATGCCAATAGAATGACTCTACTCATCCTGTTGTTGCAGATTTACCTTAGGGCTGTCTTTAACTTTGCTGAGTGGTCAGGCATGCTCAAAAGTTTCCAGAAGTTATTTGTCAGGGTTGCCTTTTTTTTTTTTTTGAGCCCTCCTTCTTAAAGTTATAGGTATATCTCATCTTACTTAATTACTCTGGTTTTGTGAATTCTTTGAATTACATGCTTTTTCTACTAATGCTATTTGCGCCTATCTACCTACTCTTACTCCTCTTCTTGTTTTCCTATAAATTATTCAATGGGGGCCATTCAAAATGTTGGTTTCCTTCCTCTAGTTTGTTGTTGTTGTTTTTCTTCTTCCTCTTCCTCCTCCTTTTCCTTTTCCCTCCCTCCCTCCCTTCCCCCTCTCTTAAATTATTATTGATTTATTTTTAACATTCTTTTCTTTTTAAATTGAGTTCCAAATTCTCGTCTTCTCTCTCACCCTTCTCCCATCCACTGAGATAGGAAGCAAAGTGATATCAATTATACAGGTGAAATTATGCAAAATATATTGCCATGTTAACCATATCACACAAAAAGAAAGCAATAAAATTTTATTTAAATTTGCATTCAAAGTTTATCAGTTCTCTCTCTGGAGGTGGATAGCATTTTTTTCATCATGAGTTCTTTGGAATTATTTTAGATTATTGTATTGATCAGAGTAGCTTAGTCTTTCATAGTTGATAATCATTATGGCATTTGTGTTTCTATGCATAGTAATGTTCTGGTTCTTTTCACTTCACCTTTGCATCAGTTCATATAAGCCTTTAAAGGTTTGTTTGTTTTTCCTGAAACTACTCCCTTTTTCATATCTACAAGCACAATAGTGCTCCATCACAATCACATGCCACAATTTGTTCAATTGTTCCCCAATGAACATCTCCCTCAATTTTCAATTTTTTGCCACTACAAAAAACCTGCTTTTCCACTTAAAAAAATCTCTTTGGAGTGCAGACCTGGTAGTGGCATTGCTGGGCAAAAAGGCTATGCCTAGTTTTATAGACCTCTGGGTTAATTTCCAAAGTGTTCTCTAATAGTTCACAACTAATAAACAACAGTTTATTAGTGTACCTATTTTTCCTCATCTCAGATAGCATTTGTCATTTTTGATAGATGTGAGGTGGCCCTTCAGAATTATTTTAATTTTCATTTCTCTAATCAACAGGGACTTAGAACATGATATTTTGAATCCTGGTTTCTAATCCATTCTGTTATCTGCATCCATTTTATGGGTGAGCTCATCTCTTTCACATTCATAGTTATGATTATTCATTGTGCATTTCTCTGTATCCTATTTTCTTCTGTTTATCTTTCTCCCTTTTTTTTATCCACTCCCTCAATATCCTTTGTCTCCTTCTGCTCCCATTTCCCTTTTCTAGTTTTTTTGATGTTACAGATTTATTGATGGAAACCAAAGGCTATCATTCACTTATCTCTTATTCCGGTAAAGACCTGGGCATGACACCCTCCTTGTATTTATTTCACCATTACCCTGTGATACTCCTTATAGGTGGCTCTTACTAGAGGACATAGTCTTTCATGAACTGAAGCCATACAGCATCACTAGAAGATTAAAAAATTGACCCTTTTCTTCAGGGAAAAGTTTGGGATCATGAAATATCTGGCCTAATTTCTCAGAGGTAATCCAGGCCATTCTCTCTTGTTTATTTTTGGGCACTACTCATTGTTCATGCCTAGTATGTCTAAGATTTGCATTATAAAAAACTGCCTTATGAATTGTCTATTCAACATATCACAACCTATATCAATAATTTTTAACTGGGAGTTCCCATCTCTCAATATAGCTGATTTCTTTGTAATCCTAAGGTTTTTATTGTATACTTTAAAAGACATTTTGAGAAGGGCACATCCATATGCACCTCAACACAGCCAAAGAGGGGTTCATGATGAAAAAAAAAGGTTAAGGATCCCTGGAGAGTGGATCCATCCTCAATTCAGACTCTGCGCTGGATGTCCTTTATGACTCTGACAGGCACCTTTAGCAAATAAGTATCTCTGCTTTATGTCTTGTTTCATATTAATGAGAAGATGATTGAAATGTTTCTCCATCTTTCAAGGAATCTTAAATAATTCTGACATATGCTTGGGAGATACCTTGTTTGGAGAGCCTTTGCTTGAGCTGTTTGCTTTACTGAATTTAAAGACTTGCTTTCTAGTCAACAAAACATAAGTGTAATATGGGCTCTTGCCTTCATCAATTGTGAGACCATAAAAATGTCTGTTGTATGATATTGTTTATAAAATACTTCTTCTACTTATACCTTCTTTCACAATGCCTGTAATGCATGTAAATAGAATATTTATTATTTCCTTTTTTTTTTTTTTGAGACTGGGCCTCCTTATCATCTAGTCTCAAAGTGCAATTCCCATAAATATTCATAAATCCAATCCCCACTGCTAATCTGTTTCATTACTGAACTAGGTTGGTTTGCCCCCTTCTTAGGCAGCTTCCAGCTCTCTGGGAATACCACATTGCAATTGGATTTAGTTTAGCAACTGATCAGTTTATCTTTCTGTAGCTCAGAACTCCTGAACTCAAGCAATCCTCCAGTCTTAGTCTCCCAAGTAGCTGATTTTATAGATATTCACCACCATTGATAATATGGAAAATATTTTTGTAACAAAGGTAAATCTTAGGGGGCAGCTGGGTGGCTCAATGAATTGAGAACCCAACCTTAGAGATGGGAGGTCCTTGGTTAAAATCTGGCCTCAGACACTTCCTGGCTGTGTGACTCTGGGCAAGTCACTTAACCCCCATTGCCTAGCCCTTTCCACTTTTCTGTCTTGGAACCAATACATAGTATTGAGTCTAAGATGAAAAGGTAAAGGTTTAAAAAATAAAGCAAAAATACAAAAAACAAAGGTAAATCTTGCATGTAGGCATATTAATGTTCTCTCTGTGCCTTTTTTGGCAGGGATGGGGGAGAGGAGAGTGTAATAAGGCAAGTTTGGTTTTTTTTTTGAGCAAGCCTTCAATGTCTCCCTCTCTTCCTTTAGAGTAAGTCCCTCCATGTTCTCAAAATTGGGCAGCCTCCACCACCTAACATTGCTAGTTGCAAAAATATATCATTAGATGAAAGGGCCCCAGGGGCATTTAGTACCATAGGAACAATGTTTCTATATACAAAGTGGGGAATATGGTAACCATTGAGCAGACCAGTGGCTTTTAGAGACAATGCATTTTGCATTGTTAGAGATAATCATTGGAAATAGCGTGAAATTTTATGATGATTTAGGATCATAAAGCTAGAAGGGACCTCAGAGATTATGTAGTTCAACTCCCTCATTTTTCAGATGAGGAAACTGAGGTTATTTTTTGCCCAAAGCCACAAAATCAGTGTCAAAAGTGGGTGAGGTTCTCTGATAGGTTGGACAATTACATATTAATTAAATATGTAACATCACAAAATTTGATCATAATATATTAATTTAAATCATAGAAATTTGAATACGTTAAAATTTATATAAAATTAGTGATTAGGACAACATGATGTTGAATGTCCTGATTCTGAGACTTTCTGGTTGGGAGACCTTGGAAAAGTGTTGTACTGGGGCAGCTAGGTAGCTGAGTGGATAGAATGCTAGCCTTCAAGTTAGGAGGATCTGGGTTCAAATTTGTCCTTAGGTGCTGCTTAGCTGTTTGATCCTGGATAAGTCACTTAACCCCAATTGCCTAGGCTTAGAACTGATTCTAAGACAAAAGGTAAGGGTTGGAAAAGAAAAGAAAAGTTTGGTACTACTATTCAATGGTGGGGAGAAAATAAGCCTGAGTTATTGGTACTAGATCACTTCCAATAAAGTTGCCTCCAAAAAAGGAAAGAAAAGAATGTCAATGAAACATTTGAAACTACATAGAAGAAAAAAAATTCTTAAGTCACAAACAGAGCAATTGTTATTGCAATGTTAAATTTAAAATAAAATTACTCATTTAATTTATATTTATTTTAATATATTTAAATTGTATTTATTTTAATGTATAATTTATTATATTAGTACTATAATATATAAATTTATGTAACTTATTCTGTTATACTATAAAATAAATAATATATAATAAATCTATAAATAATATAAATACTGTTAGAAACCCAGCTTTTACAAGACATAGACTACATTTATGTCCAAGGCTAACACCCTTTTAGTTCAAATTCAATATTGAGGTGAAATGAGGTATACTTGCAGATAATTTTTTTTAATTTAACTTTGACCTAACAAACATTTGCAACAAAAATATATTAGTACTTTGTTTTTCTGGACGTAGGCCCCCAACCCTCTCCATCTGGAAACATGTCCAGTCAGAGGCATCAAGGTATGGCAATTCATGTGGTCTTAGCCATCACCCAGTGTGAGAAATCCTGACTGCATACAGTTGTGATTTTTTATGCCCCTAAATGACTAGGAATCTGCAGTCAGGAAAGTTGAGGACAGTCAGAGCTGGGAGGGAGGGGGTTGGGAAAGCTATATCTTATTTGGGTAAAGCTTCTCCATATTGTGGATGAGAAGAAAGAAGCTATGTCAGGGAAATGCTGAATCTTTCACAATTTAAATAAAGTACACAGCAGGGATTTGTGATCACCTGTATAATTGCTTTCCCCTCTTTGTATCCTGAAATCTTCATATATATTGATGATTAAGCTCATAATAAAAAAACACCATATTTTAAAAGTTTAAGTGTCAGTGGGGAAGGGAGACGGTTGGAAGGGAGGGGAAAATTTTTTTTAATTAAAAAAATTTTAATGTCATCTAACCATTCTCTCAGTGGTTTCATTTGTATTCAGCATTCCTTTTGGGCAACCTTCCCACTTTGCCACTTACAGGTTGCAGGTTGGGTTCCTGGAAGGGAGATGACTATGTAGCTTGGATCTCCTGAATTCTTTTTAATACTCATCCAGTAGACACAATGGTAGAGAGGTGGTACAGTGGTTAGAGTCCTAGATCTGGTGTCAGGAAGACCTGAGTTCAAATGTGACCTCAGATACTTATTATTTGTGTGACCCTGGACAAGTCACTTAACCTGGTTGTCTCATTTCCCTACTCTGTCAAATGAGCTAGAGAAGGAAATGGCTAATCACTAGTATTTTTGCCAAGAAAAGCTCCTATAGAATTATGAAGAATTGGAAACAACTGAAACAATTAAATAACAAGAAGACATGATTAGTTTAATGCAAAAGCAAGAAGATTTTATAGTAAGAACAATAGCCATACAATACTCTCCCTATACATCTGGGACATACTGTCCCACAAATAAACACCAAGTCACTGGGAAGAATCTGAACTCCCTGACTCCAAAATTTTTAGTAGCCCTACTCTTGACATCAAGGGTAGTTCTTTCTTGACTCCATAGTCAAATATTTATAGCAAGAGGATATTCACAGGTTATTCACTTTCTTTGAATAATTCTAAAAGGTTTTCTGGAATTATCATACCAATTATAGCTCTACCACCAGCACACCACCACAATTACTACTGCTGGCTAAAATTTATATAGTACTTACTTACATGTGCTAAGCATCGTGCTAAGTACTTTACAAATTTTGTCTTATTTGATCCTCACCAACAACTCTAGGAGTTGGGGCTATTATTATCCTCATTCTACAAATGAGGAAACTGAAGCAAATGGAGGTTAGGTGACTTGCCCAGGGTCATTCATAGCTAATAAGTACCAAAACTCAGGTCTTCATCACTCCAGGTCCAGCACTCTATCCACTGTGCCATCTAGCTGCCTACTACCAGTGTATTAGGTTGCTTGTCTTCCTTCAGCTTCTCCAGCATTCATTGACTATTTCTGTCTTTTATCATCTTTGCCAGTTTGTTGTCAACCATTTGTTCTTTGCCTTTTGACTAAACTGGTGGCTTCTTTGAAAAAGAAATTAAGGTCATGTTGCTCCATGTTGCCATTAGACTTTAGTTGTGCCATTGAAAGCCTTTAATTCACTGAGACACTTTTTTCTTAGTGGTTCAATGTCTTACACAATAGTAGATTTTCTTCAGGCTGGACTCAGTGGTAATTCGCACAAATTAAGCTTCTCTGATTTCTCATTTATTAGAGATCTCAGGATATAAATTAGTAAAATTAGATGTAAAATATTAACATTTCTCAGAGAATCAGAGAATTTTAGTTCAGGAAGAGACCTTAGAGATTATTTAGTTTAATTCTTTCCCTTTATGCATGAGGAAATTCAGGATAGAAAGGTTAGCAGAATTCCTTAAAATCACATGACTAGCTTGCCCAGATTAGAACTAGTATTGCCTCCTTGACCTTTTCATTTCCAAGCCATTTCTTGACTGTTCAGGAAAGCCAAGCTATATTTCTTCATCATGTTTCATGATGAATTAATATCTTGATGTTAAGTATATGATCTTTGATTGAAATAAACTATAGTTTCACTGGGTTATCCTGAGGAAAAATAAGGTGGAGGGGAAATAGATCTGTTCTACATTCCAGAATTTCCTGGATTTTTCTCTCCCACCCCCACCCCCATTTCCTTTGTTTCTAGTATTTATTCAATTAATAAGGATTTCTTTAGTATCTACTTCTCACCATCCACTCATTGGTGATCACATCAGACATTTATTAAGCACTTAACTTTTTGTCAGAAACTGTATGAATGGGTAGAGATTCAAATAAAAACAAAAGCAATCCCTTCTTCAAGTAGTATACATTATGTAGAGAATAGAATCATATTGTAAACAGAGGTTAAGGGACTTTTTGAAGTCTCTAACTGTAAGCAAGTAGTAGAAAAAGATTTGAACCACATCTTTGGACTTCAAATTCATTACTCTTTCTGTTTCATCACTGGTACTGACAATGTAATGTGCTATAGGGAATAAGAAAGAGATGTAGATTTTCAGTACTTGACTTTCTACATCTTTTCCTGAATTTTGAGATAAGGGGGGCATATAGGTTATAAAATGTCACCTTAACTTTTATTTTTGTTTTGTGTTGAAAGCTGTAGACATGTAAATCTAGAAAATGAAATAGGGGTGATTCTTTAAATCATGTAGTATTTAAAAGTAAACAAAAGCATTTTCTTTAAACACTATCTTGCTTGAAAGATGCAACTTTCCTCTTTTCTTAATATATCACTTTGGTACCAGATTAAGAGTTGATATTTATATGGTAGGTGAAGCTTGGCCAAGCATTTAATCACGAAGATTCATTTGATCCTTTCAACAATCCTGTGATTCAGAGCAAGTCTTATTAGTCCCATATTATAGATGAGGAAACTTAGGGTGACCATTGGTATGGTAATTTTCTTCCTTGACAGAGCTAGGAATCAAATCCAGATATTATGACTTTAGGTCGAGTATCCTTCACTCTCCTCTTCCTCCCTTCCTCCCTCCCCACCTCTCTCTCTCTCTCTCTCTCTCTCTCTCTCTATATATATATATATATATATATCCCCTTACCTTCCATCTTAGAATCAATACTGTGTTTTGGTTCCAAGGCAGAAGAGTGGTAAGGGCTAGACAGTAGACATCAAATGACTAGTCCAGGGTGACACAGTTAGGAAGTGTCTGAGGCCAAATTTGAACCTAGGACCTCCCATCTCTAGCCCTTACTCTCAATCCACTGAATCACCCAGCTGCCCCCTCCTTTGCTCTTTATACGATGTTTCTTCCTAATTCGTGACACTCAATAGACACCTTACATTAGAAGTGCTATGTTTTCACAGCAAAGAAGGTGCAAATCCATTAGGAACAAGCACTACTGAGTAGGCAAGAATGTGTCACATGTACAAGTTGATTCTGTCATCATAACACAAGCTCCTTTAGAGTGGAGTTGTTTCACTTTTTTCTTTGATCTTCAGAATTTCAGCACATAGTAGTCACTTAATGTTTTGTTGATTGGTGGACCTGTGTGAGGGGAGACAAACTGATGTATGCTTAAAAAGAAATAGGACCAGTTCTCTTTTTTGCTAGGTTTTCATGATACTGTTTTCTTGGTGGTGTTGGGAAACTGAGTGTATTAAGAGCAGACAAATTCTTGTGTTTTCTTAGCCTAGTTATTTGGGAAATGCAGGTCTAAGAATTTTGCAAAATTTCCTCCTCTTGAAGTTGCATCAAGAATATAGAAAAATTCTTCCTTTCTAAGGGCAACTTAATGTGTCTTTCAGACAGTTAAATTACCATCAGGAAATTTTTTTGCTTTATAGGTATTCCCATGACCATTTATTTTATAATAAAGGAAGGAATGAAAATCTAGGCATGGAATATTGTATAGTATCACAGATTTAGGACACAAAAGGAATTTTTGAGATTTCCCAGTGCAAGGGTTTTTAATTTATGGTCCATGAACTTAATTAAAAAAATATTTTGGTAGTATAATTGTTTTTTATCATCCCTGTGTATTTTCCCCTGCATTTAAAAACCTTCAAAGAAGGGGTATATGGATTTCACCAGAAAGTCAAAGGGATGTATTAACACTAAAATAGTTAAAAAATCCTTTGTCTAAGAGAGTAAGGGCCAAAAGGATCCCAGGTTGAATAGACAGAAGCACATTTGAAGGGTATAGCATACCTACTAAGGTATATTCTAATGTCTCAAAAAATGGGCATTTTATGCTTCATTGAAAAGAAATAAACTTGTTATTTTTTAAGTTAAATTTTAGTTCCTTTAACTTGACTAGTAAGTTAGCAAGCCAAGAAATATTTACCATGTGCTTACTATGTGCCTGGCATGGTGCCAAGTGCTGGAGAATAATATCTTGTATGATTGAGTACTATTCAATAAAAGTTCCCATTTAAAAAAATGCCTTGGATGCACACTCTAATGAAATGTATTGTACACACCTCTATGGGGAAAGTAAGTGGTACAGTTCTGAGCCCTGGTCTAAATTCCAGATCTTTTTTCTTTAAACCAGGGCTGAGGGAACAAAGAAATATGTATCTGAGGAGCACTTTTCATTGTAACAAATGTGTATTCAGAAGCTACCAAGCATTTGACATCTCAGGAAAATAGAAAATATGAAAGAAATTTGTGATGTGGTCCCTGTCATCCAGGAGGATTTTAGGACCCCCAAAGCCTATTAGGAATTTTCGAAGCTTCAGTAACAGACTAGAAGTCTGACTTTCCTGTGGATGATAACTTTGAAGGCAGCCTCATGCTCTGATGCTGAGCTATGTGTGTTGGCCCCATGTATTATGGCGACTTTAGGACTTTGGAAAAAGTTGAAAAACATTAAATGTATATCATTTAAAGTGGAGGGCCCAAAGTGGCATGCTTGATGTCTTACAATAAGCTCCTGGGTGTGATGAAATGTTTTTAAAGAGATCATAAGTGTTCGATTCAATATAGAAAATGAAAAATAAATGGTAGGGTTGCAGTGGACCATTTAGAGATGCTGTGACTAATTGCAAGAAAAATGTTAGAGCCACTGACAGCCTAGGGAAAATTTAGAAAAATGGCCTATTTAGAGAGAGGCCTGGTGGGACTGTGATCTGATGGTTAGGTTGGAATGGGATCCAAGGGCTTGACTCTGTTCTTTCATATATTTTCCTCTAGGGCTATATGCCCCCTCTCTGTTTTCTTGGATGTAAATTATTATTTCCTTTATCCTATAGAGGGTTTGATTCTGATTAAAAAATCCTGCCTCATGGCTCTACAGTCATATAGCAAAACACAATTTCTTTTTCACAATTTCCCATCTCATTTTTATGTCTCCTCCATTTTATATTTTTTCCTGACTTGGTAGGAAAGAGAAATGCCCACAAAGACTAGGTAAGGAAACCACATCATTGCTGTCTTAAGAATTGCCTTCTTAAAAATTATCTTCTCTCAGCCTATTTTGTTTTTCTACCCTGCTAATCTCAAATATAACAATCTTCTCCATGGTAATTAAATATGATATTACAAGCAGAGGAATTTAACTTCAGGTGAAAAATAAATGTGAGAGTTGATGAACCTTATATAACAAACACTTGCATTATATGCAACTGTCACATAAAATTAAGAGGAAATACTTTAAGTAGAGATGACCTTAACGAGGAGGATGTTTGCCACCTTTACTCTCTGGATCTCAGTGCCTTGGAGTCCTTTTGGATGAGAATATGCCCAAGGTACTTTAAAGAATTTCAGTGGCACATTGCCACCTTGTGGCCATGAGTTTCCCTCTTTATTTTTTAACAGAAAAGGCAAATTGAAAAAAGAAATTCCAACTTTGTAATAATCTTCAAGTACCTTGAGCTAACGTGAATTTTTATGTCTTGTATAGTGAGTGCTTTTATTTAAAGTAAGCATATCCACAACACCAATGGAGTTAATATTTGGGTATATGTTGAGTATATAGGTCAGAATTGCCTTTTTTAAAATATCTATCTGCTTATGCATTTGTGTACCTGAAAGAATGTTTCTCCTTAATACATAAGGAAATATGCTTTTGTTCAATCATGGAAGTTTTTGCCTTAAAAACTCAGCAACAATTAAAAAATGTTGTTTGTCTGTATCTGTGATTTTATCAGGTTATAGAACTCTGTGATGAAGAAATTCCATTAACTAATGCAGATCAACTATTTTGCAATTTATAGTCTTAGTGAGTTTCATAGAACACAGAGAGTAAATGATTTGTTCAGGGTCAAAAATTTCAGTCTTGGACTGACATCTTGCTGACTCTGAGAGGCATTCTTTATCAATTTTACATTCATTTATACATTCTTGTTTGGTTATTGTTCTTGGTATATGAAGAGGACCAAAATGACATCACTATGCCAGGGTCAATATAAGGTGTGTCAGACTATGGCTGAGCAGACCAGTGCAAAAATGTACCACAGGTTGGGCACAGAGAGCCTGTAGGAACATTTGGGATGGAGATGACTCTAAGCATCTCACATTTCTTTTGAGTTATGGCAGTTTTGCTTTGCTCATAGAGCACAGTACCTTCTTTAATGCCAGAATGCCAAGCTGGACACACCTGAGTCAATCTCTCCTGTGTCACACAGTTGATACCAAAGTTCTTCAGAGACCTGGAGAATGTAATACATTTGGAACTTGACAAGTTCTTAAAGACTTTTGGTCAAGTACAATTAATCATCTTATAGTTGAAGAAACCGAGGCAAAAAAGCTAAGGAATTTGCTTAGGGTTTAAGGTAGGATTTGAACCAAGTCTTCTAGAATCTGAGTCCAGTACTATATCTCTTATAGGTGTCATTAAAGTAAACATAGCTAGTAATGTGACAGGAGGAAATATATTTGTTTAAAAAATTACATTTTTGAAAGGTGAGAAACTGAGGCTTAAGTGAAATGATTTGCTCAGTCATATAACTAATAAATGTGAGAGAGATCTAACCCTAGATGTGTTTTGATTCTAAGTCCAGCATTCTTAGGCTGTCTCTTTTTTCAAGTTTCTTTAATTTTAATTTTGAATATTTTCCCATAGTTACATATTTTATGTTCTTTCCCTCTCTCCCAAACTCCCTTAGCACCCCCCCCCCTTAGCCGATGCACAATTCCACTGGGTTTTAAATGCATCATTGATTAAGACCTAATTCCATATTTTTGATAGTTGGACTAGAGTTATCATTTAGTGTCTACATCCCCAATAATATCCCCATCAGCCCATGTGTTCAAGTAGTTGTTTTTCTTCTGTATTTCTTCTCCCACAGTTCTTCCTCTGAATGTGGCTAGTTTTCTTTCTCATAAGTCCCTCAGCCCTGTTCTGGATCCTTGCATTGTTGCTAGTAGAGAAGTCCGTTATATTTGATTGTGCCACAGTGTGTCAGTCTCTGTGTATAATGTTCTCCTGGATCTGCTCCTTTCACTATGTATCAGTTCCTGGAGGTCATTTCAGTTCACATGGAATTCCTCCAGTTCTTTATTCCTTTGTTAGGCTCTCTCTTTTAAAGTGATTTTATCTATTTAAAAAAAAAAGCAATTCAACAACAACAAATAAAAGATACCATGTTTCTTTTTCCTTGTAACAGATTTCCTTTAAAGTATTATATAGTGACAGATGGATCTGTATGTCGGTGGCACTTTGAAAATACCTGCACTTATCCCAGAATCGATAGACAAATAACTTTCCCTCTTGTGAATAACTGAAGATATATGTTAATTGTCCACATGCTCATTTTGCTACTAGGCAGAGAGTCTTACAGATGAAAAACATCACTTCGGATCTCTGTAATTCCCAGAACTAACCAATCAAGTTCAAGACAAAATGGGATGGGGAGAGAGGAAAAGGAAATATGAAGCAAATAGCTCATTAGTCTTGCCTTCTGGGCTTGGAGGGAATGTGATCTCTCAGAAAGTGACAATTCTCTTTTTGTCTTTACAGCTTGATCACATATTGTCCCCTCCGCCCATGCCATTTAGAAAATGCAGCAACCCTGATGTTTCTTCTGTTCCTGGAAAATCCCTTAAATTTAAAAGACAGCTGAGTGAAGATGGGAGACAATTGAGGAGAGGGAGTCTTGGAGGAGCACTGACTGGTAAGTACAAGATATTGTGGGTTTCCAGGATGTGATTGTATTTAGTATTTCTATAATATCTCCTTTGAAATGTCCAAACTTTTATGCATAATCTCCTTCCACCAATGTAATCTCAAATAGTCTATAATTTAGGAGGCATCTCAGGTACATAACCATTAGGATCACATAGCTAATTTTAGTGGTCAAAAGGGATTTGAATCCAGGTCTTTTTTTTAATGCTCTTAATTTTTTAATTTTTTTATATTTTAATTTTTTAACCAATTACTTATAATAACAAATTTCCACACAAATTTTCCTTGTTTATATGATTAAACTTATCTCCTTCCATTCCTCTTCTTGATGTTGGCAGGCAGTTAGATCTGGGTTGTACATGTATTATCATGCAAAGTATATTTCTATTTTGTTTATTTTTGTTAGTAAGTAATTTTATAAAACCCAAACTCCAAAACATAAATCTAAAGAAAAAATTGAAAAATCGTCTGCTTTCATCTGCATTCTGATTCTTAACAATTCTTTCTCTTTAGGTGGTTAGCATTCCCTGTCACACGTGCCTCAGAATCGTCTGATAATTGTCTGAATCTGGGTCTTCTTGATTCCCAGCCCGCTTTATCCACTGGATAAGCTTGTTTCTTAATTAGCTGAGGCCTCTCTGTAAAAACTGACTCATTTGAAAGTAACTGGCCCAAATGCAGACTGGCAGATGAGATTTGCTCAAACATAGGAAACTTTGGTTTAGAGTCAAAAAGGAAGACCTGAGTTTGAATCCTGCTTCAGACAGAATTCTCAAGACTTTATTACCAAGCTTCAAATGCTTTCTCTCATGGCCTCTGCAGCCCCCTTCTCATTTATGAGTTCTTCTTGGAGTCTTCATTTGGGGGAAGGAGCCAGATCAACCATGCTTCATTCTTTGAGTTTTGCTGTCATTTTCGTCAACTGCTTTTTTTCCTCTGTCCCTTAAGTACACTCTTTCCCCTCCTATGCTTCCTTTTAGCCCCTTTTAAGTGCGTTGAACATGGAGGGAGAGGGAGAAAACATTCATATATATATTTACTAAGTCACTTAGAGCAGAATAACAATTAAAACAGGGTGAGAAAACTTGCAGGAAGGAGATTGGGTCATCTACAAGAAAACAATAGCCAGAAAGATGGTTTTCCTTCCATTTTTTTTATTATAAGATCTTTGAGAGCAGAAACTATCTTTCTTTTTCCTGGTACACAGTAAGCACTAAATTAATGTTTATTGACTAGCTATATGATCCCGACAAATCATTTCACATCTACATGCCTCAGTTTCTTCAAATGTAAAATGAAGGGCTGGACTCTCAAATCTCTTCTAGTGTTAAATCCATGATCCTCTAAACTTATGAAATATTTCTCACCTTTATTGATTTTAAAAAGTAAGCTCATGGTCAATTCAATGAATACATTCATTTTTTTAACTTGACAAAAAATTTTTTAAGAATATCAATCTTTAAAAACTCACTACTAACTTTAAAAAGTGATTTAAACATGAAATCTAGCAAATCAAAATATCTTTAAAGGAACTCTTTAAGAAGCCCTTTAAATAAGCTTTTCTTTCTACTTGGAAATGTTCTATTTTTAACTTGCACATTGTATGGTCTGTTTCAGATAATCTGATTTTGAATATTTGCCTTTATTATGGCCTTTGTTACCAGAAATTCAGAGGAGGGTCATGGATTTTACCTTTTTATGGAATGAAAAATCTGCATACAGAGATTTGTTTTACCTGCTTGCATGGGATGGTTTTATTTGAATTGAGTTTAGAGCAAATTCTGCTATCCTTTTAGGTCAAAAAATGTCATGGAGAATGTAATGAAAAACTATCTTCTGACACTGACATGGAACTTCATAAAGATCATCCCAATATTTTCCCTTTAGTCCAGGTGGCCTATGAGCTATTCCCATGATATGTTTGCTTATGATTTTCCCTCTACTCTTTTTTTGTTCCTATATTCTCTACTACACGAATCCAAATGCGGTTTGTCCATTTCCTCCCAGGATTCTATCTTCATAATAGGTTTAATTCTGTTTCTGTTTATTAAATCCTTATTATTGGAAAAGGGTTAGCCCCTCCTTTTTTTAAGGGCAGGTAGGTGGCACAGTGGAAAGAGTGCCAAGCTTGGAGTCCTAAAGACATTAGTTCAAATGTGAACTCAGACACATAGTAATTTATGTGACCCTGTGCAAGTCATTTAACCCTGTTTGCCTCAGTTTCCTCATCTGTCAAATGAGTTGGAGAAGGAAATGACAAACCACTCCATTATCCCTGCCAAGAAACCCTCAAATAAGGTCACAAAAAAGTCAGACACAATTGATAAATGACTGGACAACAACAAACCCTTCTATTGCCATAGCTTTATCAATAATTCTATTAACTAGCTGTCTTCCATGTGCCTGGAATGCTCTCCTTCATCCCATTCTCTTACTTTCCTTCAAGAATCAGCTAATGTCCCATCTTCTAGGGAAATTATTTCAGTCCTTCTTAATTTCGGTGTGTTTCCTTTGAAATTATCTTCAATTTATCCCATAAATATCATCCATACAAATAGTTGTTTGCATGTGGCCTCCGCCATTAGACTGTGAGCCCCTTGAAAGCAGAGATTCTTTTTTTGCCCTTTTTTTTATATACCCAGTGCTTCTCACAGAGCCTGGCAATGGGTAGGTACTTAGTAAATGCTTGTTGACTCACAACTAAGAGTTGGAGAGAAGTATGAGACCAAATTTACTTTCAGCATCCTTTTTTTAATGCTCATTTTATGCACATTTGTATATCATCACTATCTCAGAATATATTATTACTGACCATCTCTCTAGCTATCATTTTCTTACAAATGAACCAAACTTTTTACTGCTAGTTTTCTTACTGGGTTATAATTGTTATTCTATTCTTTCTAGCTTAGTTTATGGATGTGAATATCTTCTCCCTCTCCCTTTATGTTCAGTTTTAAAATCCTCTTAATTAGATTTGCAAGTCTCCAGATAGATATATTTGTATTGATCTCTTTGGAATTTATTCTACCACTGCTTGCCTCTGTATCTAACATCATGATCCAGAAAACTAAACTTTCTTGTTCTAAGCACCTAAATCCCTTAACACATAAACAATTTCTTAGTATTTTTCTGAAAGTGAAGACAGGTCTCCCAATGATACTGTAGAGTAGAGGTGTCCAGCTGCCTGAATAAGATTAAAATGTAATTGATAAATGCTTAATAAAATAAAAAATACAACAGGGGTTATGTTAATTTGCAGTTTTCTAGTCAATATATATGGCCAGCAGGAGATACTCAATATATATGGCCAGCAGGAGATACTCTCCTATTTGGATTAGACACATTTTTCTAGAGAGTTCAGAAATCATACTCATAATAAAATTTTGCCTGTTGAAAATTTCAAAATGAATGTCCTGGAGACATCTTAAACTTACCGTATCCGAAGCCAAATTTGCTACCCTCCAACCCTCTCAGATTTTCCTTTTTCTGTTGAAGATACCACCATTCTTCTAGGCCCCCAGCACCATAATCTTGGCATTTTCCTGGACTCCTCACTTTCTCTCATTCCACAAATATTCTCAATTGCCCAATGTCGCCATTTCTCTCTTTATATTATTTCTCATACCTGAGCCCTTTTTTCTACCCTCACAGCTACCTTAGTTTTGACATCTTGCTGAGATTATTACACTGCCCTTTTGCTTGCTCTCCTTGCCTCAAGTCTTTCCCCATATGAATCCATTCTCCATATTGTTACCAAAGTGATTTGCCTTTAATTCAGATTTGACTATATGACTGCCCTACTCATTAAATTCCCAGTGGTTCCCTGTTGCCTCTAGAATTAAATACAAAAATCCTCTCTTCAGTTTATAAAGGTCTTATCCCAACTTATTGTTTCAGCCTCATTGTATTTTATTCTTCTTCCCACAGTCTATAATCCAGCTACACTGGCCTTCTCTTCATTCATCACACACATTATTTCATCTCTCCTATCCATGACATGGCACTGGCTGCCCATCCTTCTTACTTGGAATGTATCCCCTCCTCATTGGGGAACCTTGAGAATCTCTTCTTACTTCACAAGCTCCACTTCTTGCTAAAATATTTTCCTGACTCCCTCCACTCCTAGTGTCCCTTCTCTCAAACTGCCTTGTATTTAAATACTTTATATCTTTTTTGCATTTTTAATAGTATTTGTTTTATATGTTCTTATATAAGTCCTTGCTATCTCCCTCATTAGTAAGAATTGTTTCATTCATTATATTTTTACTTCCAGCACCTAGGACAGTGCCTAACCCAAAAGAGATGCTTAATGAATGTTTGTTCTTAAATTGATAATGGTGGTTCGTCCTCATCTGAAAATGTGCTAGATTAGTATTTAAGATTCTAGTTACCAGTTATCTTGAGTACCTTGAAACTTCAGCCCGACTCCTTGGAATAGATGGCAGGAGATGATGGTGAGAGGAAGTCTGAGGATGTAGCCTTGGCTTAATTTGGGTACTGCCTGAATGTCTGATCTAATAATCTGTAATGGAATCCCATAACATAGCTATTGAAACTAGACGCTTGGCTAGGGACACAGGTCCAGGAGGAGAGACGACTCAGTTAGGAGGAGGGTAATATTTTTTGTCTTTGTTTTTCTAGCCTGACCCCTTGTAACTGCTTAATCAAGTCTCGTTGATTGTATGATGAATAGTGGAATCCTTGAAGGAACACTCAGCTTTGGGGACAGAAAAGGTCTACCATTATTCTCTTCCACCCTCACCCAGTGGGGTTGTTATTGTTGACAAGGTTTTGTCCTTGAAACAATCTATACAAATTGTTTCCTCTTGACTACCATTTTGATTCAGCAGCTATAGGATATTTTATTAAAAACAAAATTGGACAATTTCTCTTCAGTGCTGGTCAGAGGTTGGGGGCATGTAAACAACAGGACCCCAAGGGCTACAGTTTATTGCGTACCTTATCATCTGGTGGTGGAGGTTATTTGTGGGGGGTGAAGAGAGGGGGAAGCTAATACTAGTTTTCACTTTTTTATACATTACAATATGCTGAGATCTCTTAAAAGTACTATGTAAACATTTACTGAGATTCCCAGAGCCCCAGTGAGGGAGATGAGGCAGTATCCTAATCATTTTTCAGACCTATAAACTGTGGCCAGGAGATGTAGTGTACCATACGGTCACAGCAAGAAAGTTTATCAGAATCTCTGGTTCTAGACTTCTGGCTCCTTGATATGCAGACGAATGCCCAGAAACCATTTACAGTGACTGGGACCATGGTGGGCTTCATGAACTTCATAGCTAAAGACTGAAAGGCATCCTTCCTCAATAAAGAAAGAAGACATATTTCTTTGCAATGCTTGAGTACTTGGGATGCAGAGAGGGTAGAACACACCCATGTCTATTATACACATATGTATCATACACACAGATTATAAGCATGCACAGAATATATGTGTGCACGCACAGTGCCCACATGTGTTTTATATATGTATAGATATGTGTGTGTATGCATTCATACAATGATTTTATATACAGGGCAGCTGGGTGGCACAGTGGATATAGCATTGGCGTTAGAGTCAGGAAGACCTGAGTTCAAATCCAACCTCAGAGACTTACTAGCTATGTGACCCTGGGTGAATCACTTAACTCTGCATCACTTTCCTCATCTATCATATGAGCTAGAGAAGGAAATGGCAAACAATCCCAGTGTCAAGAAAACCTCAAATGGGGTCATGAAGAGTCAGACAAGACTGAATCAATTGAACAAATTGTATGTAAACATTAAGTATACATAATATACATATTTAGATATATATAATATATAAAGTAGAATATATACAAGCATGATATATACATACATGCACAATACACAATGCTTATATATAGTATATACATTTATGTATACAATATGCACACATAATATATTCATCTATGTATATAATATATAGGGATACATACATATAATTAGAAAAAGTGAGAAGTAAAGTGGATTTAAATATATGTAATTAGAAAAACAGAGAGAAATAAAGTATTAGTATATAAATCAGAATTTATAAACTCAACTAATATTATAGTGTTAAATCCCATGCAAAAAACAACTGTAGGATTTTTTTCTTTCCTGAAGTGTGGAAATTAATTAAGAATGATATACAATGGGGGAAACATTTTTGAGTAAATGACTTCAAAGAGAAAGGGAAACACAAAATCAGTTTAATATGTTTGCAGGTCTTTACCAGTGTAGAGCCAGAATGAAGTGTCTCCTTTTTAAGAATCCCTGAGACCCACGTTGTCTTGTATGTTAGGGTTTCTTAGCTTTTATTTAAATTTATTTTGTATCAGAATTAACAAATAGACTAGCCTTTTAATATGAAAAACATTTTTAGGGACCTGGAAAGTTATAGCAATGCCACTTGGAAAAGGTGGAGTCTGTAAAATTATTTATTCTCCCATATCACTTATTGGGGCATCTTCACTTAGGATTCCTGTGCAGATACCCCTGACTCCAGTTTGTCTGTTTCTGGAAATGAAATCAGCTCTGAATTGATTAGGTCTCATGTCTCAAGGCCAGATATCTCCCAGACCAGTGACCTCTGACCGAGAATAGTTTTATCCAATCCTTTGGGATCAATTTTCTTCTAATTTTTCAAGTGGCATGGAAATACTCATTTAAAGGTCCTTATTTTTGTATTATTGCATTTTAATTTTTATTATTTTCAATGAATAAAAATATCTTTTCACTTTCTCCCTCCTGTTTCCCCCCCCCCCCACACACACACACCCCTACATTGGAGAAAAACAAAATCCTTAAAGTACACACAGTCAATCAATACATTCCTGTGTTACCATATTCTCTAAATGTTTCTACATTTTGAGTCCATCAACTTCCTGTCAGGAGGTGGGGAATTTGTTTTATTGGTCTTCTGGAATTGTGTTGGTCATTGTGTTGACCAGAGTTCTTAAGTCTATGAGAATTTAGATAGATTTATTAATATCTTTTAATATCAATAGAACTTCTCTCAGTATCTCACTTTCACTTTTCCAGAGTACTATCCCATGTAATAACATTTTTAAAAGAAAAAATGGATGAAGAAAAAAATTATCTGTTAAACAGATCAGTACATCAAAACAGAAACTGAAAACACCTACACAGTATCACAAACATGGTTATCTTACTTCTGCAAAGAAAGAGAGTGTATTCAATTCAAAGCATTTATTAAATGCCTTCTCTGTGTTAGGTGCAAATGAGTGACATGGGAGTATTTTCTTTGGAACCAAGCTTTTCTTTATAACTTATATCAATATATAAATGTTTCTGCTCACTCAACTCTGCATCAGTTCATACAAGACTTCCACCTTTCTCTGAAATTATCTCTTTCTTTGTGTGTTTTTTTACAGCTCAATAGCATTCTGTTACATCCATGTATCATAATTTGTTCAGCCATTCCCCCCAACTTATAAACATTCCTTCCCATTAATTTCCAGTTCTTTGCTACCAGAAAAAAATCATTAAATTAACAAAACCTACTTTCAGACAGTCGTGCTTCTTTTTTGTTGTTGTTGATTAACTTAATACTTTAAAAATCTTAAATATGGCAAGGTTGCTCAACTGAGTGAACTCCTAGTGTGAATTTCTGGCCAGTTAAAGGGGTAGGAGTCCGAGTCAAATTTCCTTATTGGTCAAAATGAATATTTGAATGTTATGAGCACAGCAGTCATGGAGTGTCACAAGCCAGGCTTGTTTATCTAGCCAATATACTATGTTGTGCATGAATAGTTTCTCATCCAAGTGCCTCATTAAGCTCCAAGAGCAACTTTAAAGGAATCTAGATGAGGATAAATCCAACTAAACTATGGATATTTATAAGTGGTTTTGGCATTGAATGAATATTGCCTCTGAAAACCGAGGATGCAGTACACATATCACTGTTTTTAAAAAAATTCTTGCCAGAGAGGGTACTTGAACACAAGAATCAAAAAGATAAATTCAGATGCACATGAATAGTTATAAGGGCAGACTAGGATCTTATTTATCCCCATATCACTGCTTTCTCTAAGGCTAATGGCAGATCTATCTTTTAATATCACTACAACTTCTCTCAGTGTCTCTCACCTTCCCCTTTCCAGAGCACCATCCCATGTAAAAATATTTTTAAAGAAAAAAAGAGAAAAAAATTATCTGGAAAAGAGAGCAGCACATTGAAAAAAACCTGAAAATATATGTACAGTATCACACACATGGATTTCTCACTTCTGAAAGGAAGAGGGAACATTCAAAACCAAACTTCTTTGGCCTGGCAACTATGTTTGGTATTGGGGAATACAAAGATAAAAACAAAACAAATTGTCATTACCCTAAAGGAGCTTATGCTTTTTCTACTGGTTGGATGAAATAGATATGCTGGAAAGAAAATACAAAGTATATGGAGGTGGGAGACAATGTGGATAAATGGAGGGAGTCAGAAAGGGAAGTCCTTGAATTAGCTTTGAATGAAGCAAAAGATCCTAAGATGCAGATGTGAGGAGGGAGTCCATTTCAGGCCTGGAAAGGATGGAACTTGAGGACAGCCTATGGTAAAACATGGAATCGTGAATTTGGAGAAAAGCCAGCAGGCTAGTTTATCTGGAATATAGAGTGAAGTAAAATAATGTCAGCTATGCCTGGGTGAAGCCAGACTGTCAAGGGCTTTAAAGAAGTTTCTATTTTATCCCAGAGGAGGTAATAAGGAGCAATTCAAGATACTTGAGCAAGAAAATGACATGGCCAAATATGTAATTAAGGAATGTTGTGTTGATAGCATTGTGGAAGATGCATTACTTAGTCTGTTTCTTGGAGGAAATGCCAAGATTTCCTTCAGAGGAAAAGATCAGATTTAGATATTCCATTCTTATTCCTTTTTTCTGCTTCCTTGCTAATAGTGTATACTATTTTATATATAGGTAACCCCCAAATAGAGAGTACTAGTCTCACCTTGAGGTAAGCCTTGTCTGCTATAAAGACCATTCTTGCTACTGCATGCTATTTTCTCCCCAAAACTTATGATACATCCAGGCTGAGAGTATATATTTGTGTTGGGTGATATGAATCCTACTCTATAACACAGGACATAAATTGGCTTTACTTGATTCTGCTGAATCAAGCCCATTTAAAGCCGAGAAAAATATTTAGCTGAAAAGAAATAATTTATTGAAGAGTATTTTTGCTTATCTGAGTCTCTAAGCAACAGATAGACTTACAAGACTAGCATCTTTCCTTTGGAAATAAGCCTTTTGAAATACTTCTTGTTTTCATGCTTAGAAGTCATTTTCTGCATTGGATATTTTGTTGATTATATAATTAGAATGTGAATATATCCTTTGTCTGCACGTCTATCTATCTTTCTGTCTCTTGTTCATGGCTTTCCTTTTTGGAGAAGCTTTGGTCTTAAGAGACCTTCTTAATGGGACATCAGCTCTTTCTACAGTTTTTGGACAGATGCTACTACTTCTCAATGAATTTCTGTCAGGGAGATTTACTTTGAATTTGATCTCCCATGCAGATGGTCCACAAGATGAGTTATTGCTTGTTTTAACTCTCCCTCCCCTTCCTACTCCCTTCCCACTTCAAGGTACTAGGATTGCCTAATGACTAGGAACTTCCAAATGGCCATCCTTATAAGAACCAGACAGGCAGAGAATTTTCTTGGAAGCTCGTCCTTTCTTCATTAGATATAAAAATTCCACAGTCTTTCTCAAAAGAAGATGCAAAAAAAAATTTAAATTTAAATTTTTAAAAAGCAGATGCCAAGTAAAGGTAGAAAAATGGTAAAGAAGGAGAAAAGAGGATCTAAATCAAGCAGCTAAGGAACAGAACGGTTTTCTTTTGCTTGGAGAGAGCTGAGCTGAAGCCCTGCCTTAGTCTAAAGAACTCCGGGATTCTTGGAGTTAGCTCTGAAACAATCCCTACTTTGGGAAGGAGTCCCATTCTACCAGAAAATCTGTCTTTTCTCCTTTTGGGATTTGTTTTTAATATTCTGAATCAGACATTTGAAGGATTTAAAACTAATTAGATGGGGTAGGGAGTGTTAATTGAGTGTTGAGCCTTCCTTTGTAAAGTCTCTTATATATGCCCTTTTCTGTCCTCTGACATTACCACTAGACTCTCATCTCTTCATATCTGGTTTATTGTAATAGACTGTTGGTTGGTTCCCTTGCCTTGAGTCTGTCCTCACTCCAGTCCATCCTAACATCAGTGTTCAAAGTGGTTTTCCTAAGGTGCAGGACTGACCATGTCACCCTCCCTGCTACTCAGTAAACTGATAATTCCCTATTACTTCCATGATCAAATATAAAATAAAATCCTCTGACTTTCATAGCCCTTTCCAACTTGCCCCCTTCCTGCCTTTTCTAGTCTTCATGTACTTTATTGCCCTCCACATATTCAGCGATCAAGAGACATTGGCTTCCTTGCTATTCATCTTGCAAAATTCTACACTCTTCACTGAGTGTCTCCCATGCTGGAATTCTCTTCCTTTCTGCTCTCTGCTTCCTGGCTACATCTTAGCTAAAATGCCATCTTCATAAAGCCTCTCTCCACCCTCCTTAATCTCTGTGCCTTCCCTTTGATATTACCCCCAGTTTATGCTGTACATATCTTATTTGTACATATTTCTATGCATGTTTTCTTTTTAATGAGATTGATACTATTTTTGTCTTTTTCTGTATTCTCAGGGTTTGGTGTGGTGCCTGGAACGTAGTAGGCACTTGATAAATGCTTCTTGAAGAGCTCCTTCCAAGGATGCTTGCTCATCTTGTGCTTCTGATAGAACTGTCTGCAAATGGAAAATTAGTTTGGACTTAAGTTTCTGGAGGACTTAAAGATCTCAAACGTGTTCAGATATATCTCTTAAATATTTCTGCTGTGTAATATATAGGATTTCTTGACTATATTTGTTGCTTGGAAAGGAGCTGTAACAAACCAGAACTTGAAGAGTGACTGGCACAGAATAGGCTTTTAATACATCTTCATTGACTGACTAAACTCTAGGGAGTGTGGTTTCTAGAATTTTTCTTCTTAAGATTTCTAGTAAATGGAATGTGTAGGAAGGCAGTATGGAGGGACTGATAGGTAACTCAGTGGATACAAAGTCATGCCTAGTGATGAGAATATGAATTCAGAAGTGGCCTCAGTCAATTCCTAGATGTGTGATCCTGGGCAAGTCACTTAACCACCCCTATTGCTTAGCCCTTACCACTCTTCTGCCTCGGAACCAATACACAGTATCGATTCTAAAATGGAAGGTAGGAATTTAAAAAAAAAAGGAAATTATGGAAGAGACATGGATTGTGTTCATTTTAAAGTTCTTTGATTGGTGATCTGTGTTTGCAGCTGTCTTCAAATATCTAGGTTGTCTATACTTGTTGGTTACTGGACAAACTGGATTTGTGGTGACTTAAAGAAATCAAATACAGAGTAGTGTACATAATATTAAAATCACATAGAAGCTAAAGTTTTTGTCTAGATTTCCCCCCCTACGTTTTGTTTTCCAGTTTGATTCTTGCTTGGGTAACTAGATGGCACAGTGGATAGAGCTTTGGACCTGGAATTAGGAAGCCTCCCCTTTTTAAGTTCAAATCTTGTCTCAAACACTAGCTGAGTGATTCTGGACAAGACACTTAACCCTGTTGGCCTCGATTCCTCATCTATCAAATGAGCTGGAGAAGCAAAAGGCAAACCACTCCAGATCTTTGCCAAGAAAATCTCAAAAAGTGTTATGAAGAATGGGTAACAATTGAAACTACTAAACAACGACTAGTTCTTGCTGTTATAGACCTTAATCTTCACTTAGAAAAGGAAGGAAACAAGCATTATAGTGCAGCTACTATCTGCTAGGTTTTGTACTAAATGCTTTCCATTTCATATGATTCTCATAACAATCCTCTGTGTAAAGGGAACCCCTTCTTACCAAGGTCATAAAATTTTTGCAGATTCCAGCCACGCTAATGGGCTAGCTTGGACAAACAGAAAGTTTACGACCCAGGGAAGAAGGGGTTCCCTAGGAGGAAGGGGTTCCCTTTACACACCTCGGAGGTAGATGATGTTATTATCCTCATTTTACAATTGAGGGAATTGAGATAGACAGAGATTAAACGATTTTTCTAGTGTCAGCCTAGAGAAATGTACTAGGCATTTCTTCATAAACATATTTTACTCTTAATTCTCTCCTATAGAGAAGAAATTATTTATTTTAAAGCTTCTTTTTAAAAAATGAAAGCTTGTGGTAATCTGAAGGTTTATATAAAATTTGAATTTGGTTCCCTCATATGTTCACTATGAGTATGTTTAATTACCTTAAACATCATTGTCACTTCCTCCATTTTCCTCTATTAAACTATCAACAAATATCTGTGGATGACCAAGGAGGACTTAGGTGTACTAATTACTGTGTACAAAGATAAAAATTGGAAATAATTTCTATCCTCAAGGGGCTTATATTTGAATGTTCAGCTTTTTTTTAAGGGTTCAACGTATTTATTTTAAAATCAGGCTTTTTTTTTGAATTTAAACATTTATTAATAATCATTTTTAACATGGTTACATGATTCATGCTCCTACTTTCCCCTTCACCCCCCGCACTCCCCCACCCATGGCCGACGCACATTTCCACTGGTTTTGTCATGTGTCCTTGATCAAGACCTATTTCCAAATTGTTGGTGGTTGCATTGGTGTGGTAGTTTCGAGTCCACATCCCCAATCATGTCCACCCTGACCCATACGTTCAAGCAGTTACTTTTCTTATATGTTTCCTCTCCTGCAGTTCTTCCTCTGAATGTAGGTAGCGTTCATACATCCCTCAGAGGTGTCCTGGGTCATTGCATTGCTGCTGGTACAGAAGCCCATTACATTCTATTTTACCACAGTATATCAGTCTCTGTGTACAGTGTTCTTCTGGCTCTGCTCCTTTCACTCTGCATCAATTCCTGGAGGTCTCTCCAGTTCGCCTGGAACTCCTCCAGTTTATTATTCCTTTTAGCACAATAGTATTCCATCACTCGCATATACCAAAGTTTGTTCAGCCATTCCCCAATTGAAGGACATACCCTCCTTTTCCAGTTTGTTGCCACCACAAAAAGCGCAGCTAAAAATACTTTCGTACAAGTCTGTTTATCTATGATCTCTTTGGGGTACAAACCCAACAATGGTATGGATGGATCAAAGGGCAGGCATTCTTTTATAGCCCCTTGAGCATGATTCCAAATTGCCAGCCAGAATGGCTGGATCACTTCACAACTCCACCAGCAATGCATTAATGTCCCAATTTTGCCACATCCCCTCCAACATTCATTACTCTCCCCTTCTTTCATTTTAGCCAATCTGCTAGGTGTGAGGTGATACCTCAGAGTTGTTTTGATTTGCATTTCTTTAATTATTAGAGATTTGGAACACTTTCTCATGTACTTATTGGTACTTTTGATTTCTTTACCTGAAAATTGCCTATTCATGTCTCTTGCCCATTTATCAATTGGGGAATGGCTTGATTTTTTGTACAATTGCTTTAACTCCTTGCATATTTGAGTAATTAGACCCCTGTCAGAGTTTTTCGTTATAAAGATTTTTTCCCAATTTGTTGTTTCCCTTCTAATTTTGACTACATTATTTTTGTTTGTATAAAAGCTTTTTAGTTTAATATAATCAAAATCATTTAATTTACATTTTGTAATTTTCTCTAACTCTTGCTTGGTTTTAAAGTCTTTCCTTTCCCAGAGATCTGACAAGTATACTATTCTGTGTTCACTTAACTTATTTATAGTTTCCCTCTTTATATTCAAGTCGTTTACCCATTCTGAATTTATCTTGGTGGAGGGTGTGAGATGTTGATCTAGACCTAATCTCTCCCATATTGTTTTCCAAATTTCCCAGCAGTTTTGTCAAATAGTAGATTCATGTCCCAAAAGTTGGGCTCTTTGGGTTTATCATACACTGTCTTGCTGATGTCATTTACCCCAAGTCTATTCCACTGATCCTCCTCTCTATCTCTTAGCCAGTACCATATTGTTTTGATGACTGCTGCTTTATAGTATAGTTTAATATCTGGTACTGCTAGGCCCCCTTCCTTCACATTTTTTTTCATTATTTCCCTTGATATTCTTGATCTTTTGTTATTCCAAATGAAATTTGTTATAGTTTTTTCTAATTCAGCAAAGAAGTTTTTTGGTAGCTTGATAGGTATGGTGCTAAATAGGTAAATTAATTTGGGTAGAATTGTCATTTTTATTATGTTAGCTCATCCTACCCATGAACAATCAATGGCTTTCCAATTGTTTAGATCCAGTTTTATTTGTTTGGAAAGTGTTTTGTATTTGTTTTCATATAATTGCTGTGTTTGTTTTGGTAGATAGATTCCTAAGTATTTTATATTGTCTAGGGTGATTTTAAATGGTGTTTCTCTTTCTACCTCTTGCTGCTCTAGTGTGTTGGAAATGTATAGAAATGCTGATGATTTATGTGCATTTATTTTGTATCCTGTAACTTTGCTAAAGTTGTTGATTATTTCTACCAGCCTCTTAGTTGATTCTCTAGGATTTTTTAAGTATACCATCATATCGTCTGCAATGAGTGATAGCTTGGTCTCCTCATTGCCTATTTTGATACCTTCAATTACTTTTTCTTCTCTAATTGCTACTGCTAGTGTTTCTAGTACTATGTTGAATAATAGAGGTGATAATGGACATCCTTGTTTTACTCCTGATCTTATTGGGAAGGCTTCTAATTTATCCCCATTGCATATGATGTTTGTTGATGGTTTTAGGTATATACTGTTTATTATTTTTAGGAAGGGTCCTTCTATTCCTATACTTTTCAGTGTTTTCAATAGGAATGGATGCTGTATTTTGTCAAAGGCTTTTTCAGCATCTATTGAGATAATCATGTGATTTTTGTTTGTTAGATTGTTGATATGGTCAATTATATGGATGGTTTTCCTAATGTTGAACCAACCTTGCATTCCTGGTATAAATCCCACCTGATCATGGTGGATGATCTTCTTAATTACTTGCTGGAGTCTCTTTGCTAGTATTCTATTTAAGATTTTTTCATCTATGTTCATTAGGGAGATTGGTCTGTAGTTTTCTTTCTTTGTTTTTGATCTCCCTGGCTTTGGGAATCAGTACCATATTTGTGTCATAAAAGGAATTTGGTAGGACTCCTTCTTTGCTTATCATATCAAATAATTTGTATAGTATTGGGATTAGTTGCTCTTTGAATGTCTGATAGAATTCACTTGTGAATCCATCAGGCCCTGGCGATTTTTTCTTAGGGAGTTCTTTGATGGTTTGTTCAATTTCTTTTTCTGATATGGGATTATTTAGGTATTCTATTTCTTCTGCTGTTAATCTAGGCAGTTTATATTTTTGCAAATATTCATCCATATCTCCTAAATTGTTATATTTATTGCCATATAATTGGGCAAAATAGTTTTTAATGATTGCCTTAATTTCCTCTTCATTAGAGGTGAGGTCTCCCTTTGTTCAGCTTTTTAATGTAAAATAGCGTAGTGAAAACTATCCAACCTCCTTTCCCAAGTGAGGGTGTTGGGTAACATGAGAAAATTAAATTGTAAAGAGGGCAAATGGAGACTAAATCAATAGCCCCCAGGTGCCAAATAGGTGTCTTTTGTTTGGAGCTAGCTGAACTTTGAAAGTCTATGAAAAGCTCTCTGTTTCATACTTTTGTGTTCATGTAGACAAAGCTCTCTGTGAATTTGAGAGGTGAACAGTCAGAATTTATTAAGGGCCTACTCTTTTGGCCCAGCTGCTTTCCTGCCCAATAACATGTCCTCTATGTCCATTTTTACTCCTGGAATCATGCAACTTATGACTTTTCATCTTTATGGTAAAATCTTCATGGAATATTATTCTAAGTTGTAAGGGGGAAAATATGGGCCCTGTCTTTTTAGAGTTTTACATATACATAGAGGGAGATGTAATAAAGTAGGTAATAATAGCTACCACAGAAAACAAAGGTTTTAGTCAAGATGTTGAAAAGTCATAGAAGAATACATCTGCACTGATAAAGAAAATTAGAGGGAACTGAGGTAAGGCTCTTATGCCACTGAGTTGTGTCTTATCTAGCCAGAAGATCATAGATTTAGATCTAGAAGGAATTTTTAGAGATGGTTTAGTCTAGCTCCCTAATTTTACAGCTGACTGAGAGAGGTTACAAGCCAGTAAAAGTCTGAGATGCATTTTTCTTAAGATGAAATTTTTTAAATTGAAAAACAGGGCTTTGAAGGTATTCACCAGGAAAAAAAATCAAACCCCATTTTCATAATGGAAAAAGCAGTTTACTTTTTTCAAAGCTATCATTTCAAATATCTGCATTTAACAGTCAGGGGTCACTACAGTTTCTGAGATGTTTACAGTAGAAATGATTTTTATAAATATTGGAACAGGTCTTTTTAAGAAAAACCCTGGAGATATATACATGGTCCTGGGGCAAATCCCAGCATCAAAAATGCAAAATGAAAAATGACGAATGCTTACTTACTCATGCCATGAACTTGGTCCTCTCCATTACCTAGTTGCCTCTTTATCTCCATGTGTGTATTTTCTTGTTCAGTTGTTTTCAGTCATGCCTTACTCTTCCTGACCTCATTTGGGGTTTTCTTGGCAAAGTTACTAGAGTGGTTTGCCATTTCCTTCTCCAGTTTATTTCATTTTAAAATAGAGGCAAACAAAGTTAAATGACTAACCCAGGGTGCCTCTGCTACTAAATGCCTGAGGCTGGATTTGAACGCATGAGGTTGGGTCTTCCTGATTCTGAGCCCAGTGCTCTATCTATTGCACCACCTAGAGTGTCTAACTTTGCAATTGCATTTTGGGTTTTCTTGGCAAAGTTACTGGAGTGGTTTGCCATTTCCTTCTCCAATTTATTTCATTTTAAAGTTGAGGCAAACAAGGTCAAGTGAATTGCCCAGGATCCCACAGCTAGTAAGTGTTAAGTGTCTGAGGCTAGATTTGAACCCATAAGGATGAGTCTTCCTGATTCCAAGTCCAGTGCTCTATTCACCACACCTCCCAGCTGCCCCCTGTGTGTGTGTACAAAACTAGGCAAAAAGGTGCTTTGGGCTTCCTCTTGGTAGCATCTGAATCATGAACAGAAAATTTGTGGTGGGAATAATTCAAGATAGCCTAGTTTAATAGGGGTGTACATGTAAGTGCCAGGATAATTATAGAGGCAGGTAAGATGTGGTAGTGATTTGGGAGTCACTAAAGCATTGGATGCCAGATGTACTTAATTGGGAAACCTTCCTCAGATAACTAAATTTTAAATTGTTTAAGAATAGAAATGAAGTGGCTTGACAGATGGGAGGTCGTGTCTTAATATTGCCTTTGATCTTAGTTTTTCTCTATAGATTAGACCTCTACCCCAGAGTACTCACTTGTTCTCTCTCCTCTCTCCTCTCCTCATTTTCAAGTACAGAGCCCTCTCCTTTTCCTCCCTCCCTTCCTGAGGATAGAATGTCACTTTCAGCACTCTCTAAAATCGACTGCTGGCTGAACAAACCAGGCATGCCACTTCTTCTTTTAAATTCCCTTTTGGTGGCATACAGAAGATAAAATGAGTAAAAGACTTTGTGTTTATTGGGTAATAAGCTAAAAGCAGAGCTAATTTCACGTATATGATCCACATGAAAAATATGTGAAGAACTATAAAGGCCACCTACCATGAAGTTGAAAGATTTATAAAAATTAGTGTTTCTGAGATATTAATAGCCCTGGTGGTGGTTGCTGGCATTTGTCATTGTCATTTTCCATTGTCATTCAAGTACTTAATCAACCCATATTGTCAAGGGTAAATTTATTTTCTCATGTCTGCCTAGGCTGATGATTTCTCTTTTCTTTGACATTAGTCCTCTGGATCTGACATCATCACATGGTGTCCTGAAATGAGAGTTGAGGAGGACAAGTCTTTTCTTTGTTTTTAACTCCTTCCTGACTTTTTCAGTGCTGCTTTCTGGTCTCTAAGAGGTGTTCAAAGCTCCTTATGGAATCTGCTTTCTTCTGTCTGAGCAAGGAACCACCAGATATGAGTTCCTTCATCTTATTTGATCATCTGTTCACCCTGTGCTTTCCATTTTTTGTTACTGATGATAATGCTGCATAGAAGGCTTGTATGAGGGCTCTGGAGCAAATCTACAAGTTAAACTAAGGTGCATTTTTATAAATATGTATATGCATACATAAATTATGTTTATTGTCTATTTGTTTTCAGTTGTGAATGATTTTCCATGACTGCATTTAGGATTTTTTTGGCAAAGCTACTGGAATGATTTGCTATTTTCTTCTCCAGCTCATTTTACAGATGAGAAGACTGAGGCAAAGAGGGTTAAGCAACTTGCCCAGAGTGACACAGCTAGTAAATGTCTGAGGCTAGATTTGAACACAGGATGAAGATGAGGTTTCCTGACTCCATGCCTAGTATCCACTGCATTGCATAGCTGCCCAGGATGAGGACAGTGCCAGTTCTGGCATTCTCTCCTTGCTGCATGCAGAGCATTGGAATTAGGTGTGTGTGTGTATATATATATTATATGGAGTGTATATACATATATATATATATATATATATTATATGGAGGCTGTGGTGTACACACACAAATGCACATATGCCATCTTTCAGAAGCTGAGCAATCCTATTTGAGTTAGGATCGATCACTCATCCATTCAACAAATATTTATTGAGCATACACTCTGCCCTGCTATCTCCAGTTGCCGGGTTTTTGGATCTGATTTCATGCTCTTGCCATGTGAAAAGCCTGTTTGAATTTGCCCTTTATGACTCCCCCAATCCCATCTATTCAGCACCTCTATTACCATTCATGGAGGAAAGCCTACAGAGAATAAATGATTTTAACAGAATGGGCAGAAAAGTGATATCATGGTTTTCTTCTCTTGAGAATTAAGCTCGCAGGTGATTGAAATAAGTACATAGCAATATGCCTCTGCATAGTACATTGCAGATCCTTTGAACACAGAAGGAGATTCTTAAAGGAATACGAGGGGGTCTTATTCTCAGCGGAAATGCTACTCAAATATAGGCATGAGGTAACATGCTTGTGCATTAGCTGAAATTTAATCGCATGCTGACATTTGACTTCTCAGAAGTCAGTGGTAAAATGATAGACCAGAAGTTTAGATAGTAAAAGCTGTAACTTGCAGGTGATGTGCTAGCAGACAAAGGAGGTGACTTTACTTGTCCTTATTTGTGTTTCCATATTGGGAGTAAGAGAATGGTAATATGGGATTTTTTCAAAAACATTCTTGTTTTTGTGAGGGTTCTATAAGAGTACAGTATTTGCAGAATGGTATAAAGGAGGATGCCCATAGGACAGCTCCTGTGCCCTATTGGTATCTAGCAAGATCAAGAGAACACTGCCAAATCCTCAGTCCATTGAGTGAGTGGACTTAGCAAGGATGTGGTTTATATGGGTCAGAAACTCGTGGCTGGATTGTGAAATGCACCATTGAAGGGAATACTCCAATCCATCAATGAGATGGCAGATGTGCTAGTGTCTAGCATCTTTTGGTGTGGCATTTTTGGGATCTTATATCCTACAGTTTTTATAGTCAGTTTGGTGGTATAGTAGATGAAATGTGAAATTTGAAGACAGAAACATTCAAATTTGAATCCTGACTCAGACATTTACAAGGTCTATGAACTTGGGCGAGTTTCAGTTTCCTCTTTTGCAAAAACAGGATAATACTAGCCCCTGCCTCTTAATGTATCAATCAAATGAGATAACTGATATAAAGCATTCTATGAACCTGAGATTGCTACATAAATGCCATAGTGGTAGCTGTTGGTTGTTCCAACAATATGTGGGAGTTACTACTAACTTTTCCTAAGAGCATCAGGAGGGAGAGTTTTAAGTATTTCTGGTTTGATAGATTGCTTCCAAGAGAAATTTGAGTGTGTATCAGAAATATGCAAATTTTTTCTGATCCCTTTAGAAATCTATGGTGTGTAGAAACTTAAAGGGATTTAATATGTATAATCTCATTTCTCCTCTTTCTCCCTTCCTCTCTCCCTTTCCTTCTCCTTTTACCTCTCCTCTTCACTCTTTTGTATCTCCTTCCTTTCTCATTCCCCATCTTCTTTCCTTCACACCTCCCTCCCAATCCCCTCCAACCTCTCCTTGTTCTTTCCCCCATCTCTTAACCTCTCTCTGCCTGCTCCTCTCTCCCTCTCTTTTACATATTGCATTTTGGATTCCTTGTTTATGACCTGGAATTAATTTGAACACACTATTTTGCTAAACCTGGGAGACAAAGACATGTAAGAAGACCAAAATAACTTTGCTAACTTGCAGCTCTGGCCATGTCTCTATCCTGCTCAAAACACATCAGTGACACCTTCCTTCTTGTAGAATAAATGACAATTCATTAAGCTGTTTTTTTTTAACACCTTTCACCATCTTTCTCCAACTAGTCATCTTTCACACACAGTTGTGTTCCAGCAAAACTGGACTGTTGGCTGGTTCTTAACCTCTTGGTTCCACCTTCTATTGTTGTATGTCCCCATAAACTATTCCTTATGCCTGTAATGCACTCCTTTCTCAGCTTTGCTTTTCAGACTAAGTATATTCCTTCAAGTATCAGCTTTGTTGTCCCTTCCATGAAGATTTCCCTTTTCTTCTCTGCAGCTAGCAGAGTATTTTTATAAGAAGAGACACAATATTTTATAAAAAGAGGATAATTCATTTGCATTTTCAAAGCTGGATCATCTTTACATCAATGGCAAGACAAATCATTTGAATATGCAGAGTGGTAAAATTGGTTATGATTTTGGTCAAAATAGAAAAAATAGAAAATTACATTGTCCAATTAATTTAAAATTATGAGAAATGTTAATACTGCTTTATTGTTCACTAACAATGACAATACACTTACATAGTGCTTTAAGATTTACAAAGAAAGTATTTTCCCAATAGTCCTGTGAGGTAGGAAGTATAATACTGGTAATTATCTCCAATTTTTTTTTATAGATGAGTAAACTGTGAGCTCTCATAGATGGTTAATCAAGTGTCTTTCCCAGAATCATACAACTATCTACTTTTAGAAGCACACCTAGAGCCCATAACTTTTTTCTTTTTTAAAAAATAATATTTTATTTCTCTCCAGTTACATATAAAAACAATTTTAACATCCTTTAAAAATATTTGAATTTTGAATTCTCTGTCTTTCTGTCTGTCTCTCTTTCTCTCTCTCTCTGTTAGTCTGTCACTGTGTCTCTGTCTCTCCATCTCTCTGTTTCTCTCTCTGTCTCTCCTTCCCCTACCCCACCCAAACCCCCAGTATAATATATGTCCTTTGGAGACAAGAAGCATTTTTGGCTTCGTATCCCCAACACCTACTTAATAAAGACTTGTTCAGTTTCCAAACTTTGGGGAAAGAATTAAGGCATGGATTTGGAAGGAGTGTAAAGACTTTTGTGAAAGAAGTATCAGCTTTTTCAGAGAAGCTTCCAGCAGAGACCAAGGAAGTCTTTATGGGGCAGCCTGTGTACTTAAGACTCTGAAAGAGAGACCCTGAAAGGAAACATGTTGTTGTGTCTGAAGTTATAACAAGGGGCTACATGCGTATCTTTGTTCTGTTCCTACATCTTTTTGAACTTTGCTATTGAGTAAGCCCAAAGCTTTACTTCCCCGCAGCTGCTTTGCTTTTTCTCATCACTTGTACATCTCCTGTGCTAATGACAAGTAACAGCACAACTCCCTGGCCTCCTTCCTGACTGTTTAAATTTAGGGCTAATGTCAAGAGTGCTTAGTGTGGTAGAAGAGATGTAGGATTACCTAGGTAATTTGGGTATGTCAATCAACTTTGAGTATGCAAAGGGATATTCCTATGGGTTTGATTCAAAATCCCTATGAAACACCACATTAAAAGTGTAAGTTACTATCTTATGTATTTCCATTATATAATTTACTTTGAGAATATAGTCTACTCTGTACCTTGGATTATTGGAATCATTTCTTTGGAAGTTTAAAAAAATTAAGTTAATAATTACCATAGTTTTGACTGGGGTATGACTAGATAGTCTCTTTAATTATGATAACATATTATACACATAATAGAGAATAGAGAATATGATATATAATATTAAATAAATGAAGAAGAGTAAAATTATATGTTAATAACAAGTTGATTTGGCATGTCTTCTGTCCCACAGGATGCCTGTGATCTAAATGTCGTTTAGGCAAAAAATGTTTGTCTTTGTGGATAGAGGAACAGAAAATTGGTACTATGTATATAAGCCATCACAGGTGACATGTAAGCAATCTCCTAGAGACTCATCTGGGGGAGATGATCACCTAAAAGGCAGGATTATATAGGGAAATTAAGTGCTGATTAAATGAGGGTAGCATCATATGAGAATAGAGTTTTACAAGTTTGATGGCTTGGGGGGGCAGCTGACTGGCTCAGTAAATAGAGAGCCAGGTCTAGAGATGGGAGGTCCTGGGTTCAAATCTGATCTCAGACACTTTCTAGCTATGTAACTAGCTGGGCAAAGCATTTAATCCCCATTGTCTTGCCCTTTCAGCTCTTCTGCCTTAGAACCAATACTTAATATTGATTCCAAGATGGAAGATAATAGTTTTCCTAAAAAAATGCATGGGAATATCTGTCATTACAACTGTTCCAAGTCATTGAGATGTAGAAAAAATCAAAGAAAATGGATGATGGTGGGGAGGAGTTGGGAGTGACCGCCATTGGATAGATTGGGATCTTCTGGTGAAGAGCTTTGGGCCATTTTGTAGATCTGAAGGGGACTGGGGGTGGATGCCACCCAGTGCAGGGAGTGACTTGGTTAGAGTAGTAGTTCATGGAAGAGAATTTTTTGGTAGCAGATGATTCCAAAAGCATATAAAAAGGACTGGAGTGAGGAAAGGTTGGAGGCAATGAGACTGGAAAGAAAGAAACTGCCTTCATTGCTTTTCACTACTTACTATGTAGTTGTTTTTTTAACCCCTGCCTTTCTTCTTAGAATCAATACTGTGTATTGGTTCCAAGGCAAAAAAGTGGTAATGGCTAGAGACTGGTGGTTAATTGGCTTTCCCAGGATTACACAGCTGGGAAGTATCTAAGGACAGATTTGCACCCAGGACCACCCAGGCTTTCTATTTACTGAGACACATTTCTGCCTTCATTTTTAATTTTGTATCCTCAATGCAAAAGGTTCTTTAAAAAAAGTCCTTACCTTTTGTCTTAGAATCAATATGGCATATTGGTTCCAATGCAAAGAGTAGTAAGGGCTAGATAATGGGTAGTAAGTGTCTTGCCCAGGGTCACACAAATAGGTAGTGTCTGAGGCCAGATTTGAACCCAGGATCTCTTGCCTTCATCCTTGGCTCTCAATCCACTAAGTCACCTAGCTGTCCCTTGCTATGCAGTTTTAGTTGTCTTTCTTTGGAGAGGTTTTCTAGGCAAGGTTGAGGAGGGTAGGGAAAGCAGATGGACATGAGGAGGAGGAGGAAAAAGAGAAAGAAGAGAAATCAGTGAGACTGCAAGTAGTTTAGCAGCTGCTCCACACATCCACAACTGCCTCCTAGAAAAAATGGTTCTATTTATTTGCTGTTTCCGTCCATATATCTTGCTAGCAGCATTCATCAATATCTGTCATTTCTCAGAGGGTTTAGACATGTCTAGCAATTCATTCTTCTGAATTATATTTCAATACACGAATCAGGGGGAGGCAGAATTGCAGATGTTAACTCTGACCTGCGCTCCAACATCACTTAGACACCACCACCCAGTGAGCAACCTGACCTCACTCAGACATACATTCTAAGCTACACTGCACAGTGTTATTTTCTTGTTACCACACTGATTTTTAGCAGACTGTATTTAATACTTAAAAAAAATCAATTTTGAGTTGTCGAATTAGCCATTGGACTATGCAGCTGAGGCTTAGGGGCAAACCATTATTTATTTTGGAAAAGGATTTTATATCTGGTTAACAGATACCTAAAAGGAGCTCACCCTGGTGGTCCAGGGACAGCTCCCTCTGAAGAGGGCCAGATTGACCCAGGCTGGATTTTGAGGTGGGTTGTTTTTTCTTAATGAGGGGAAAAGGGGATCGGATTTTATTGTCCTTTTTTTAGAGGGAGGGCTTGCAGTTTGTAGATTGAAGACTAATGGATAGCAGTGATGTAGACAGAATTTGCTAGAGGACCATAGTCTTCCCTGAGGAAAACAGTCATTACAACTTGAAGACTATTGGAGGAAAAAGAGAAAGGGGTAAAAGAGTCTATAATGGCTTTGGAGCATTCCATCCTTTCCTTATTTAAATATGTCTATGCTCCTCTCAGGTGCTACCTTTCTTTTGGCAATTGCCAAGATTCACAGTGGAAGTTCTTTATAGGTATTGAGGAAGTCACCATAGTAGGACTTGACCTGTCACTCGGTATTATACATGGTTAAATAAGCCTATAATTTGCTACAAGGTTGCAGCTAATCTCTTTGTCTCAATGAATTAATAATGCAAGGAGGGGAAACAATTTATTAACATTTGCTATGTATAGACGCACATATAGTACCCCAATTGTGGGAATACTTGGAAACAAAAGGTGAGGATAGTCTCTGCTTTCAAAGATTTGGTGATTTGGTGGGGGGGAGCATGAATAGCATTATTTTCAGACTTTTTTCCTTTTAGATCTATATTCTTTTGGGATTCTGTGCTGAATTCAATTCAACCGAATATAAAATAGACATAAAGTAATTTTTAGGGTTAGTTTACTAACAGTTGAGGTGATCTGGATGTATCTTGTGTAAGGAGGTGGCACTTGGATTGAGCCATAGAGAAATTGAGTTTCTGTATCATCCTAATGAGAACACTGTAGGGATGAGAGACTACATATATATATATATATATATGCATATATATATATATACATATATATATGTATTTTTTGAGAGGTACTACTTATAAAAAAGCTTGGGAACAGAAGATCAGAGGATAGCAAATTTTAAGCTGACACAGAATTCTACTACCAGAACTGCATATTGATTTGGGGGGTCTATAAGGTGTTAATTCTGAGTAGGTGAATGAACTATGCCTAGAATCAGAGTTGTAAAAGGATAGAGTGACATTTAAGATTGGTGACAGTTTTGACTTGATAGGAACATATAATTCATGAAGAGAAATGAGACCCAAAAAATAGATTGGAGTCAGATTGTGAAGAGCCTTGAATGACAGATTGAGGATTTTATGTTTTATTTAGCAAAGGGAAATCATTGCATGTCTTTGGCAAGGGGCATGATTTGGTGAGAAGAAGGCATTGCAAAGGATTCCATAGCAGTCCTATGAAGAGAGATTTAAAGAAAGCAGAAGTTAATGACTGGGAAATTAGTCAATTTGTGTTTATTCAGAGCTTTTCTCATATAACTTGACTCTTCATGATCTTCTTTAGGCATATGGTCTGTTTGTAATGTTGTACCATCTCTGTAGAAGTGATAGAGAACTCCAGGTCCCTCTCTTCTCTTCCTTTTTCTCTTCCCCTCCCTCCATCTTTCCTCTACTCTCCCTCTTCTTTCTATTCTCTCCCCTATTCTTATTCTCCCGTTTGTCTCCACTTTTTCTCCTCTCCTCTCCTCTCCTCTCCTCTCCTCTC